>NW_012118710.1:6209268-6263485 GCF_000951035.1 Colobus angolensis palliatus | reverse complement strand
GGATGAGTTCATGTCCTTTGCAGGGACATGGATGAAGATGGAAACCATCATTCTAAGCAAACTATCACAGGGACAGAAAACCAAACACTGCATGTTCTCACTCATAGGTGGGAACTGAACAATGAGAACACTTGGACACAGGGTAGGGAACATCACACACTGGGGCCTGTCGTTGGGTAGAGGGTTGAGGGAGGGATAGCATTAGGGGAAAATACTTAATGTAAACGACGAGTTGATGGGTACAGCAAACCAACATGGGACATGTACACCTATGTAACAAACCTGCACGTTGGGCACATGTACCCTAGAACTTAAAGTATAATAATAAAAAGAAATCAATTTAAACTTAAAAAATCAATTTCCCAAGTTTAGCTCCCACTCAAATGTCCAATGACATTGACATTAAAGAAAGTCCTACAAGGGACATCTCAACTTCCCTGCGTCCGCCAAGTCCTCATATTACAATTGCAACAATCTCTAGCATTGTTTTAGCTTGATCATTTCAATGTCCATTCATTCAATATTGTGTCCCAGGCACTGACCTGGGCTCTGAGGACCGAACTTGGCATAAGTAGCCCCAGTTTCTCCATTCTTAGGGCTGACATTCGATCAGAGGACTTCCTTCTTTCAACTCAGTTCAGCACTTCTAACTTCAGCCTCTCATTCTTTAAACAATCCAAACAAACAACAAATTTTGAGCTTGATTAAAATATGCGATCACTTTCCCCATCCCTCCTCCTATTGTCCTCTTCTATTCATCTTCCATATTAATCTTTTAAAGCATCGGTGTCACTATATGACACTCCCTGTTCAAAAATCTCCAACAGCTCCCCATGACTTATAGCAGAGAATCTACTGACACTTATAAACCTCCTCTCTCTGCCATTTTTGAGGACCACTGTGGTGTCAGCTCCTGTTATTGAGATGAGTACGGCCCAGTCCCCACGTCTATTAGAATGGAGAATAAAACACGAATCCTTACACTAACTGCAGCTATGCCTGACTTCCCTTTTCTGTTCAGTCTTATGAATCTCTGATAAAGGAGCATTAGTGCACTCTGTTGTCAACTAACCTTCCATATCCCTGCCTGAGATGTCGATCTTTACCCTGATTCTCCTACCTAAAAGACCCCAGTGCTTTTGATCTGTCCCTTTCTTTAGCAATGTGTTTCTCTTGAACTAATCTCTCATGCTATTATTTTAATCCCTATTTACCTAAAAAGAAAAATCATTTCTTGAGAAATCAGGGATTTGTTTGATAAATGTGTGTCTTATTCATAGCACCTAAAAGTGGTGGACACAGAGAGGCATTGCAAAGTGAATACAAGAGTTTTAGGCTTAGAAGCTGCAGACCTTGGTTTAACTCTAAGAGCCAACATAGTCAAACTCATTTTCCTTATATCTAAAATGAGAACTATGGCACTCGCCTTTCAAGTACCAAAGAATAAAATTAAATCACAAAGGTTTTAAAAAAAGAAACACAGCTATGAATATGTTAATTTGCCAACAAGGAAACATGCCACTGAAGAAATTCACTTAGTTGTTCACTAGCTAGAGAAAAAGAAATCAGGGGAGTTTAACTGCTGGAAAGGAGGAGTTAATGGTGGTTATGCTAGTTAAGCTTTGAAGTCTGGCACTATGGGATAGAATGAGTCCATGGGTCCAGAACAATTGGTTGAAATGAGTCCCGTTGTTCATGAGTTAGAACAGCTTTTTCAGTTATGTCCGGTAAGAGTCTAGAGTACTGGGGTCATTCAAAGGTCATGTCTTCCATTTGCTTTAACTAGCTAGAGTAACTTATGAAATACAACACTGAATTTTAGTATCTCCTAGGAAAGCACCGCCTTCAGTGAAAAATGTCCTTTTATAAAGGCTTGTTTAAAAAAAATCTTTGTAGATTCTGGACATGGCACAAGTACACATATGTAACAAACCTGCACGTTATGCACATGTATCCTAGAACTCTAAGTATAATAATAATAAAATAAAATAAAATAAAATAAAATAAAAAGAAATTATAAAAAAATCTTAAAAGTCAAGTAATTAAAATGTATACATTGTTCAGCATATAGTAAACATTTAATAAATTATATGTAGCATTCTTACTGAGTAATATTTGCTCATTAATTAATTCTTAGATTGGTTCCAAAAGGCATGCCCTTGAGTTTTGGTTATCTTTGGAAATAATTTTGAAAATGAGAAGTAAAATTATTTTAATAAATATTATGTTAGCAGCTGTATGGCTGAATTGGGTCCCCACTCCCACCCCCCAAATTCATATGTTTAAGTTTTAACTCCTAGTACTGCAGAACATGGCTTGCTTTTTTTTTTTTTTTATTCGGAGCCTTTAAAGAAGAATTACGGTAAAATCAAGTCAAAGGAAGTGGGGGCTAATATAATATATCTGATTTCCTTACAAGAAAAGGAGATTAGGACACAGACACGTAAGACAGATCTCAAGAACAATGTGAAGACACCAGAAGACAGCCATCTACAAGTCCAGGAGAAAGATCTCAGAAGAAACCAACCCTGCTGACACCTGTAGGGTAAATGTGCCTGACACCAATAATTTAAGCATACCCTTAGAATGACCCTGTATGGCAGACACACTTTAATATGTGTTCTGAGCTATTGAATCTGGGAGTGGCCAACCTGAAGATTCATTCCTTGTCTATAATAAACATCCTAGCCCCACATCCTGTCCCATGGAACATAAGCCATACAGGGGACTGAGGGAGGCCCTGAGTTTGGGGTTAAGTGAGATTCCCAGGTAGAGATAATTAGGGGAAGGGTGTTAACTGAAAATGCTATATAAAGTGCTTGACATTTGGAGGTGATTGTGTTTTCCTGTCCAGCTTGCTGCCACTGGGGCATGAGGTAATGTTGTTCAGCCTGCCACCACTGGACCATTTCTATAAGTAAGTTGGTTCTCCTGTCTAGCCTGCAGGCACTGGACTCCTCTGTATGTAAGACCCAGTAAAACCCCATGTCTTGTTTGCTGGATAATGAGTCTCTTTTTAGGCCTCTCAAACCTGGTTTCTTCCCAATTGAGGTTAGTGGGGTTTGGCGCAATACCACCTTGATATTGGCTTCTAGCTTCCAGAGCTGTAAGGAAATATATTTCTGTTTAAGCCAACCAGGCTGTCTATCGTTTATTATGGCAGCCCTAGCAAACTAATACAGGGGCTTTCATTTATTATATATATTTTAACCATAACCCTGTGTGGTAGATAATATCCTCATTTTACAAATTCAGAAGCTGGGGTTAGAGAAATTAGGTACACTGGCTTATATTTTTACAGTGTCCTAAATGCTGGAGATCTCATTGAATCTTTAGGATCAGGGTTCAGACCAAGTCAAGGCTGGTGAAGCACTTGCCTCAGGCTCAAATTTTAAGGGATGACAAAATAGTCATCAATAAAGATAAATGGGTCTGCGTAGTGGCTCACGCCTGTAACCCCAACAGTTTGGGAGGCCGAGGTGGCCATCTACCTGAGGTCAGGAGTTCGAGACCAGCCTGACCAACATAGTGAAACTCCGTGTCCACTAAAAATTCAAAAAAAAAAGAATTAGCCTGGCGTGATGGTGCATGCCTGTAATCCCAGCTACTTGGGAGGCTGAGGCAGAAGAATCGCTTGAACCCAGGAGGCAGAAGTTGCAGTGAGCTGAAATCATGCCATTGCACTCCAGCCTGGGCTACAAGAACAAAACTCCATCTCAAAAAAACAAAACAAAAACAAAACAATAAATGGCTCAATGCAATATATTTTACATTCAACTTGTTTTGGGGATAATTATAGATTCACATGCTGTTATAAGAAATATTACCCAGACCCTTCACGTACCCTATTCTCAGTTTCCCTGAAGGATAACATCTTCCAAAATTATACCAGAGTATTAATCTTGATGCAGTCAGATACATAACATTTCCATCACCACAAAGACCCCTGGTGTTGCTCTTTTGTAGCCTCACCCACTTTCCCCATCCCCACTCCCTCACCGACTTCTGAAAAGCACTAACCTGTTCTCTATTTCTATGATTTTGTCATTTCAAGATTGTGAAACAAATGAAACCACATAGTAAGTAAGCTTTTGGGGTTGGCTTTTTTCATACAGCGTAATTCTCCGGAGAGTCATCCAGGCTGTTGTGAGTCTCAGTGGTTTGTTCCTTTTTATTGCTGAGCAGTGTTCCATGGCATGGATCTACCACAGTTTAGCCACTCGCTCACTGAAGGATACCGAGATACTTTAGTTTAGGGTTTTTAAGAGTAAAGCTATTATAAACATTGTATACAGGATGGTTTGTTTCATTTTGTTTGTCAGAAGATTTTGTTTTTATTTTCCTTTTTAAATTTTTTTCCTAGCTTTATTGAGATATAATTGACAAATAATATGGTGCAGGGCTTTGTGTCATAGCCCCTCATTTCTCTGGGATAAATACCCAAGTATGATGTGAGTTGAATGTTTAGTTTGTTAAGAAACTATGGAACTGTTTTGTAGAATGGCTATATCATTTTACTTTCCTACAAGCAACGTGTACGCAATCCAGTTTCTTCACTTCCTAACCAGCATTTTTAATTTTAGCCATTCTGACATATTAAGGGATAGCTCATTGTTGTCTTAACTTGCACTTCCCTAATGGATAATGATGTTAAATAGCTTTTTGTATGCTCACTTGTCATCAGTTTATTCTCTTTAGTGAAATATCTGTTTATATCTTTTGTCTTGTTCTAATTGGATTTTGTGTTTCTTTCTTTCATGCTGAATTTTAAGATTTTGTATTAGTCTAGATATTAGTCATCTGTCAGATTTACGACTTGCAAATATTTTCATCCTCTTAAAAGATCGTTTTTTAAAAAGTTTTTAATTTTCACTAATTCCAATTTATTAATCTTTTTCTTTTATAGACTGTGCTTTTGTGTTGAATTTAAGAACTTTTGCCTATTGCTAAATCCCAAAGAGTTTCTTTTACATTTTCTTTTCTATAAGTTTTAAATATTTTCTGTTTTACATTTAAGTCAGTAATCCATTTTGAGCTAATGTTTCTATAAGATGTGAGACAGGTTGAGATCAACTTTTTTGTCTATGGATGTCCAGTTTCTCTGAAGGGCTATGTTTCCTCCATTAAATTATTTTTACATCTTTGTGAAAAATTAGTTGGGCATATTGAATGGGTCTCTTTCTTGTTTCTCTAGTTTGTTCCATTGATGCATGTATCCGTTCTTCTGCCAATCACCTACTGTCTTCATTACTATGGATACATAAATATTGAAATCAGTTTGCAAAGGCAAGAAACACACTTGCCTTGTTCCTGATCTTAGGGGGAAAGAATTTGTCTTTCACCACTAACTTTGGGGTCCCCTGTAGGCTTTGGGTAGATGTTCTTTGCCAAGTTAAGAAGATACCCTCTATTTCTATTTTGCTGAGAGATTTTTTTTTTTAGTCAGTTGAATCATGTCAAATGCTTTTCCTACATTGATTGATATGATTATATGATTTTTGGTTTTTGCCTTTTAATGTAGTGGATTGCATTAATTGACTTCTTTTTTTTTTTTTGGGATGGAGTCTCTCTCTGTTGCCCAGGCTGGAGTGCAGTAGGGCGATCTCGGCTTACTGCAAGCTCCGCCTCCCGGGTTCACGCCATTCTCCTGCCTCAGCCTCCCGAGTAGCTGGGACTACAGGCGCCCGCCACTGCGCCCAACCAATTTTTTGTATTTTTAGTAGAGACAGGGTTTCACCGTGTTACCCAGGATGGTCTCGATTTCCTGACCTTGTGATCCGCCCGCCTCGGCCTCCCAAAGTGCTGGGATTACAGGTGTGAGCCACCGCACCTGGCCTCATTGACTTTTGAATATTGAATCAGACTTCCATCCCTGAAATAAACCCCACTTGGTCATAGGTATAATTCCTATTATATGTTGCTGATTTATATTTGTTGATATTCATTTACAAATTGTACTAAGAACTATTTTGATCTGGGGGTTTTTTGTTTGTTTTTGTGCTGTTGTCAGATTGATGCTGGTTTCATAAAATGGAAAATGTTCCTTTCTCTTCAATTTCCTGGGAAAATGTCTTTTGAATTGGTGTTAATTTCTTTTTAAAAGTTCAGTAGAATTATCTGGTGAAACCATCCGGGTGTGGAGATTGCTTTTGGGGGAATTTTAAAATTATGAGATCAATTTTTTAACAGTTATAGAGCTATTAAAATTTTCTATTTTCCATTTGTGGAGTTGTCATAGTGTTTTCTGACAAATTGGTTCTTTTCATCTAAGTTGTTAAGTTTACATATATAGAGCTATTTGTAATATTCCCTCATTATCATCCTAATGTCAGTGAGGTCTCTAATGACATCCCCTATTTCATTTCTGGTTTTGGTAATTTATGTGTTTCTCTCTCTCTCTCTCTCATATCAGTCTTGCTAGAGATCTTTGTGACTTTTATTGATATTTTCAAAGCACCAGTTCTTTGTCTTATTTGTTGTTTTTCTCTATTGCTTTTCCATTTAAATTTTATTTCTGTTTTTATTGGTATTGTTTCTTTTGTTCTCCTTGTTTTGGGTTTATTTTGCTCTGCAGTATTTATATTCTTAAGGTGGGAGCATAGATTATTGATAGGAAACTTTTTCTCCTTTTATTTTATTTTATTTTATTTTATTTTTTGAGACAGGTCTTGCTCTATCATTCAGCCTGAAATGCAGTGCCAAAATCACAGCTCACTGCAGCCTTGACTTCCCAGGCTCAGTTGATCCTCCCACCTCAGCCTCCCAAGTACCTGGGACTGCAGGCATGCACCACCACTCCTGCTTAATTTTAATTTTAATTTTTGTAGAGATGAGGTTTCTCCATGTTACCCAGGCTTGAGCTCCTGGGCTAGAATAATCCACCCACCTCAGTTTCCCAAAGTGCTGGGATTACAGGCATGAGCCGCCATGCCCAGCCCTTTGCCTCTTTTCTAATCAATGCATTTAGTGTTACAAATGTCCCTCTCAGCACTGCTTTAGCTGTGCCCCACATATTTCGTATATGCTGCATTTTCATGTAGTTTAATATATAGTTTGATTTCTTTTCAGACTTTTGTTTGGCCTGTGGATTACTTAAAAGTGTGTTGTTCACTTTCCCAAAGTTTAAAGATTCTCCTGTTATCTTTGTTACTGATTTCTACTTGAATTCAGTTGTTGTTGGACAACAATTCAACATAAGCTCATTTTTCTATAAGTTTGTTGAGGTTGAATTTATGACCCAGTATGTGGTTTGTCTTCGTACTATATATCCTTTGGGCACTTGGAAAAGAATGTGTATTCTGCTGTTGTTGGGTGGAATGTTCTATGAATATAGATTAGATACTATTAGTTGATGGTGCTGCGAGTTCTCTTCCACATTCTTACTGATTTTCTGTTTAATTTTTCTATTAATTATTGAGAAAGGAGTATTAATGTCTCCAACTATAACTGTAGTTTTGTCTGTTTCTCCTTTTAGTTCTATCAGTTTTTACTTCACATATTTTGCAATTTTGATGTTTGATATATATACATTTATATATCTTCTTGGTGAATTGATCCTTTTATTATATAATATATCCCTCTCTGGTGATTTTCTTTCCTCTAAAGTCAAATTTATTTGTATACTTTATACTTGTATCAAAATATCACATGTACCCTCAAAATATGTACAACTATTATGTATCCATAATAATTAAAAGTTTCTTAAGTAAAAAAATAAATTCTAATTTATGTAATGTTAATATAGCTACTTTTGCTTTATTTTATTTGTTTGCATAATATATCTTTTTGCATTATTTTATTTTTAATCTGCACATGTCATGTCTAAAGTGAGTTTCTTGTAAACAGCATAAAGTTTGGTTACATTTTTTAATCCATTATGCCAATCTCTATCTTATGATTGATATATTTATACCACTTATATTTAGTGTAGTTATTGTACTATTTTATTTCATTTGCTGTTTTTTTTTCTTTCTTTTTTTATCTGTTTTGCTTTTCCTGCCATGTTGGGGGTCTACTTTAACACATTTTAGAATTACATTTGGATTTATTTTTAGTATATCTCTATGGATAGCTTTTTTTTAATGGTTGCTCTAGGTATCACTTTATTTATATATAAATTACTGTAGCCTATTGGTGTTCATCTAAGTGACACATAGAAAGCTTATATTCCTTTAGGTCCTTCTACCTTTCCTTATATATCATATAGTTGGATTAAATATTTCCTCCTATATGCATTTAGAATTACATCAGATAGTGTTATAATTTTTGCTTTGATCACCAAAAATAATTTAGAATACCAACAAAGAGAAGGAAAACCTATACTACTTACCTGTATTTTTGTTTACTGTGTTCTTTCTCCCTTCCTGATATTCTAGGATTTCTTATTCTATCATTTTCATTCTGTTTGAGGAGTTTGTTGTAGACATTTCTTAAGGTAAATGTACTGGCAACAAATTATTTTAGTTTTCTTCTATTTGAGAATGTATTCATTTCCCCCTTATTTTTGAATAATATTTTTGCTGACTATTGAATTCTGGCTTGATAGTTCTTTTCCTTTAGAACTTGAAAAATATTGTGCTACTTTTTTCTGGACTCCATGTTTCCTAATGAGAAACCTGTTGTCATTGAAATTGTTTTCTCCCATACGTAAGGGATCATTTACTTTGACTGCTTTCAAGATTTTATTCTGTCGTGATATTTCACAGCATTTGTTGTGATGTGTTCTTAGTGGATTTATTTTAGTTTATTCTTTTTAGAGTACATTCAGATTTTTGAATGTGTAAGTTTATGTATTGTGCCAAATTAGGGAAGTTTGCAGTCATTTCTTCAAGTTCTTTTAAGCCCCTTTCTTTCTATTCTTCTTTTAAGAATTTTATAATATTTAAAAAGTTCATAAAGTGCTGTCCATATTTAAATTCAGTTTATTTACTCTCTGTTGTTCCTATGGGTAATTTCCAGTATTCTACCTTCCAGTTTACTGATTCTTTATCTGTCCTCTTCATTCTGCTATTGAGACTAAGTAATACTGAGCTTTTATTTTAGTTATTGTAGTTTTCAGTTCTAAAATTCAGACAAATTTTATTTCTGAAATTTCCACTTGGTAATTCTGTATATCTCTTATATTTTTACTGAGACTTTCTACTTTTTTGCTGAGGTTTTTTTATATTTTTGTTGTTTCAAGCATGTTTGTAATTGTGCACTGAATCATTTTATAATGGCTGCTTTAAAATTATTCTCAGAATTCTAACACCTCTGTCATCTCGATATTAGCATTCATTCGGTCTATTTTTATACATTTTGAGGTTTTCCTGGTTCTTAGCATGATGAGAAGTGCTATCCTGGATAGCTTTGCATTATGTTATGGGATTCTGGATCTTACTTAAATCTTCTTTTTTAACTGGCTTTGATTGACACCACTGCAGCAAGAGAAGGGAGAACACTGTCTCATAACTGTTAATTGTAAGTAGAAGTCAAAGTTTCTTACTAGTATACCTTTGACACTGGAAGTTGAAAGGACTTTTTATTACTGCTGATGAAGAGCATAGTGCTGGTTTATCATGTGGGCTCTACTGATCCCACATTTGTTGAGGATTCATTACTGTTGGGCAATAGTAAAACCCTGACTTCTTCAGCCCTCTTCTGACATTGCCCCAGGAGAGGAGAGAAAAACAGTGTTACAGTCAGTGGGGAATGGGGATTCAGGTTTCCATTATGGTCTTCAATGACACTATCATAGAATGAGACTCAACACTAGTCAGTGGGAATAAGAATCCTGGCTTTGGGTCAATCTGACATTTAAGAAGCTTAGAATACATCACTCTGTCCTAACAACAAATAAAAAACTGAACAAACTGAAAAATACCCAATTCCAGCTCACCCTCACCATCCTATTCCATCTATGAAGAGTAGAAGGGGCTACTGAGAAACACATATGAAGTACACAGTCCAAAGGCATAGGCTCACTAAATGACTGGGACCTAATTTTAAAACTATAGAATGATTCCCAACTCCCAGCCTTTACCACCACATTCCCAAAGGTCTATTTATTACATTTTCTTTTACCAAGTATCGTATTCAACTATCAAGAATAAATCACAAGGCATACTAAAAGGCAAAAGCAAACACAGTTTAAAGAGACAGCACAAGCATCACACCACACTTGAATATGGCAAAGATGTTGAAGTTATCAGACCAGAAATGTAAAGCAACTGATTAATATGCTAAGAACTTTAATGAATAGAACAATATGCAAGAACAAATGGGCAAAGTAATCAGAGAGATGGAAATTCTGAAATCAACAAGAAATGCTAGAGATCAAAAATACAGTAAAAACATAAATAATACCTTTAATGAGCTTATTAGTTGACTGTACACAGCTGAGGAAAAATATCTCAACTTTGAACTATCTCAATAGAAACTTCCAAAACTGAAAGACAAAGAGATAAAAGACACATACACACCAGAAAAGACTTATAATGTCCAAGAACTGTGAATCAACTATAAAAGATGTAACATTACCAGAGCAGAAAAAAGAAAGAGATGCCATATTTGAAGCAATGATGACTGATAATTTTCTCAAATTAGTGTCAAATACCAAACAACAAATCCACAAGGTTCAGAAGACATCCATCAGGATAAGAGCCAAAGATAGCTATACCTGGGCATATTATATTCAAGTTACAGAAAATAAAAGATAAAGAAAAAACCTTGTAAGAAGCCTGAGAATAAAACATAAATAAATAAATCTTACCTAAAGAGAAGCAACGATAAGAATTATATCTGACATCTACTCAAAAGTAATAAAAGCAAGAAGAGGATGAAGAAATTCTTTAAAGTTTTGAAAGAAAAAAACACCAACCTAGAATTCTGTATCCTGAAAAAATTAACCTTAAAAAGTGAAGAAAATACAAATACATTTTTGGAAAACAAAAATTGGAGGAATTTGCTGTCAGTATACCTTTCTTTCAAGAAATTTTAAAAGATGTTTTTAGAGAAGTAAAGTTATATAAGCCAAAAGCTTAGACATGCATAAAGAACTCCAGAGTAGGAATAAGTAAAGGTAAAATATAAAATTTTATTTTTCTTATCATTAGTAGATCTATTTTTTGCCACTATTCTCCTGGAACTTATTCTTAATTGATCTGACAGATAATAGGTTTCTTAAAATTTGTAACAACAGTACATTTGAATACACACACACACACACACACACAGAATTCTGTATGCTTATATATAAACGAAATCACTACAAACAATGACACAAGGAACAAGAGGAAAGAATTAGAATTATTTTGTTATTAAAAGACACTTTCACGACCCATAAAGTTGCATAATATTTGAAAGTGGACATGGATTAGTTGTAAATGTGTATTGCATATTCTACGGCAACCATCAACAAAGTAAAAGATGGCCAGGAGCGGTGGCTTACGCCTCTAATCCTAGCACTTTGGGAGGCCAAGGCAGGCAGACTGCCTGAGCTCAGAAATTCAAGAACGCCCTGAGGGCAACATGGTGAAACCCCATCTCTACTAAAATACAAAAAATTAGCGAGGCTTCATAGTGCATGTCTGTAATCCCAGCTACACGGAAGTCTGAGGCAGGAGAATTCCTTGAACGCAGGAGGTGGAGGTTGCAGTGAGCTGAGATTCCACTGCTGCACTCCAGCCTGGGCCACAGAGCGAGACTCTGTCTCAATAAATAAATAAATAAATAAATAAAATTTTAAAAGGAAGAATAATATTTCTAAGAAAGGTAGAAAATGAATCATATAAAATGTCCAACTTGAAACCACTGAAGGTAGAGAAAGTAGAAGACAAAAATAGAAACAAAAATCAAGGGCAACACATAGAAAACAGCAACAAATATGGCAGATGTTAACTATATCAATAATTACTTTACACATAAATGGCTTAAGTACAACAATTAAAGACACAGATTTTAGAGTGGATAGAAAAATAAGACTCAATGATGCCATATGTAAGAAATATTTAAATATAAAGACTAGGGTAGATTAAAAGTAAAGGGAAGAAGAAACATGCTAACAAAAGAAATTATAAATAGCTATATTAATTTCAAACAGCAGACTGTAGAGAAAGAAAAGTCATCAGGGCTAAAGAAAAGCATTACATAATGATAAAGGGTTTAATTCTCCATGAAGACATAACAATTCCTAATGTTTATGCATCCAGCAACTATGCATCAAAATATATAAGACAAATACTAATAAAACAAGGAGAAATCGGTAAATTCACTCTTAGAGACTTCAACATCCCTATATGAGAAATGAACAGACCCAATGGGCAGAAAGTCACTAAGAATATAGTTGGACTCAACAGCACCATCAATCAAATGAATGTAATTGACATCTATAGACTACTTCATCCAACAACAGCAGAATGTACATTCTTTTCAAGCCTACATGGAGCAGTCACCAAAATAGATCACATTTATGTCCATAAAACACATATTAACAAATTTTAAAGAATAGAAATCAAGCAATGCCTACTCTCAGACCATAATATAAGTAAATTAAAAACCAGTAACAGAAGGACAGCTGGGAAATCTCAAAATAAATGGAGATTCAACAACATATATTTCAATAACACATAAGTCAAAGGAAAAATCTCAAGACACATAAAAAAGATTTTGAACTAAATGAAAATGAAAATATAACATCAAAATTTATGGGATTCAGTAAAAGTAGTCATTAGATGGAAATATATAGCACTGTATACATATATTAGGAAAAAGAAAGATCTAAGATAAATAATCTAAGCTTCTATTTTAACTTTAAAAAATAGCAAGTGAAATCCAAAGTAAACATAAGAAAACAGAAATTAGAGCAAACATCAATGAATTGAAATCAGGGAACTGTATGAAAATCAACAAAGCTAACAGTTGCTTTTTTAAAAAAGGACCAATAAAATCAATAAACCTCCAACTAGATTAACTAAGAAAAAAAGACAAAGATGTAGTGGCTAATGCCTGTAATCCCAACACTTTGTGGAAGGGCCGAGGCAGGTGGATCACCTGAGGTCAGGAGTTCAAGACTAGTCTGACCAATTTGGTGAAACCCCATCTCTACTAAAATTACAAAAATTAGCTGAGCGTGGTGGCAAGTGCCCGTAGTCCCAGCTAGGGTGGAAGAACCACTTGAACCCAGGAGGCGGAGGTTGCAGTGAGCTGAGATTGCGCCACTGCACTCCAGCCTGGGCAACAGACAGAGACTCTGTCCCCCACATGCCCCTACCTCGAAAAATAAGAAAAAAAAGAGAGAGGACATAAATTACCAATGTGAAAAATGAAAATGGAGGCACCACTACAGATACCATGGACATTAAAAGAAAAATAAATAAATACTATGAACAACTATATTCCCCCAAAATTGATAACTTAGATGAAATGGACCAACTTCCTGAAAGACACAATCTTCCAAAGTTCACACAAGAAGAAGTAGACAATCACAATAGGCCTATATCTATTACAGAAATTAAATCAGTAATTAACAACCTTCTAAAAGAGAAAGCAACAGACACAGATGGGTTCACTGGTGAATTCTACTAAATACTTAATGAAGAAATTATAACAATTCTCTCTAATTTCTTTCAGAATACAGAAGCAGAGGAAATACATCCTAATTCATTCTATGAGGTCAGGATTACCTTAATATCAAAATCAAAGACATTACAGAAAGAGAAAACTACAGGCCAATAGCTCTCATGAACACAGATGCAATACTTTTCAACAAAATATTAACAAATCAAATCAAACAATATATGAAAAGAATTGTACACCACAACAAGTGAGATATATCTCAGGTATGCAGGGCTGATATAACATTCAGAAAGCAATTAATGGAATCCATCACTTCAAAAGTCTAAAGAAGAAAAATCGCATTTTTATATCAGTAGATGCAGAAAAATGATTTAACAAAATTCAACAACCATTCATGATAAAAGAAAAACCTCTTAGCAAACAATGAATAGAGAAAAACTTTGTAAATTTGATTTTTTTTTAAATCTACACAAAACCTACAATGAACATAACCCATAATCATAAGAAACTAGAAGCCAGCCAGACGCAGTGGCTCACTCCTGTAATCTGTAATCACAGCACCGTGGGAGGCCAAGGCAGGCAAACCATGAGGTCAGGAGACTGAGACCAATCTGGAAAACATGGCGAAACCTGGTCTCTACTAAAAACACATACACATACACACAAAATTAGCAGGGTATGGTGGCACAAACATGTATTCCCAGCTACTCGGGAGGCTGAGGCAGGAGAATTACTTGAACCAGGGAGACGGAGGTTGCAGTGAGCCCAGATTGCACCATTACACTCCAGCTTGACAGGGCGAGACTCCGTCTCAAAAAAAAAAAAAAAAAAAAAAAAAAAAGACACTGGAAGCCTTTCTGATAAGATTAGAAACAAGGCAAGGATATCTTCTCTCACCACTTCTCATTGAGATTACTCTGGAATTCCTAGCTAATGCAACTAAGAGAAGAAAAAAATTAAAAGGTACACAGATTAAAGAGGAAGAAATAAAATTGGCTTTGTTCACAAATGACAATTAAAGAACTGACAAAAACTTTGCTCGTAACCAATAAGTGATTATAGCAAGGGACACAATAATACAAAGTTAATATTTATAAAACTCAGTTTCTTTTCTATATACCAGCAATGAATAAGTACAATTTGAAACTAAAAATACAAAACCATTTATATTAACCCCCACAAAAATGAAATACTTTGGTATAAATCAAATAAAATTTTTATAAGATGTATATAAGGAATATCATAAAACTCTCATGAAAGAAATCAAAGAAATAAATAAATGGAGAAATATTCTATGTTCATGGATAGGAAGACTAATATTGCATGATGTCAGTTTTTCTCAACTCTATCTATAGATTTAACACAATCTCAATTTAAATCCCAGAGTCTATTTTGTGGATATGAACAAACTGATTCCAATGTTTAGAGAGGGAGGCAGGTGACCTAGAATCGACAATGCAATATTGAAGGAGAAGAACAAAGTTAGAGGACTGATACTACCGTACTTTAAGATCTACTAAAATGTTATGGTAGTCAAGGCAGCATAGTATTGGCCAAAAATATCCTTCAGAAAGGAAGGAGTAATCAGGACAAAAAAAAAAGGCAGAAAAAGTGTTCAATGGAACAGAAGACAAAGCGTAGAAATAGACCCACATAAATACAGGCAACTTGATCTTTGACAAATGAGCAAAGGCAATACAATAAAGCAAAAGATCTTTTCAACAAACGGTGTGAACAACTGGACATTTACATAAAAAGAATCTAGACACAGAACTTACATCCTTACAAATATAAACATTAAATATATCATGAACCTAAATGTAAATGTAAAATGCAAAACTAAAACTTTCCTAGACAATAACATAGGAGAGAACCTAGATGACATTAGGTATGGTAATGACTTTTTAGATACAACACCAACAGCCTGATCTGTGAAAGAAATCATTCATAAATTTGACTTTGTTAAAATTAAAAATATCTTCTCTGTGAAAAACACTGTCAAAAGTATAAGAAGACAAGCCACAAACTGGGAAAAAGGATATTTGCAAATCACATATGGTAAAGTACTGTCAACCAAAATATACAAAGAATTCTTAAAACTCGACAATAATAAAAATACAACCCAATTTAAAAAACGGCCAAAAGATCTGAACAGATACCTCACTAAAAAAGATACATGGATGGCAAAAAAAAAAATAGTTTTTAAAAAGATACTCAATATCATATGACACTAGGGAATGGGAAATTAAAACATTAAGTTATTCTCACACCAGTATTAGAACGGTCAAAATCCAGAACACTGACAATGCCGAATGCTGGTTTGGATGTGGAGCAGTGGGCGCTCCCATTCATTGCTGGTCAGAATGTAGAATGATATAGCCATTTTGGAAGACAGTTTGGCAGTTTCTTATAACCCTAAACATACTTTTACTATACAATTCAGCAATGGTGCTCTTTGGTGTTTATCCAAATGAGTTGAAAATTTACATCCACACAAAAACCTACACTTCAATGTTTACAGCAGCTTTATTCACAATTGTCATAACTTAAAAGCAACCAAGATGTTCATAACTGTTACATATATATATGTGTGTATATATATATATACACATACACATACATATACATATATATATACAGTGGAATATTTAATCCTGAATAATATTCCATACAGTGGAATATTATTCCACCGTGGAATATTATTCAGGACTAAATAGGAATGAGCTCTCAAGCCATAAAAAGACATACAGGAAACTGAAATTCACATTACTAAGCAGAAGAAGCCAATCCGGAAAGACTATATACTACACGTTTCCCACTATGACATTGTGAAAAAGGGCAAAACTATGAATACAGTAAGAGAACTAGTGGTTACCAGGGATTAGGGGGAGGAAGAGAAGAATAGGGAGAACACAGAAGATTTTTAGGGCAGTGAAACTACTCTATGATACTAGAACGGTGGATCCAAGTCCTTAGCATTTACCAAACCCATAAAAGACACAATCTCAAGAAAAAATCCTATTGTAAACTATGGGCTTTAGGTATCAATGATGTGTCAATGCAGGTTCATCAACGGTAACAAACGTACCACTCTGGTAGGG
The DNA here is from genome assembly GCF_000951035.1 of Colobus angolensis palliatus. Classification (NCBI taxonomy): domain Eukaryota; kingdom Metazoa; phylum Chordata; class Mammalia; order Primates; family Cercopithecidae; genus Colobus; species Colobus angolensis. The sequence goes on along the minus strand of NW_012118710.1, from coordinate 6,246,830 downwards.
ATGTAGGTAACAGGGGAGGCTGTGCTGTCTGTGGGGGGAGGAAGCATATGGGAACTCTGCATACCTTGCAATAATTGTTGCTGTAAAACTACTGTAAAAAATGAAATCGACTTTTTTAAAAACCTGACTCCATATTGGCCTTCTCTGATACAATTCCTGTGAGGGTCTTGAGCACCTTGTTTCATCTTCACAAGTGTCCCCACTCAGTTACCCATTTAATCTTTGCTGGCTTGGGTGGAGTGGAGCCACATTTTTTCTGCAGTATTTGGATAAAGCAGAGTAGCTATTTTCTAAGTTTCCTGTCTTAGTAGACTGCCCCTTTCCTGATCCTTTGACGAGTGAAAGCAACTGTTTGCTGCTGGGACTTGTTGTCTCTGCTCTAATTGGCATTTATGGGTTGCCTGCTTCTTCAGTTACATGTGCAAGTGACACGAGGTGAAAGGAAAATCAAGGGAGTTCACTGCTGTGTCACTCCTCTGGTCCTGAGGAAGCCTTCTGCCTTCTGCTGTCATCACATATAGAATGTATGTCCAAGATTTTTAGTTGTACTTAGTAGGAGAAATAGGTGAAAGTATTTGTAATTTATCTTTTCAGGAGCACAAGTCCCAGTGCAATAATTTAAAAAATCAAAATTAATGCAAAAAAATGCACGATGAACAAAACATCAAAACTGTAAAGGCAGGATCAGTATTACTAAAGTTTCCTCTTCTCTGAGCCTCCAGTGAGCCTTGTGCAGCACCGTTATTGATCTTGCCTATATTTAACATTTAGAATTGGCCTTCCTTTAGCAAAGAAAACAACAACCAATGGCTTAAACAAGAGAGGAATGTTTTTTGTTGTTGTCGTTGCTGTTGTTGCAGAGAGGAAGTCCTGAATCAGCAGCTTTGGGCTAGGAGATGCTCCATGGCTTTATCAGAAATTTGGGCTTCTTCCTGTCTATTTCACCGTCTTTAGCCTATGGACTCTTTTTCAAGGTCACCTTGTGGTATTCACGGCTAGTCGAGGCCAGAAGGAGGAAGAATGGCTGGAGAGTACAGATGGACTTATGTTCAGCTGAGGCAGCATTTTTCAAGTAGCCTTTCCACAAATTCTACACATTTCCATTCACATTTCCCTGGTAAAGACATTCTTTTGTCTCTTCTAGCTAAACACGAGGGTTGAATATATTCTTCAATTCTGAGCTGCAATATATCAGCTAAGAATCAGGGTTATCTATTCAAGGAAGAAGAGATCAAATGTTGGAGGAAGGGAATTAGCAATCTCTGCCATACATATGCCACTTGGTAAGTACCCAAAGTCTGAAAGAGACTGGCCCAATTGCTGTATATCTCACGATGCTGTAAATGTTGGTAAATAGGAATAATTTTCTTTGGGGGGAAAAGCAAAGTCAAAAGCAGTAAGTATAAATGCAAGACCTCAAGGTACATGCACACTGAGCACTGCTGGAAAACATCAACACTCACAGTTCCTGTCCACCCTCTTCCTGAGGCTGACTTGGAAGTTCTCACATATCCTCCTGGTCAATGTGAATGGATACTATTTTAGATCCAAAGGGCAATATGTCCTGTTCGCTGAAACAAAGTGTATGTTTCTATTTCCCAATATCAATCCCATCGCTCTGGACATTTAAGAGGCAAGTTCTCTTCAGCATTCGGGATGCTGTGGATGGTATCAATATGTTCACACTTCCTGCTGTTAAACTCTCTGTTTTCACTGCTGACAGCTTTATGGGGTGGATATAAAGTTTTCTTAGGCAGCTCATCAGTCCTGGAGCAGTATACCTATTCGAGAAGGAGGGACAGAGCCCCTTATTGCAGCAATTTTGAACAAGGTCAAGAGTTTTTCCTGGCATGACCCAACCCAATGCAATAACAGGACAACAGCTCCAAGCCAAAGGCTGAAAGGCAGAATTTTATTAAATCTTCAAGGAAAAGGGCAAAAAAAAGCCATTCATCTGCAACAGAAAAATGTGTGTTTTTTCAAAGGCTAAAAATAAACAAATAAAATCACAGAAAAAATATAAAGCACATATGGAATAAAACATACCTGTTCGTCTTTTTAGTTTTCAATTCTTTCTTCATTGCTTTTCATATTTTAGTTTTCATTGCTTTATATATTTTATATAAATGTGTATGTAAATTTTTATATTTACATACCTTTGATATATTTATACATTTACACACAAATATATTTCGTTGACCAGATTTACAGATTTTAATATAACACATCTTTTTGTAGGTTAATTCAGAAAATATTCTCATATATCTCAACTTCGAAGAGCACGTGAGAAAAAGAAAGACATAACACTTGAAATGACCTTGTCAACTGGAAAACACTATCCAGATATTAGGAAGAGGATTCTGGCATTACCACCATCCAAGAGCTAAGCGTGCAGTCTTACCTCTCAGAGAGATGAAAATATTCTCCAAAGGTTACACATTTAAGAGGAGTCAGAGTCAGGACTCAAACCGATATAAACTTCTACCTGCAAAATACATGCTACTGTCCAGGTATAGGGACACAGTAGGCATGAATAGCAGTGATGCAAAGTGCAACAGCCAAGCCATACTAGAGAACAGCTGAGAGCAGAAGTGACCTGGTGCCGGGGTTCCCCAGGGTTCATGAATCCCAACATCACCTTCTGCCATCCACTTAGCTAAGGGTCCTCATGTTTCTTATACCTATTACTCATTTTTTGAAAATGTGATATTCGTGTATTATCCCAGTTCATAACTCTCCAATTCTTTTCTACCCTTCAGCCACACCGAGTGCCTCTGGTGGTGAGTTAGGAGGCAACTGTGCAAAGAATTAAACAAAAATGACCACATCACTTGACCTTAGAGGAAAATGAAGTTAAAGGCCCTTTCCTCCCCTAGGCTGATGATTTCTTACTCTAATTTATGAGATTAGCAGGAAAAAGCCATTCTGCACCCAACTCCACTTCATTTATTGTAAGACTGCATGCAATTGTATGAGAAGGCAACAATTGCCCAGTTGGTCACTGCAGAGTTTCTGTCTCTCCCTCTCTGACTCACTCACTTCTATTGGCCAAGTGTTCTCAGTGTGAGGCCACTTGTCCCAGGGCACTCTTGAAATGGGGATGTGTGTTCCTCCATTCAGTACCCATTTCTCTAACTTGCCCTTTATCTCTCTTCTAGAATTCTCAAGAAAATAGTTTTTAATTCATTAGCAACTTGTTAGCACTGGGTTGCTGTATCAATTCTTAAGAGAGATGTTAAAGTTAACAGAAGAAACTGGAAAAGAAAATCTCCTAATGCTAAGGTAACACTTGTCTGTGAATACCAGACTATGGAGAAAATAGGTAGGGATGCTGGAATGTTCGGTCAGTCCCTAGAGACTTCTGCCCGGATCAACCTGCTCCCAAGGGTCGAATTAGGAGCTTCCTGGCAGGCTTCTGACTTGAAGGAAATATGTGGGAAAAAGTCATATCCTTTGTCCTCTGAAGTGCCACTGGTTTCTGTGGACACTGCAAAAATCCAGAGATTGAGAATGGCTTGAAAAAAAGGTGCTTTTGTAATTGGGAGAAATGTCTACAGCTGTGACTTTCGCCTCATGGATTCTAGAAGATCTCTTTTATTTTGTAATTCAAGACTGCATGGGTAGCAAAAAAATTGTGTGGCATATCAGAAGCATGAAGTAAAATTTAAAATACTAGAATAATATATTCAGTCACATCACTGTATATAATCCTTTTTAAGAAATGGTTCTTTCCTTTGTTTAACTTAGTCTAAAATTCCATCAGATATCTGAGGCATCATTATAAGATTTTAAACCAAGATTAGTTCAGTATGTTAAAGGGAAAGAAAATATTTCTCTTCAGAAATGTTAGTAAAAATGGGTTGAAATGTTGACTATCATTCCTCTCAAATAAAGCTGACAGAATATAAATCACCCTTAATGTGTCTTATCCTCTTTAAAAAATGCACCAGGAGAAAATGGTCTGTGCTCTTCGTATACTTTGAAGGATTTTAATCTTCATTTCGTTTTCTGACTTAGGTGCAAACCAAAGGACACTGAAGACCAAGGCAAGAGTTGGGTTTTCATACTAAATGAGATTTCTGGTTTATTTAAGATGTTGCCCAATCCAGAAGAAATCATAATCTCCGAACAGCTGCCAAATTAGGAGGCAGTTCTGGGTTTTCCTATCACCTGACATTTTCTGAGTTTGCTGTTTGTCCAGACCGAGTTCATTTTCATGTTAATCAAATTTGTCCAGTCACCAGGCGGGCGGGACCACCTGACCTTGTGAAGCTAGCTCATCTGTTTCTCAAATCATGAGCAGTCCCTAGTAAGAAGTGATTCTTGTTAATAAGAAGTAGAAACCCCCATTCATGACCAAAACAACTTTTAATTAAAAATACAAAAAAAGAGCATTTTCTGTAGATATTCTCCACTTAACAATTAAAAAATTAAATATTTATGTTTTAGATTGAAAATAGATTTTAAAAAGCCTAGGACCCTACTGTATTGAAGCATATAATTTATAGGAATAATCCATATATGATTGCTTTCTCAAATTAGAAACACTAATTACCTCAGCAAGTTAGTCTCTGATTCATTTGGCATAGACTTATACCTTTATGCATGAGTGCTGCTAAGCCAGGATGATCCAAGCAACCTTAAAAAAATCTCCTTTATTCACAGGCCTAGGCTGTTTGGGCTCAATCAGTATTCATGAGAAGTGTCCTGGCAATTAGTAGTGAAAGAACAGAGAGAATTTGATAAACTAAAGCTCAGAAAATCTTTAGAATTCAAAATGGTGAGATAGTTTAAGATAGAAATTGATCACATAGATTTCAGTTCTGGATTCCTAAAAACAGATGTAGCAGAGGATTTCAGGTACAGACTGATAAGCCCTTCTTTCCATGGGTTGCCCAGTAAAGCATGTTATTGAAAATCTGTGGTTAACTTTGACACAGAGAGGAATGATGTCATACAGTTTCATAAGTGGTCAGCGATAGGCACTCTAGGTTAACATAACAAAGGCTAAAGTTTTCTGTAGAAAACGTAAGGATACTCTTGGTTAAATTAAGGCTGTATTAAGTTTAATTAGAGCTGGCACAACAGAATCTGTAACAAAGAATCCAGATTCTGAAAACATCTAGGTGTCAAGGTCGTTCAGATTTTATTAACCTGAGGACTTGAAAAAGGAACTGATCTATGGAGAGCATTGCCGCTGCAACAAGACAAGGTACTCGAAGCTTTTGGCAGACATCATTTCTTTTCGTCTTAACACAGACCTTATGAAGTAGGTATTATGAATCTTCATGTTCACATAGTTTACTAGTTAAGTTATAGCACCAGGTTCAAGTCAGGCCAGTGTGACTCCAAAGCCCATGCATTTCCCACTGCATTATACAGTTTATGTGGAGGAGGCAGGAGGCATTGGACAGTAAGTAAAATTAAGTTAGCTAAATTACAAATGCATCCATGCTTTCACCTAACCATTCTACCTGGAGTAATTTACTTTGAAAAGATACCTGCAGAAGTCCAAAACATAATTGACAAACTTACTGACTGCTGCATTATTTGTATTAGTAAAAGCCAAGAAAGAACACTAAATGTATCCTAATAAGGGAGAGGTTAAATGAGAAACAATGCAATTACACATTAAATTGCTATGTGGCCAGATAAAAAGGATGAAGAAAATAAATATATACTTACATGGAATAATCTTTAGAAAAAGTTAATTAGAAAACTAAGAGGAAGAACACTGTATAAAGGGTTAATATTTATGTGAGAAGTGAGAGGAAATAAGAATATATATGTATATGATTTTATATATTATACACATCCTTAAAATGAGAATCATCAGAAAAAATAACCAAACATTTTTTAAATGTTCAGCTATAGATGGTAGAGAGCTATGGGGTGAGGGGACAGAGATAGAAATTAAATGTCTCTGAAATTGTTGTTTTGACTTTTAAACCATGTAAACATCATATACAATGCCTAAAAGTAAATAATAATAAAACAGAAAAACAAAGGAATAAAAATTTTAAAGTGAAAACCATCTGAAACAAATGAGCCTTATAATATTGGCCACATGGAGCAAATAATTATTTTAGTGTCATTAAAAACAGCACTGATCTAACACTGGGATATATTCTAAGACAAAAAAAAAAATATGAAAATAAATTTAAAACTTTATCCAGAAATTTTGTTCTGTTTTCCTCAGTGGTAATATTTATTTCCTTGTTTTGAATCATTTTTGTGAATATTGTATTATGCTACAAATAGATAGTTGCTTGTTATTATATATCAAGATTTCATTTATAAGGGAACAGAGATACAAATCTAAAGTTCAAGAAGTTAAGTAAATCTCTTATTCAAGTTAAAATAAAAACAAAATGATACATTCATGAGTTTAAAAAATGTATCCATGAAAGGGCCAAAGAGCAATAATACCCAAGTAGTATTGCGCACTACTTATGTCCAAAATTTGCTTTCTATATACCATTCTTCTCTAAAGGGACTGTCCTTGTTTCTGAAAATAGCTGTTTCCAGATCTAATAGGGAAAATACACTGTTGGGACATTTTTTGGTCCCAGAAAGCAAAAAGCATTCCAAGACCAATGGAATTCTGTCAAAAGGACCCAGGGCCCAGTCAAAAGAGATTCTACCAATCAAAGTTGAAACAATCTGAGTAAAAAATAAAGATAAATGTATTTGATTGAAGCATATCGAATATAAACAATTTCAGACTACAATGATGCACACATAACCCCTACATACTCACATAAATAAAAAAAGCTTCCATTAGAGATGACAATTATACCAAGTCCTTCTGTGGAAATTGGTAAATTAATGAATTAAACGATTATATTTTTATTTTATTGACCATAAAGTGTCACCAAATAATCCTAATTGATGAGGGAAAACTTTTATTATAGAAAAGCATCAACTAACAATTATAGATGGAATGACAGGGGAAATAACACCACCATTTAATAGCTCCTAATAGGTATTTGATTCAACAAGGATCAGGAATGAATGCTAAAATAATTAACTGACAAGTTGATGGTGCTAAAAATACTGCCACACAGATAATCTCCTAATTGTAAAGGGAAAAAGATAACTTTACAATGGAGAAATCTGATTGCTACTATCATGAAAAATGAATCAGCCAATCATTTTGTGCCTCCTGATATGATGGAACATGAAGTACCTAACATCACCAATAACTTACGTTGTTAAATTGTGGTTAAATATAAACAACATAAAATGTACTATTTTGTTTTTAAGTGAACAGTTCAGTGGCATTAAGTGCATTCATATTGATATGCAAATATCCCCACCATCTATCTCCAGAACTTTTTATCTTCCTAAACTAAACTTACCACCCATTAAACACTAACTTCTTACCTTCTCCTCAAAGTTGTGGAGACCATCATCCTACTTCCTGTCTCTAAGAATTTGACTACTGCAGGTACCTTTTATATGTGGAATTATACAATATTTGTTCTTTGTGACTGGCTTGTTTCACTTACCAATGCTTCAATGTTGGAGCATGTGTCAGAATTTTCTTCTTTGTAAGGATGAATAATATTACATTGTGTATATTATACTGACCGTTGTCTGAGCACTGGACCTATTTATTCCTCCTAAAATTATCATTTATGAACCCTCGAAATGGCCACATTTCTCCAATATTCCCTTCCCCTATTAAGATGGATATACAACTATGTGTACTTCACTGGGTCATTGGATAACTATCCTGAAATTCTTCAGTGCTTATGCACATTAAATTTATTTGTATGCTTTTTTCTCCTATTAATCTGCCTTATTATCAGTTTATTTTTAGTGAATCTTTAGAGGGGAGGGGAAGGATTTCCCTTGGCCCCTACATAACAATTCAATTTCTTAAATAGTTGCAAGAATATTCAACTATCTTTCTTATATTGAGTGATATATATATTATAAAAATTTGTTATATGTTATATAACAAATGTATATATATTATATAACAAATTTGTTTATTCATGCAAGCATTGATGGACACTTAGGTAGTGTTCACCTTTTGGCTACCATAATAATGGTGCTATGACCATGAGTGTATAAAGATCTGTTCTACTCACTGACTTCAATTTTTTGGGGTTTATACCCAGGAGTGGAACTGCTGAATCATATAGTAATTCTATGTTTAGTTCTTTGAGGAATTGCTTTACTGTTTCCCACAGCAATTGCATTATTTTACATTCTTATCAGCAAGACAAAAGGGTTCCAATCTCTCCACATTCTGGCCAAAAATTACTTTTTCTGGTTTTGTTCGTTTGTTTGACAATAGCCATCCTAATGGGTGGTGATTGGAATCATATGGTGTCTCTCCTGCTGTTATTGTAGATCTGCCTATTTGTCCCTTCAATTCTGTCAATATTTGCTTCATATATTTAGAGCTCTGATGTCTGGTGCATACAAATTTATAATTGTTATATCTTTGATTAACTGATGCTTTTATTATTATACAAGGTCTTTCATTATATCTTGTAATGGTTTTTGACTTAAAGTCTATTTTGTCTGATATTAGCATAGGAACCTCTGCTTTCTTTTAGTTAATGTTTACATGGAATTTCCCACCCTTTATTTTTCACTTTCAACCTACGCATATCCTTAGATCTAAAGTGACTATATGGTAGATAGCACATAGCTAGATCCATTAAAACAAAAATTCACTCCATCAATCTATGCCTTTTGTTGGAGACTTTAACCCATTTATAATTAAAGTAATTACTGAAAGAGCAGCACTTACTTTTGACATTTTGTTATTTATTTTTCATACATCTTATTTAATTTTTTATAGTGACATTCTAATTACCTTCTCATTTTATTTGTGTATATTCTACAGATATTTCCTTTTTGGTTAACATGGGGATTATATTTAACCTCCTGAAGTTATAATAATCTATCTTAAATGAATACCAACTCAATTTCAATTGCATACAAAAACCCTACTCCTTTGTAGCTCTGCCCCCTTAATGTTATTTATGTCATAAATTACCTCTTTATATATGTGTGCCTGTTAACAGATTTATAATCAATTTTATGCATTTGTCTTTTAAACCTTATCAAAAATAAAAGATTGAATTAAAAACCAAAATTACAATAACAATTTTTAAAAATGTCTTTGTACTTCCCTTTATCAGAGAACTCTATATTTTTGTATGGCTTTTGAGCTACTATCCAGCATCCCTTCATTTCAACTTGAAGGACTACATGTGGAATTTTTTGTAGAGCAGATTCAGTGGTTATGAACTTTCACAGATTTTGTTTATCTGAGAAAGTCTCAATTTCTCCCTATTTTTTTGAAGAACAGTTTTGCCACATATAGAATTCTTGGTTGATGGTTTTGTTTTATTTATTTTTTCAGCTTTGTATATGTATCATCCCACTGACTTCTGGCCTTCAATGTTTCTTCTGAGAAATCCACTGATAATCTGGGGACACACTGATAATATTGGGAAATTCTGTGATTTACTCATGACATGAATAGTCATTCTGCTGTTGTTCTTCTCAAGATTCTTGTTTTGTCTTTGACTTAGCAATTTGATTATAATGTGTCTCACTGTGGGTCTCTTCAAGTTTGTAGATCATTGCGCTTCTTCCACTTGTAGAACCATACCTCTCCTCAAATTTTGAAAGTTTACAGCAATTATGTTTTTCAAGTAGTCTCTCTACCCTTTTCTCTCTTTCTTCTCCTTCTGAACTCATATAGTGTGTGTATTTGTTTGTTTAATGGCACCTCATAAGTTCCTTAGGTTCTGTTCATTTTTCTTAATTCTTTTTGTTCCTCACACTAGATAATTTCAAATGTCCTGTTTTCAAATTTTCTGGTTCTTTCTTCTGTCTGCTTGTTGTATACCTGTAGTAAGGTTGTTAATTCAATGATTACATCTTTCAGCTGTGGGACTTCTGTTTGGTTATTTTTATTAAATAACTTCTAGCTCTTTGTTGCTCTTCTCATAGTATTCATTTATTACTTTCCTACGTTTCTTTAGTTATCTGTCATGTTTTTATTTAGCTCTGGGAATATTTAAGACAGTTATTTTAAAGTATTTTTCTAGTAAACATGATGCCTGTGTTTTTTAGGGATAACTTCTGGAGATGTATTTTCTTCCTTTGAATGTGCCATGATTATTTATATGACAAATATGGGGAAATGTTCCAATTGTTTGATTTAGGTAGAGGATATATGGGTAGTAATTGTACTATTCTTCCTGCCTTAGAAGATATTTGAAACTATTAAAAATAAAATGCTCAAAATTTAAGAGGTATAAGTAGAGTCGAACAGGATTAAACCACTTAATAGAGCAGAAACTTGTGGTGGAAACAGGGAGCTGAAGTAGCTAAACACAGTTCACAATGGTTGGAATACTCCTCAGTCCCACTGATTTCTCTCACTCATATTTCTCTAGTATGCATGGGTTAGACAATAATAAGCTGGGGATGCTTGTACCTGTAGATCTCAGATGAGGTTGATACTTTCCTTCTCTATAGATTACAGGCAACATAAATACAGAAGCAGTATTTTTTGTTCCTTTTGTCACTCCTTATAGCATCTACCTGTACAGACACTGCCACGGTTATAAATTACCAAGAGGCTTATGAAAATTTTCAGAGGGGAGTGACAATGATAAACACTGTCATAATTTTCTACTTCAACCTTTGTCCACACTTCTGTGCAATGTGACTTTACAGTGCTTCCCATCAAAAGGTGGAATCTATTCCTTAATTGTTTGAGTCTGGGCTGTGACTTGCTTTGACCAATAGAAAGCAGCAGAAATGATATTTGTACCAGTTCCAAACCTACTCTTCAGGAGGCCTTGCGTGCCTTCACTCTCTCTCACAATCCTCCCAGCCACCATGTGAACCAATACAGGCTAGCCTGTTGCGTATTAAAAGATACTTGCTCAGTTCTCCCCGATACCCCAGCTAACAGGTAACCAACCTGGCTTACCATAAGCTGATAGATGCATAACTGACAACAGAGCAGAATAACTGGACAGCTGAGCCTAGCCCAAATTGCTGACTCACAGAACTGTGAGCTAAAAATAAAATTGTTATCTTTTAAGAGATGGGGTCTTGCTATGTTGCCCAGACTGGCTACAAACTTCTGTTCTCAAGCAATCCTCCCACCTCAGCCTCCCAGCTGAGACTACAGGTATATGCTGAAGCAAATGTCTGAAATGGTTGTTGTGTTAAGCCGCTCAGTTTGAGGTGGTGGTGCTTTGCATAGAGAAAGATAGATGATGCTAAAGATGAAGGGGGATGATTTTAAAAAGAAAGAGCGAAGGAAGAAAAAAATAAAAGAGCTCCTGAGTATATGTATGACTTCTTTTCATGGATCTCTTAAACCTACATTTTATTTAATCATAGTTTCTGTTGCATTGGGAGCATTCAGCAAAACACAAAAGTTATGTTGCATTACTTCTATTTTCTCATGCATGGGATTTGAAATATTTTTACAGATAAAAGAACTCATTATAATTCAAGAGAGTTTATCTCATTTGCCATTAGTTCATATCTACAGAAGCAGCATCTGTCTTCCAGCAATGGGTAGCTACTTAGTCTCACCTATCAGTTTTTCCTTTGATCAATCCCACAAACCAGAACATTGTTGCTTTCCTGTGTCTGTTACAACTTTACTTTTTTAACTGCTATACTTTTTTAAAGCTGTTAATAGAGTGCTGAGTGAGGTGACACCTCAGACATTGACTAGATTCCAGAAGACACAAGGATTCTGGCCCCCAATTCGAAGCTCCTAATTTCTTCCTCTACCTCCACCATACATCACCTCTGAGTATAAGACAATATACCCGGAAATACATGATGAATCTTATCCAGTAAAAAATACTGACAAAGACCTAAAAGAAAGATCAGTATCAAAGTCTACACTAAAGATATTTATTTGAAATATTTATTCACAATCAGAATGTCAGTGTGCTGCCTTGATACTGTGTAAGGATCTCAAAGAATATCTGTGGACAGAGGAGATTAAAGAAAAAGTAGACGCAAATTTAGAGAAATATCAAACTAAAGAATCACTCAAGTGCCTACCCTTCTCACTCCTTCTCACGTTTTTCCCCGCTCCATCAAAGGTTTTGAAAAATTGTAAGAAGTCTGGGGAATTTGGAGGCTGAGCAGGGCAGAGAAGCTTATGTTCATCAGAGAATAAGTTGGATTAAAACAGAAGAAGCAGAAGAGACATCTGATCCACTTCTGCTTCTGTAAGATTGGCTTCAGCTACCTTTCTCTTGGGTCCTGATCTTCTCATTCAGTGCGATGCTCTGACAGATTGAAATAAAGTGATTAATGCCAATAAATTTAATTAATGGACCTGTCCAGCAGTTCAGCTGCAGTAGTTAATGTACTTCTGTGGCCCTCTCATCCCTCCCCACCTAGGGTGAGAAGGACAGGGAACCAATGGCTCCCGATACACTATGCAAGAGAATTGCCCAGGTATTTTAGTGAAAAAGGTAGACAGGCTCCATCCCTGACTCACACTGAAATCAACGTATTTAAGGATGGGGGGCTACAATTCAAATTCAGAAAACTATCCCAGTTAATTTTCCTGCAGCCATTCAGGTGCTGGTTCATGGATAAAATTTTGGAAATCACTGGAGAAGATGAAATTAAGATCAAGATTTTATGGTGTGATATTTCTAGAGGTTTTAGTAGAGTTAGTTGACTTCTATAGAATTACTTTGGACACCTCCATAAGTATGCCATTTGAGTGAGACTCTAAAGCAGACAACACAAATATAAATACCTACAGAATAAACAGGCAAGTAGAAAGTGCCAAAAGCCAGAGACTAAAGCCCTCTCTAAAAGTCATAACCCATTACTGCCATTTAGAAATGAGGGCACAGTGTGATTGTTCAAATACATATGAACATTAAGATATTTTAAAGTGAAATTTCTTAATTTTAAAATCATAACAACTTAGTTTTAAAAACTTAAAATACTGTTTTAATGCCTAACTAGATGCTTCTATGGGTCTGAATGTGATTGCCAGCTCCCTTTAGGTATCTGCAAATAAGTTGTTACCTTTGTATAACTTTAATGTATAATAAACATTCTGAAGTATTCCAAGTATCAAAAGATTTTAAGCACAACAAAAAATTACCCCAAATAGAGTAATGACTAATCTTTACCAAATACAATTTTTCCACTTGGCATGTGTGGGTAGGACAGACATCATTCTAAACACAAACTTGTATGGTGCTCAGCAGCACCCCCTCCCCAAATACAAACTCGAACACACACAGATATTATCTACCAGGGTCTATCTGTATGATGTTATACACACCAGGTGTTTGTTTTAGGCTGGAAGAGGGCACCTTATGCAGGGAGATTTGGGATAATGAGATAATGAAGCAACTACTACTGCTGTCAGTGCTTCCTGAGCTGTGGTTTTTGACTCCTTGTGGAGAAAGATGTTAAAACCACAGGATAAAAATAGTTGTTTCCTTGAGTCTTTATGGGACTCTGAGTACAAGTGCTGCTTGGGGGCATGGGTGAGAAAGTCAACACAAGCCAAGAGATTGGTATTCTCTACTTCTTTTTGGTTACTCTATAGCTCCAGCACCCGGAGGGCTGAAGGATAATATAGCTTCATTTTGTGTCACTGGGATGCTGCAGCTTTTATGGAGGTGGGTCAGGGTTTCAACATCATTTGGAGTGGCAGCCCTGACAGTGCCAAATGATCGACTTTGAGTCACTTGTGAGCAGGCACCACCTACAAAGAGATCACAGTTGATATAAGCCAATTTGTTCCTGTATCTCAATGAAACTATGCAGGCAACTCCCAGAAAATTGATGCCTCCCCACCACATACCTACCACCATCACCAGCCATGGCTGTACTGAATGTCTTATTCACCCTAATAATTTCTGTTAAGGATAGACCTAAGCCAATTTAGCCATTCAGAGTCATCAGGTTCTCCTTGGTAAATATTGGTTGCCTCCAGTGACTAGTGATGGCTGCAGTCAGTTGTTTTCTCTACAATGTTATTGCTAGATGCTATGTTTAAAAAAAAATACAAATTCTGAAACAAGTACCAATATGTATTAATGAGCAGGCATCAAAACATGCAAACAATGAGGTCTTGCAAACTTGAGGAACTGCTAGCTCTCCACCCTTCCCACTCTTCTCTTTTGCACACCACAAGGCCACTAATAGCTCACACTGAGACAACCCTACAAATACTCTGATGGCAGAAAAGCAATGTTTCTAGTCTCATAGAGCAAATAATTCTCTATCAGGTGAGAAAGTTGGGAATAACGGGAGTTTTAGAGCTGAGGTGCTACTCAAAAAATATTAGTCTTCTGGGATCATAGAGGACTGATCATGCAAGAGTAGATTTTTCTGTACAAACCTTTCCAAACAACATCTATTGGATGCTATTTATTTCTCCAACAATATATTTTTAATATTCCTTATGTCAGTTAATAAACCCTCCAGTATTGAATCAGACTGTGATATGTGAAACACATTGTGTGTAGCTACTTCTGCGAAGTGTAAACTGTGGTATAAAGTTTTCTAAATTCTAAACAACCACCTCTGAAGCATCCTGAAATGGAAATTACTGGGTAACATTCTTTACTTATGTGATCATCCCTGCAGTATAGATTCTTGTTAACTTGCACACACATCCACACCTCACACTCTCCAGATATATTTTAGATAATAAAATAATATCCCACAGAACACTATTTTTGCACAAGGAACCTACTTTATAGTGAATTAACATTACAGTAAAGGAGACCAAGCTGGTGAGTTTCAATGATCTTACTCTCTATTAAATTGTCTAGAAGCAGCTGGCTCTGTAAAATAGAATGGTATATGAAGACTCTGGCACAATGTTAATCAGGAGAAAATACCACATGAGACAGAGGTGTTGCTCACAGGCTTGGTATCCCCTCTAAACAGCAACCAACAAGGGGCTCTTTCCCCCTGAATACACAGGCACAGAATACAACTGGTTGAAGTGAAAGGAGTCCCTCTTATTTTTACGCACATAATGGTCTTCTCACAAAATTTCACCTTGTGCATCAGCAAATATATACCGCTTTGATAAGCAAGATCACTTTTATTGGCCAATATCTCAATATTATAAACCTCCTTTCCTTCTGTTGAATTAGTGGCTGGAGAAGCCCAGATTTATCAAGTGGATGTCTCAGCTTCATATACAATGGAAGCATTGCTTATTCTCCTGCTGGAAGCACCAGTATTCTCCTGAAATATTAAAATCTTAAAACCATGAGAGCCTAAGGTTTATGTTGTATTGGACAATGCAAAGAGTGATATATGGCAGTAGTAACACTTGTTGCTTGATCACTTGTTGCTTGATCACTGAATATGGTTTGGCTGTGTCCCCACCCAAATCTCATCTTGAACTGCAGCTCCCATAATTCCCATGGGTTGTGGGAGGGACCAGGTCGGAGATAATTGAATTATGGAGCTGGTTTTCCCCATACTGTTCTTGTGGTAGTGAATAAGTCCCACAAGACCTGATGATTTTATAAGTGGTTTCCCTTTTCGCTTGGCTCTCTCATTCTGCTGCCATGTTAAGATGTGCCTTTCCTCCACCATGGTCGTGAGGCCTCCCCAGCCACATGGAACTGTGAGTCCATTAAACCTTTTTCTTCATACACCCAGTCTCAGGCATGTCTTTATCAGCAGTGTGAAAATACCATTATTTGAATCTCCTTTCAATGTTTGGGGAATTCTTGATGAGAAGCACAGCATACCCCACCCCGCCCCAACTATAGAAGCTGATTATTCCAGGTAGCCACGTTCCAAGCCTCTTTTGTAGTTAGTGCATGGCACATGGTCTAAGCATAGCTAATAACAAGCACTCATTCTGGAATTTGAGTAAGAAACTGATGAAACAAAGAATTAAGATAGGAAGAAACTTCTCTGCAAGCAGATGAGAGGTGCACCTAGCTTTCCAGGTAACCAAGCTATGAAATGCCAGCAATAGCATCCAGTAACGAGTGTCACAATGAGCCCCATGCCCGCTATAGTGCTTAGGGATCATACTAATTTTCTATTGCTATATAACAAATTATCACCATCTTAGCCCTAAAAACAACACACACTGATTTTCTCACCATTCTGTATGGCAGAAGTCCAGGTGGGTATGACTGACTCCTCCATTCCAGGTTTTATAAGGAAGAAATCAAGGTAGTGGCCAGTCTGAGCTAGTATCTACAGGCTCTGGGGAGAATCTGTGCAGAAGAGTAGCTCTTCCATGGTTTCCTGGTGACTTTTCATGTATTTATGTAGCTCATGCATGCAAAGGCTTGAACCACAGCTTACCTGAGCCTTAGAAGAATGCTTTGTGATCCTTCCAGAACAGGAGAGGCTAGGAGCATGATGAGGAGCTTCTGTGAGGCCATCTCCCACTGAACCTACCTCTCCCAAGAGGCTTTCATGAGATGATATGGTTTACTGCGTCTTCCCAGGTTGTGATGAGGGATGGGAATGTCTTATCTGCTCCCCTGAAAATGGAGCTGTAGGATATAAGACTGCTTAGCTATAGTGTAGAGTTAGCTCCCCAGGAACACCATAGCCCATAATCCATATTACAGCCCCCTTTTGTTTCTGTATAATTCTTTCTGGTGTGAGGGATGAGGACCATTGGGAACTGCAGCCCTTGGTTAATCTCCCTCTTGCGGTCTATGTAAGTAAATCAGCTGTTTGAATCTAAAAGTGGCTTGTTGTATTTTTCCTAGTTTAAACAGTAAATGAGTCTTGCCTTGTCTTGGGTGGGCTTGGAGACCTGCTTCCAAGCTCATTCAAGTTGTTGGCAGAATTCGGTTTTTTTGTGGATTTGGGCTGAGTCTCCCATTTTTGCTGACTGTCTGCTGGGAATGGCTCTCATCTCATTAGGCTCCAGTCAACCCTCATCATGTTGCCGCCTCCATTTTCACACCAGCAGTGGTGCAAATCTCATTCTTCAAATCTCTCCAACTTCTCCATCAGATCTCTTCTTTCTCCTTTCAGAAAAAGTTCTGTTTTAAGGTTCATATTATAACATTGGGCCCACCTGGGTAATATGGGATAGTTTCCCTACTTTAAGGTTCATAAACTTAATTACATTTGCAAAGTCCCTCTTGTCATGTAAAATAACAATGTCACAGGCTCTGGAATTATGGTGTGGATATCTTTTGGGATACATTCTGCCAATTAAAATTGGAAATGATGTTGGCATCTCATCAGACCAGATTTACAGCACAATTTTGAGTCTTGCTATGCCTAGATGGCTTTCAAGCTTGGTTCTACAGCACTTCCAGCTACTCAAGCTACTGTGAGCTACTCAATATTCCTCTATAAATCCCTCTCCTGCTTGTCAGAGTCAACTTTTATTTCTTGCAAGTACAATTCTAACTGATACCGATCCACATCATTTTTAGCACTGTTGACAAATATTGGATGACATTTCTTAGGGCTTATAAATTTTTGCCAAATGATCACAGCCCATAGACTGGCTTACAAATATATCCTTCACGACTTTCTAATAACAATGACATCTTGGCATAAAAAGCTTCCTTTTCTTTTTTGAGACAGTCCCCTCTGGGGCTTGTGGTATCAATGTCTGTAACTGTCTTATGAAATAATTCCTTATTCTCAACTGACCATTATTAGAGAAAACAATTGAGAAAGTAGCCACCCAAAGATCAACACCTTACCTCTTACTCCCAGTAAGAATCTTCCATCCTACTCTCGCCTCCCTCAGTCTTATTCTCAGTCAAGGTTATTACACAAACATCATCTGGAATTGCAGAGGAAGCAATCACTCCATATCATTTAACTTCTTGCAACTGTACTTTGAACTAATTGTTCCCCTTCCTCTAGGAGCCATCAGAGGTAACCCCACAACATCTTGCATCCCTGCTGACCTTAGGTACCACCTGCACTCTTGTCCCTTCCTGCTTGGAACCCCTCATAGTCTGGTCCATTGCCTTCCCCTTCCTGCCCATGCAAAGTCTACACGTTGCACGTTAGATAGCCTCACCAGGAAACAGCAAGTCCATCTTCAACAGTTGCTGATTGTGCCTTTACTGAAAACTGGTTTTTCCATTTCTCCAAAACTCCCCCAGTTGGAGGCCTTTTATCTCCCTCTCTCATTTCCCCACACTGCAGGGCCATGAGGCAGCATAAGTGTTCTCTGTGCTCCCTCTTGCCTCTTCCATACCCTTTCTCCTTCATCCTGCAATATCCCAGCTCCTCCATTACTGAAGCCACCAGAATATACCAGAGATGCTGCTCCCTCCTTGCTATCATCTGCAGATACCTCATTCTTTCTCATCTCTTAACTGAAGAGGTTACCAAGTAAAATGGCTTACTCTTAGATGCACAGGAAGCCATTATTATATCCCTGGGTTTCTGAGAAAAGAAAAGCATTTTTTATTGCAAGTCAGCCAACAAGGAGACTAGAGTCTAGCTCAAATCTGTCTCCCTGTACTGGCTCTAAGGCAGTCATTTTATTAGAAAAGGTTTAGGGGGTGAATTCTGAGATTAGTGGGTGATTGGTGGGAGGAAAGAGGAGGACTAAAAAGTTCTCAGGCATGCACAGGTATTTCACTGCCTTCTCATGAGTCAGTCATGCGTGCACATTTGATGGGCATTATTAGTATGAAACGTGTGATTGAAATTTGGGCTGTGACATCAGCAAGCCCATTCTGCACAGACTCCAGTTGGTCATATTTGTTCCAATCAATTGTAGTAAATGTTTGGCAGTCTTTGAAATCTCATGAGTTGGGGGAGCTTCAGCATTTCAGCAAGTCTTTTGTTGTTGTTTAATCTGCCATCCTACAAACTCATGAATATCTCTTAGTCATTAGTTTCTTTAACTATTTTGGGCACAGTTTCAATTCGATATGGTTTGGCTGTGTTCCACCCAACTCTCATCTTGATTTGTAGCTCCCATAATCCCCACAGATTGTAGGAGGGACCTAGCAGGAGATCATTCAATCTTGGGGGCTGTTTCTCCCCTACGGTAGTGAATAAGCCTTGTGGTAGTGAATAAGTCTCACGAGATCTGATGGTTTTATAAGAGGTTTCCCTTCTTGCTTGGCTCTTATTCTTCTGCCTGCTGCCATGTAAGATGTGACTTTGTTCCTCCTTTGCCTTCTGAGACTTCCCCAGCCATGTGTAACTGTGAGTCCATTAAATCTCTTTTTCTTCTAAATTACCCAGTCTCGGGTACATCTTCATTAGCAGCATGAGAACAGACTAATACACAATTCTTGTGGTCTGTGCTCAGATTACAGCTTCTTAAAGGAGCCTTCCATGCCACCCCATCTGAAGTCACTTTACCTCCACCTCACTTCTTCTCTAGCCCATCATCCTGCTCATTTCCTTCAGAGCAAGTATATTCTGAAGTTTTTTTAAATTACTTTATTCATTTGTTTAGTGTATGTTTATCCTCATTAGAATAAGCATGGTCCTCATCTTTCTATTTCACAGACATAACCTCAGTACCTAGTATAGTGTATAGTATAACTATACACTAGTATAACTTAAGAAAAATTACCTACCTGAAATTAAGTTATAGTTACATGAAGTTCTACTTTCATGTTTTATCCAAATAGCCAATTTTCCTACTGCTATTGATAGAATAGCAAGCTTTGCTCCTGCTAACATGCAATGTTTTGTGATATATTACATAGCAATATTGGGTCTGTTTCATGATTTTCTACTCTGTCACTTGGATGCATTTGTCTGATTTTTCTGGCAAAGCCAAACTGTTTTAATTACTGTGACTTGATAAACTTGGTAATAACTAGTAGGACAAGTTTCTCCCTACCACTTTTTTTTTTTTTTTTTTTTTTGACAGAGTGTGGCTCTGTCGCCTAGGCTGGAGTGCAGTGGCACGATCTCAGCTCACTGTAATCTCCACCTCCTGGGTTCATGTTATTCTCCTGCCTCAGCCTCCCAAGTAGCTGGGACTACAGGCGCCTGCCACCACGCCCAGCTAATTTTTTGTATTTTTAGTAGAGACGGGGTTTCGCCGTGTTAGCAAGGATGGTCCTGATCTCCTGACCTCGAGCTCCGCCTGCCTCGACCTCCCAAAGTGCTGGGATTACAGGCTTGATCTTTTCCCCTTTTAAGTTTTTCAGAGGAAGTCTCTTTTATATGGACATTACAGTTCAACTTATTAGGGTACTTTCAATGTACAATGACAATGGAGTAAATCATGAGTGAAAAAAATAACTTAAATTTGATTATATAAAAATACAAACACTTTAGGAGGCCAAGACAGGCAGATCATCTGAACTCGGGAGTTCAAGACCAGCCTGGCCAACAAGGTGAAACCCTGTGTCTACTAAAAATACAAAAATTAGCCAGGGGTGGTGGTGCATGTCTGTAATCCCAGCTACTCGGGAGGCTGAGGCAGGAGAACCACCTGAACCTGGGAGGCGAAGGTTGCAGTGAGCCAAGATTGTGCCACTGCATTCCAGCCTGGAAGACAGAGTGAGACTACCTAAAAATAAATAAATAAACAAACAAACAAACAAAACACAGAAAGAACTTTAGCATGTTGCAAAACACCAGAACCAAACTTGGGAATAGTAAACAATATGTAGCAGTATTTGTGTTGGGGTTAGACAGAGGCTATGAGTCCTCTTAAGGAATCAGGTCATACCATCCTCAGGACCAGCCTCAACCTGCCATCAAGCTCCCAAAGGCCCCACCACCACAGAATGCTCAGGGACAGGGAAGGGATGCTGCACACAGCCAATCACGTGGAAATATCTGGGAGCCAGTGAGAAAGAGAGAACAGCAACCCTCAGCATAATCAGGATTTAAATGTGTCCACAGATCTGACAGATGGACTGGACAGAAAGCAGGAAATGGAGGAGTGGGTCTGGAAGAAAGGGCATGCTGCTTGATGCACTAGAAGCCAACATCACGGCCTTGGATTTCTGAGCAAAAGAAAAGTTTTTGATTGTAGAGCAACCAACAAGGAGAGTGGAGTCAAGCTCCAACTTTCTCCCAGGGCTGGCCTGGTATTTTTATTAGAAAAGGTTTAGGGGGTGGATCTGGGGATTAGTAGGTGACTGGTGCAAGGAAAGGGAGGTCTGGAAAATCCTCGGACCTGTGTAGTTGTCTCTTCATGCCTACTCCTGGGTTGTATGCATAAATTTACAGGGAGTTAGTATTAAGCATGCAGCCAACATTTGAACCAGCTTGTTCTGTGCAAACTTCAGTTGGCCATATTGGTTCCAACCAATTTCAGCCAGTTTTGTTATTTTATAAGTAGAGGGAGTTTTAGCGTTTCAGCAAACTGACTTTATTTTTTATAATGTCATCATGTAAACTCAAGAATTGGCCACTCGTTTCTTGACCTCTTTGGGGCAGTTTCAAAAGTGTCAGAGCCTAAAGATCAGTGAAAAGGAGTGTGTGAAGCTGGCCTGGCCATGCCTGTTGCAGCCCCTCTATTCTTGGAGTCCTCTGCCATCTGATAAGGAAAAACCTAAGGTAGGAAGAAGCAGATGGAATTATGTTTCTAAGAACCCAGTGAACTGCTGCAGAAAGCCCTTTCTGAAGAGCTGGTCCTGCCAATCAGTCACACAGAAGATCCCCTTGTTGGTTCAGGAATGTGGAGAACAGCATCAGGCTGATGGCCAAGGATGATGAGACAGAAAGAGGAGCCATCACTGAAAGGAACAGATGCCTGATTTTCTTGCCAGTTCCTCCCCTTTCCCTAACCAAGTTCTAGGGAATAACGGGGTGAAGGGAACCCCAGTAGAGTTTGATTAGGAGGTGAAGACTCTAATTTGTGGAATTTGGAATTGCTAAATATTTGTAATCATTGGTAGGTGAGGTCAAGACACCTATGAGCTATAAATAAGAGAACCAAAGGGTTAATATTATCCTCAATGGAAAAGATGTTCTTAACTCAAATAAAGAAAGGACTGGCTTTCCAATGGAAAAAAAAGTCAAATACATACATATACACACACACACACACACACACACACACACACACACACACATATATATGTTTTGAGACAGAGTTTTGCTTTGTTGCCCAGGCTGGAGTGCAATGGCACAATCTCGGCTCACCACAACCTCCACCTCCCGGGTTCAAGCGATTCACCTGCCTCAGCCTCCCAAGTAGCTGGGATTACAGGCATGCGCCACCATGCCCAGCTAATTTTGTATTTTTAGTAGAGATGGGGTTTCTTCATGTTGGTCAGGCTGGTCTCGAACTCCTGACCTCAGGTGATCTACTGCCTCGGCCTCCCAAAGTGCTGGGATTACAGGCGAGAGCCACTGTACCCAGCCTATACTTTTTAAATGTTAAATATAATAATATGGGTGAAATGGAGAAGACCTAGGAGTTCCAGTAGGCATAAAAATATTTCAAGCTTTCTAAGAAGAGATTTGGCAAAAAATATCAAACACTTTAAAAGAGCTCATTGTCTTTAAAATAGTAATTTTATTTTTAGGACTCAACCCAAGGAGCTCACTGGAGATGCAGACAAATATTCACAAAGATGCTTATGCAGCATTTTTATCATAAAAACATTGGAAACAGCTTAAATATGTAGGAGATGGCTAAATAATTAAGATAATGTAATAAGCATTAAGCAGTCATTCAAACGATGTCTTAAAGTAATGTTACTGACATGGAAAATATTCAATATATAATGTTCAATGGAAGAAAAAAAAGATTCAAGATGCAAAACGATATAGTATGATTACCTACAAGCCATAAAATCACTGAACTGTACCTCAGGCATTACCCAGGCCACTGCGATCATTTTATGGATGAAGAAATTAAGGTTCAGAAAAAAAATTAAAGATCGGAGAGGATAAACGACTTCCTCAAAGTCACAGAGTTAGTTTGAAGCAGAACCAGGACTAGAATTCTGAAGTCCCTGAACTCTCCACTGAATGTTTCTGAAACTGGCTCACAAAAATTTTTCTTAACCATTAATATGCATTTATGCCTTTTTTTAAAAGGGCTTCCAACCTCCTACCTACATCACTACATTTCTCCTTCTATTTCTCTCTCTGCCTCACACTCCCCTTTTTTCCATTATTATTACCCTTATCAATCTATTATGACTCTGGCTACTAAAACTGCCTTATCTTCAAATCCTTATCTGACTAGGTAAAGGGAATTCTTTTTTGTTCTTTTCATCTGTATCAGATCATTAACACTTTAAGAAATATACATTGATGTCTACGGCCATACCACACTGAACACACCCCATCTCATCTGATCTCAGAAGCCAAGCAGTACTTGGATGGGAGAAATATACATTCATGAGGGGAATGTCCCTAGGCCTTCTCAAATTTACAAATCTGAAAATACCCCATTACATATCATTTTGCCATAAAATGCTATATAAAGTATACCTTAAAATTTTAAGTGACCCCCTTAGACAATTAATGATTCTATAAATTCAGTACTGAAGGCTTTTACACAGCTATTAAAATAAATTCTAGCAGAAATAGTTCTACAAATTGCTCACTCTCGTTTCTCTGTAGAGTGCATGATAATTCTGAGTTGAACTCAGCATTTGACTCTATTTTTTTTTTTTTTTTTCTAAGAAGTATAACCTTTGGAGCCACTTAACTTTTATCCCAAACTTAGCTACTGACTTCCTTTTCCAGGTCATTTTTTCAAAAGAAATAAATGTGTGTTTTCGTGTTTGGTTTTTTGTTGTTGTTGTTTTGTTTAATTCAATCACTACCCATAGCCAAGAGACAGTGCTGAGCAGAGAACAGAGTTACGTCTAGATTTAGATACAGGGAAGCCAATTATGTTCCCACCTATTAAGATCACTCAAAAATACTAAATTCAAATTCATGACGCTGTTGTGGTATTGGGTGCCTATGATCCCAGCTACTAGGGAGGCTAGGCAGGGAGAACTGCTTGAACCCAGGAGGTGAAGGTTGCAGTGAGCCGAAATCAAGCCACTCTGTCTCAAAAAATAATAACAACAACGACAAATATTCATGATGCCCACAAAATTATTAATTACTATGTTCCAAAATAATTGAAATTTTAAAGGTTATCCCAAAATGCCAAGTTTTGTTTTCCTATAGCTTTTCATTCCTAGTAAGACACTTTATCATCTCGAGTTTATTTTTTAATATTTTCCTTTGCCTACCTATCTCACTTCCAATTAGCTGAGGTGGCTATTGTGTGTTCCTAAACTCGTCTGCGGCCCAGTGATAAACACTTTAACAGTTGCTCAGTACTTACCTGTTTGTCTGACAAAAGATCTGCAAATACTTCAGGCCCAGATTGTTGGTGGGACGGAAGAAGGAAGTCTAAAATGCACGCTCTTGGAATACCCCTATGGTCTCATACAGCCCAGTCTTTGATTTCCTACATTATCCCAAAGCAAATGCTTTGCTCTATTAAAACAGATTAAAATCTGCCATGACCTATCAAGTGTTTTCTTTAATGAAAGTAGAATAAGAAATATATCAGTTAATACAGTAAATGAAAGGGGGAAACTGCATTGTAAAAGTATGGTTGAGGAATCAAATTTCACTGTCCCTTGCGTGAAATAAAATACAGATGGACATTCTAATAGTCATGTTCTTCTTTCCTTACCTAGAAAATACCAGTCATCTCAGAATTATTGGATAAGTGTGTCAAGACAAAGTCTGGCCTCATCATGCTGACAACCATGAAGGGTCTAGAATGTGGCCTAACGTGCTGGAAGCCCAGACTTCTCACCAGTGACCTAGGGACAGGCCCTGTTCATTATTACATACATATTTGGAACTTTGAACAATTCAGTTATTTTTTATTTATACTTAATCTTAGAATATCTTTCTGTTACAAATTCAAATTTGGTTAAGGGAACATTATAAAGGGCGTTTTTCCTATCATTATGATAAAGCTCACCAGCTGTTAGCGATTCTTTGCATCTAGGAAATAAATCTCAATTAGATTTCACATGATAAATACTAGTGTGTCTTATGACCATTCTCATATCCAGTCATAAACAAGTCATCACTATTTTACTCATAAATATCTGTCAATTGCACCCACCCTCCTCTGTTTCACCCTCATCCACTTCCACGCTGTCCTGTGATTGTGCACTGACCACCCTTTTTCATTCTGGTTCCCCACCAATCTCTTCTTCTCATTGCAGAGAGAGGAGAGATTTAGAATACGTAAATCTATTGTCAAATCTAGGCTTAAATGCTTCAAAGGTTTTCCAGTGCTTTCAGGAAAATAAATGCACAGGTTAAAAATCCAGGACCCAGAAGCCTCGCACACTTGGTCTGACTCTAGCCATGTCCAGTTTCACGGTCTGCATCTTCTCCTCACCTCAGCCCAGTTGTGCTCCAACCACCAGGTTGAAGGGTATGTCACCTGGAGAGTAGGACCTGGGATGGAGGAGAGAAGGGTGGGGAGCAAGCTAGGGATTGTCGTCTGTTAAGTGTCCCAGGTGATTCCAATATCAGAGTTGAGAACTATGCCTGTCAAGTAGTTTGGAGCAGGTTACTTTATTCTGAATTATTTTTTTGTGTGTGTGTGTGATGGAGTCTCACTCTGTCTACCAGGCTGGAGTGCAGTGGCACGATCTTGGCTCACTGCAGCCTCCGCCTCCCAGTTTCAAGCGATTCTCCTACCTCAGCCTCCCAAGTAGCTGGGATTACAGGCATGTGCCACCACACCCAGCTAATTTTTGTATTTTTAGATGGCCAGGCTGGTCCCAAACTCCTGACCTCAGGTGATCCACTGGCCTCAGCCTCCCAAAGTGCTGGGATTACAGTCGTGAGCCACTGTGCCCAGCCTCTGAATTCTTACAGAAACTTATCCTCTTCATTCATAGTACTTATTTTCATTTGTAATTTTACACTGGATCATACACTTGAAAGTTCCTTGGGAGGAGGGACTCTGTGCAGCATAGTGGGCAAGTGCCTGCCACCATATAGAAGCTTCTCTGTAATGACTTGTTCAATGAATGAATGAATAAAGGAACAATGGCAAGCTAGTTGATTATTTTACTTAAAGTATGTAGTATAATACAGTGCATTTTCATTTTAAAGACAATAAAAAATATATTTTAACAATTTTTTTTTACTTTTTTTTGTTTTTTCTTTTTTGAGACAGGGTCTCACTCTCACCCAGGCTGGAGCTTAATAATATGCTCACAGCTCACTGTAGCCTCAAGAACTCCTGGGCTCAAGCGATCCTCCCACCTCCATCTTCAGAGTACCTGGGACCACAGGCACACACCACCATGTCCGGCTGATTTTTTTAGTTTTTGTACACAAGGGATTCCCATTATGTTGTCCAGGCTGGTCTCAAACTTTTGGGCTGAAGTAATTCTCTCACTTCAGCTTCCCAAAATAATGGAATTACTGGCATAAGCCACTGTGGCTTGCCAAAAATATACATATATATTTTAAATCCCTATATTTTCACACTAAAAGATAGTAAATGACCCTGTATTACACTGTATTACATTTCCTTCTGGTCTTTTTTCTAAGCATACAAATTTCAATATTATAAAGATAATATTGTACATTTAATGTTGCTACTTAAAAAAAATTTAATATTCTTCTGTCATAATTTTCCACACTATGAATGGCAAGATAATCCACCAATGGATGTCTTTATTTTCTTTTCATTTAATTATTAGGTACTTGCTATTATTTTTCCATTAAAAACAAAAATTATTCTTTTGAAGTTTTCTTTGAAGTTCTAATTACTTCTTGAGGATAGATACCTTAAAAATGAGTTACTAGGCCAAGCTCAGTAGCTCATCCATGTAATCCCAGCACTTTTGAGAGGCCGAGGTGGGTGGATCACTTACGGTCAGAAGTTTGAGACCAGCCTGGCCAACATGGTGAAACCCTGTTTCTACTAAAAACGCAAAAAATTAGCTAGGTGTGGTGGTGCATGCCTGTAATCCCAGCTACTCAGGAGGCTGAGATAGGAGAATCAATTGCACCCAGGAGGCAGAGACTGCCATGAGCCAAGATTACACCACTGCACTCCAGACTCCAGCCTAGGCGACAGAGTGAGACTCCACCTCAAAAATAAATAAATAAATAAGTTACTCCGTTAACAAAATAAATATTTTGATACTTCTGCAATATTTACCTTTTTAACAGCTGTATATGAGGCAACATTTTTGTGCTCATGACAAAGAAGGCTTTCTTTTATAGGAGTATTCACATCGTTATCAAATATTAGTTGTAGTCTTCATCACTGAATGTTAATGTTTTTTTTCATTTTTCCAGCAGTGTTCAGTAATGCTTACAAATTTTATGAGTTATTTATAAGAGGTACCAAATTTTGTACCAATTATTTGTTGTAAAAATGTATTGCTTGGCTTTAATTTTATGATGTTTATGAACTATAAAGAATTCAATTGTCATATAAGCAAAGAAATCTATTTTTGGTTACTTTTTTCATTCTTTTTATGCTTAGAAAGTCCTTTCCCCTAACATATCATATAAATAGTAACTGGATTTTTTTTTCTGGTTTTAATTTTTTTTTCTTTTTGAAAGACATTTATTAGTAAATCACACTCTAAAATTAAGAGGAGACATCGTATAAGGGAAAAAAATCCATGCTTTGGGATCACAAGATTGGGCTTTCTATTCCTAATTCAGTCTGTGATCTTAGACACATCAACTCACATCCTAGAGTTAACTGGGTATCATAACACTCATTATCTAGGACCGTTACTGTAAAGGAAATGTAAAACGGCTAGATCTCAAAAATGTTATTTCTTCCTCCTTCCCTTTTCACGTTTGTTCATTCTTACAGTTCCTGACATTTTCTCATCTGGAATGACTCTGTCTCCTTTATCCTCTAAATTCTACCTGGTCATTATTATCGTCTCTTCCTTAAAAACAGTACCTGATCTCACATCCCTCCTTCGGGTTGCACTTTTGAGGTTATAATCAAGTACTAAATTTATTTTTCATAGTTTTTCATTGCATCTGTGTGTTCACTCTCATCACATAGCTCTCTCTTCCAGCAAACTCACTGTTTAAAATATTAACAGATTTTGCAAGATGTTGTGGAGGCTGCAAACGAAGATCTGAAACTCTCGGCTTCCTACCCTACCCAAACCAAGGAGATAGTACTTTTAAAATATTAAGGGAAGGGACAAACTAATCCCAGACATGTACACCAAGCAAGGAATGGCAAATGATGTACCATAGGTTATATCCTCTTCCTGATGCATTTCAGAACTCTGGAGCTGTTCCCAGTCTTCAGAGTTCAGACCTCAAACTGAAATAGTTCTAGATGACCTTAGCTCCACCTGCTAGAGCCCACTTCTTCCTGTCTCCTAGGGGACAACATTTCCTGCAAAGAACCACACCCTCCTCATCTGGCTGCTCCTCAGGACAGCTCTTGTCTGTGCAGGCTGCAAATGCAGCTAATTAGGTGTGGTGACCGGCTTCAGTCTTTCCTGTGTTTTTCCCTTTTCTCCTACTCCCACCCCCTTTTCTTTCTAGTTAGACTGAAGAGGTCTCCTTAGATAGAGCATGATTTCCAAATCAGAGTGGTGGAGGCAATCAGGAGTTACCTAAAGCCGTTAAAGATCCTTCATTAACATGGAGTACCCCTTTGTAATGACCCATGTGGTCAGAAAGAGGAAAGAGGTTTAACCTCTTCACAGAGAAGCAGCCTCAGATGCTGAAGGTTTCACTGTCTAAGACACAGGCAACAGCTTGCAACAGATCTGTCTGTAAAGCTTAATAGTGAGAGCAACGATTTTGGAGCCTGCTCGACTGAGCTGTGAGTCAAAACCACCACTTATTGGCTCAGAGACCATGAGCAAACCAATGAGTGCCTCTGCCCCTGAAATTTTTAATCTCTAAAGTGGATCAATGTATATCTACGGTGAACCCCAAATATCTAACTCAGGTCTCCAGTCAATTTAGAAAGTTTATTTTGCCAAAATTAAGGACGCGCATCTGTGACACAGCCTCAGAAGGTCCTGAGGACATGTGCCCAAGGTGGCCGGGGTACATCTTGGTTTCATACATTTTAGGGAGACAGGAGACCTCAATCGATAGATGAGGACGTACATTAGTTTGGTCCAAAAAGGCGGGACAACTGGATGCAGAGAGGGGGCTTCCAGGTAACAGGTAAATAAGACACAAAAGGCTGCATTCTTTTGATTTCTGATTAGCCTTTCCAAAGGAAGTAATCAGATATGCATTTATCTCAGTGAACAGCCAGATGACTTTGAATAGAATGGGAGGCTGGTTTGCCCCAACAGTGCCCAGCTTGATTTTTCCCTTTAACTTAGTGATTTTGGGGTCCCAAGATTTGTTTTCCTTTCACACTACTATGCACTTACTGTTGAGATGATTTAGTGAGGCAGTCTGCAAAAACTGTTTAATATAGAACTCTGTGCTCAATAAATAACAGCTATTATTATAGTAGTCCCCCTTTACCCACAGGGCATATGTTCCAAGACTCTCAGTGGATGCCTGAAACCCAATATGTGCATAGAGTACAACGATTTTTCCTACACATGCAGAGCTACAATAAAGTTTAATTTATCAGATAAGATATTAATGACAATAACTAATAACAAAATAGAACAATTTAATAGCAATAGCTTGTTCACAATTTCACCGATATAAGATTTGCTCTTACTATATCTCCTAGCAACCTCAGCATACAATTTCTTTTCTTTCCTTATGGAGAATTTTCACTTTTTCACTTAAAAAAAAGCACTTGATGGCTTCTCTTTGGCAGATCTGAATTGCTAGCATCACTAAGGTTGCATTTGGGGGCCATTATGAATAAGTGAAGCCGTGTCATTTGTCTGGGGTAATACCTGCGGTTCCTTGTCCCACAGTCATGGAAAACTAGGATTTGGATACACCAGGGTGAGGTTCAGAGCAGAAGTTCAATAGGCAAAAGAAAGAGAAAAGCTCTTTAACTGCAGAGAGGGATCCCAGAGAAAATGAGTTGCCAGTTCCTTGGTGAAATGCACAGAGTTTTATAGACTACCTTAAGGAGGTGGTGTCTGATTTATATAGGGGACAAAGAATTATCTGGACCAGATATGCCATTTACATAGTGTGCAAAGAGGCTGGCTGCCCCAGCCTAATCTGTTATTATGCAGACAGGTTCTCCACCTGTTGGGTGCCATGTTGCCTGCTTCTTTACTGTACACGTGGCAACAAAGAAAAAGGAAGATGGAGCCTCCATGTTGAACATAACTGGCTTTCAGGTAGCCCTTTTCTATTTGCACAGCTGCTGGCAGTCACCTGTGCAATCTTCCAGCTTGCTTATGTCTGTAGCTCCATTTTTCAGGCTGCTCTTTGTGAGAAAAGAAATAATTTGGGGACTGCTTTTTATTAAAAGGGAAATTCCACTGAGAACTCTCTTACCCTCACTATCTGCCTAAATAATTTCTTTTTAGCTTCTTATCATAAGGGCTACTTGAACTCAAGCGCTACAATTCCACGACAGTCGGTTTAATAACCAGGAGGGCTCCTAAGTGACTAGTAGGCGGGGAGTAGAGACAGCGTGGGTCCCCTGGTTAAAAGGATTCATGTCCTTGGTGGAGGTGGAGCAGGATAACGTAAAATTTTATCACACTACTCACAATGGCGTACAATTTAAAACATAGACATCTTTTATTTATGAAATTTCATGTTTAATATTTTCAGATTACAGTTGACCATGGGCAGCTAAAACCATGGAAAGTGAAGCTGTGGATGACGGGACTACTGTATTATTATTGAGTGCCTGAGTGCTGTCACACGAAAGAGCTTTCCTCATGGTGCCTAACTTGACCTCATACTGTCTACGAGGCTTCAGGGTAGGGTAGGTATTTTATCTCCATGGATTCTACAGGGTTTGTTTTTTTTTTTCTTTTTTCCCCAGATCTGATAAGTAGCAAAGCCAGGACTCAAAGCCCTCCCTGGAGGATTCAGGGCACTTTTCCCCTGGCCACAGACCCTCTTGCCTTTCCGGTAGAGGAGCTCCAATTTGTGGAGGCCATGATTCCCCTGTGAATAATGAGCTTCTAAACAATGACCAGGGGTTTGTTTGGGTTGTTTTCATTCCATCTACTAGAATCAGCCAGGTAGATTGAAGCCCAGAAGCCTCACTACTGTGTGCTATCAATTTGTTCAACGATTATTTGAGGAGCAGGTGATTTCCATTAGATGGTCCATTAAATGAGGATGTGTGTTTTTCAAACTGGAAACTCTTAGCAAACAGAGAAGCAGAGCCAGCTGACCTGCCTCCCTGGGAGCCACTGTCCTTAGGCTGACCTTGGATGACCTTAGGATAACAATGTGGTTATCTGGATGTTTTGTGGTCAGGCCAGGTACTAGATTCTGAGTATATACACTGCCAACTGTTAACTTACCCAGCAGTGAGAAGGATATGAGATGGGTCAGGGAGGGAAAATGGGTCAGGGAGCCAGTGTGTGACAGACAGGTTGAGAAGAAGACTCCAGAAACCAAAAGAGCTCCCAGAAGCTTATTTTCTAGCTGGAGAAAGGGTTAGGGATAACTCACAAAGCCAAGAAAGAAAGTCCTGGATGATCCTTCTAACATCACCACGATCTTTCTGGGGAAAATGAGTTAATTACCTTCTACCTTTCTGTGTTTTTGTTTTGTATGGGCACATTAAATGGGGAAAATGGTTAAGACTCTCCAACTTATATCTTGATTTCTGTGTTAGACCTTGATAATCTATGGCTGAGATCTTTGCTGCAAGAAAAGTCCATGCTCAGGAAGACATTTCGAGTGGAGATGCAATAAATGAGTTTATTTTTTAGTTCTTTCACTAAGTTAACTAATCCAAGGATGGTGATCCAGGACAAGAATGAACTTTGCAAACCTAAATCCTCTCTGGATTTTCAGATGTTAATATACTTCTGAAATATAAGACTCAGAACAAGTTTCTTATGCTCCCTGAAGCATAGTTTTCTCATCAGTGTAAAGAAGAGTCTGAACTGATCTCTGAGATACTTTCTGGCATTGACATACTACCAATCTTTTATTCTATAATCTTAGATTATTTCTGTAATAGACTGTAAACACCTTACCATATTTCTAGAATCTGACCTCATTCTCCAAATGGACTCTTTTAAAAAATGAACACAGAGTTATACTAGTGAGATTCACATGTATAGCCCCAAACACTTGTCCTTCCAGTTTCATCGAGGTGAGCACCAAGGTAATTGCCAGGAAAGTGGTCAAGGGCTCTCCTGTATCTCATTGTTAATCAGGACTGCATTTCTTTCCCCCATTCTGATCAGGGACTGCAAAGATGTGATTTCTGAAGGGTTTATTTGGCATACTCCCAGGGAAAACACACACACACACACACATACCATACTTTTCCTTAAAAAGGGGGTGGAAGTGGTAGAAGTTGGTGGGGGTGTTAGCAGGTCCCTAAGAGCAAAAGTTAGACAGTGTTGCCCTCTGGTGGCAAAATTTCCCAAGACCGACCTTTGCTTTGAAGAAACTGCAATGACACTGGCTCGTCAGGGACTGGACACAGGGCGCTTGGGACACAGCATACGTGCGGAGAGGAAGAGGTCACTTGCTGAGAGATGGCCATTCCATACAGAGTTACTACCTTGACAAGCAAATAA
This sequence comes from Colobus angolensis palliatus, assembly GCF_000951035.1. Lineage (NCBI taxonomy): Eukaryota > Metazoa > Chordata > Mammalia > Primates > Cercopithecidae > Colobus > Colobus angolensis. The sequence continues at coordinate 6,214,218 of NW_012118710.1, read as the reverse complement.
AATCTTGCCACCAAATTGCTATGCTCTCTCCTTTCACTATCTCTCCTGGCCACAAAGGATTTGATCTTTATCTCATCTGTAGTACTCCCTTTTCTCCCATCAGTTCAATGCTTGTTAGAAATAAGATTAGAAGATATTTTAAAACTCAGAGGATTTGCCAAATCAAAGGTTTTGCCAAATAAGCTTATCATTAGTCCTTATGACTGCTTAACATCATAGGGTTTTCTTTTTTTCTGTGAAATACTATGCGTGTAGATGAATTGGGGTAGCTCTGCATTCATAGTTTGAAGAACAAATTCTTCTGCCTGGGTATCAGTTTCCTCCTTTCTAAAAAGAATGAACAGGAATAAGTGCTAAACAGATTTAATGCTCAATGATTCTTGTACCCCAATATTTATCTATATAGTTTTTGCATTTTATATTCCAAAGACCCATACTTCAAGGACATGCTGAAAAAAGAAAATAAATGTATTAATGCAAACAGCTCCACATCAAGGGCATTGAATAGAAAGGCAGCTTTTAGACAAATGCAATTAAAATCACAATACTGATGAAGAGAGTCAGAAATACCAATAAGGAGGGCAACATTACCCTTTGATGGCAAAAAGAACAAAGCTGGGTGAATAAGCAAAGCTCTGCATAAGAATATGTTAATCAGTTTCAGGGTATTTCATTTGCCTCGCGCATGCATCTTATAGCATTTGTTTGTATTTTCTTATAAATATGTGAATTAAAATAAATTTTATTATGGAGAGCTATTTTATCTATGGAGTTTTAGTTTCTCCCTTAACTGAAAAGCTACTGGGCTATCCTCAAACCAAAGATGGACCTAATGGCCACTCCTTTCAACTCCTGCCAGAGCTCACAAGGAGACAGAAGGCTGTGGAAAGGAGTATTTTTGCATGAACGTGCCAATTCAACAAGATCTGATACAGAAAAGATGGCTTTCATCTCCTATGCTGTTGTGGGGTGACAACTGTTTTTTAACCTAAGCCCCATGTTGGGACTCAAACAAATACACAGTTCATTGTAATTAGGATTTTGGAAACACGTTCACACAGCACCCATGGAAATAATACAACCAGCCACTGGGCCAATGCTTGGTGATTTGCTTTAGTCTTTTAATGACAGACCACTAATTCCAAACAGGAGTGGTGGAGAGGATGGGCAAAGGGCTGGCATCAGAAGCTTGGCCAGAGTTGCTGGTCAGAACTGCCAACAGTGAGCCTCCACTGCTGTCTCCTTCACTCCGCTTTGTGGTGGACATTAAGCATTCTAATAAAATCACCAGCTTGATGCTCAGCTGGCCTGATTGCTGAAGAGACTGATTGCATTATTCATTCTCATGAAAAGATTTTTAGGACTCTCAAGGATCTATAGAAATTACATTAAAAATTTAAAAAAAAGCTCCAAAGTTATCAACAGTTTAATTTATCCTCCCATTCTCTCAAAAGGAACAAAATCACAGAAGACAATAGACAGAGCCTGAACAGAAAACAGGTTTTTGCTGAGGTTGAACGAGTTCGGAAGCCCTGCATGTTATGGGATTGGGTGCCCCTCTCTTAGTCTTTTACTTTTTCGTTTTCATTTCCCCTTTCCACTTTTTTTCCAGACAAGTTCCTCTATCTTTTTTAAAAAATAAATAAACAAAAAGTAAACAACACCCCCTCCACCAAAAAAAACACCAAGAAAGTCCCAAAACAACAAAAGCTTGCTGCTTGCTAATTCCCTATGAAATACTTCCATCTACTGGCTGAATGGAGAAGACTCATGTTTTAACTTTTGTTGTTGAATTTGTACCACAATTTATGAACACCACTCTTCCAGTATTTAATACAAAAAAATAGGAATCGCAAATCCAAAAATTAAAGAAACTGAGCAATGTTTTACTTTATATTTAGCAATAGACCCAAGGAATACCCCCAAGTATTTGATACAGGCATGAACATTCAAATGCACTTTGCAAACACCCAAAATAAGGCACAGATCTTCAGTACTGCAGAAAGCAAATTGGTGAGCAAAAAGGAATTGAGAGACTAGGGAGAGCAATGGTAAGAGATGATCTTTTAAGAGATGATCTTTCTGTCAAGTTAGTCAGGATATTTTAAATCAGACCACATAGGGAACAAGGCCGTGGCATTAGAGATGAAATCAGAGACAGTGGCCAAGGTAACCACATTCTCTCTGTGAAGAAAAGTAATTCTGTGAGATCTAAAAAGAAACCAAATTGGATTTCAAGTTACGTTATTAAAGAGGATGCCTTCAATAAAAAGTCATTCAGAAATGATGCTTCTTCCTCTGTGTTCATTTTTTAAAAGAGTCCATTTGGAGAATGAGGTCAGATTCTAGAAATATGGTAAGGTGTTTAGTCTACTACAGAAATAATCTAAGATTACAGAATAAAAGATTGGTAGTATGTCAATGCCAGAAGGGATCTCAGAGATCAGTTCAGACTCTTCTTTACACTGATGAGAAAACTATGCTTCAGGGGGCCTAAGAAACTTGTTCTGAGTCTTGTATTTCAGAAGTATATTAACAAATTCAACAAAAAATACAAATAAAACTCAGGGTTTCCATATGGATGTTAAATGTATCATATTGTTTGTAATATTCTTTCAAGAGTTGTTAGTTTCTAAAAGCAGATCCATATGCACAACAGAGCATCACAGACATCCTGTTATTGGGTTAACATTCATATCACAGTGGAACGTCTTGCTGCAGTTTGTGCATTTAGAATACACAGGGAACAACAGACGGCAGAGAAAATACAGTGCCTTTTTCAAAGGGTAAGTCTCAATAGGTCATGGGGCTAAATAAAATACAGATTGAATTATGTTCCCTCATTAGCTGGGCGTGGTGGTGTGTGCCTATAATCCCAGCTACTCAGGAGGCTGAAGCAGGAGAATCACTTGAACCTGGGAGGCGGAGGTTACAGTGAACTGAGATCGTACCACTACACTCCAGCCTGGGTGACAGAGCGAGACTCTGTAGAGAAAAAAAAATGCTCCCTTTGAGGGAACTTCTCTAAAAGTAATTAATATGTCATGTGCCCTATTGGTGAAATGTAAAAAGAGGGGTCAAACCAAAAATGAATCCTTAAGGAGGTTTAAGGTAAAGACGTGGTGACTTAAATAACTCCACATACACATCTTGAGAAACTGAAGCTCTAATCTTTAAGTCAATTTCCTTAGTGATATATATAAAAACTCAGCAAAGAGAGAGCTCCCCAGAAGCAGCTGGCTGTGATGGGCTTTCGCCATGACTCTAGTGCTCTGCGGCATTACAGCCATTTCCATCCCCAACCTCAGACCTGCTTCTGCCATTGACTGGCCACACGAATTGAGGATTGAGGCTTAGCATTTCTCAACAGTGCAATTTTCCAATGGTATGAATGTGCTCTGAGGATGTAAAAAGAAAAACTCTGCTTGTAGAAATAGAGAAATGTGGGGTTATAGCATTAAGTGCAATGGATAGGCACTTAAAAGGCAACATTATAATATAATTTATTACTTCCGGAAGCATTGCAAACACACACACACACACACACACACACACACACACATATTCATGAGTGCTGTTATCTACACTTAAAAAATGTAATTCTTACTTTCCTTTCCCAGATATGGCATGTTTCTTGAAGAGAGTAAATTTTTAAAATTAAACATTTATTCAATCCCATTACAAAGTATAATTTTCCAGAATATTTGAGTGCCCAGAGGTAAATTACAGAAATGTGTACAAAATGAAGTAATTTTTCTCATCAAATCACTGACATGTTAAAAAATTCATCTGAACTAAAAAGAAAAGAAAAGATTCCGTAGCACAGTCTTCATTTCTTAGATTTACTACTAAAGGCATAGCAGTGAAAAGCCCCCGGAACCACCCAGAGGTATCACTCAGAGACCCAGGATCAGCTTTGATGCTTCCTGGCCCTCACATCCCAAATGCTGACTTTTCCCCAGACATCACTCACACCTGCCCACCTGCGTCTCTTCCCACCAGCCCCATCCCATCAGGACTAGCATTCTGTCAGTGTCGGGACCAGCTGTCTCTGCATGGAAACCAGTGTGACGCTTTCACAATGGAAATGCAATCACTTACCTCCCTTCTTTAGAACCTATCAAATATTTCCTCTTGACCTTAGGATAAAGTTGTTCGTGGTTTTTAGCCTAAGCTGGAACACAAAGCCTTGCATAATCTGGTTCCCTTTGAGACAGCCAGGTTGGAAGCGGTCCGGAAAACCTCCAACCAACCTGCGCACTAGGAGGAATGCGCACTGGGGTGGAGACACAAGAGTTCGCGCCCTCTGGAGCAGGGAGGAGCCTGGCCCCTCCTCTTCCTGTGTGGAACCTGGGATTCAAGCTGCGGGGGGGGAAGCGCCCCAGCAGGGACTCGCTTCGGGAGAATCCATTTCCCCCTTTTCTTCCTCTTCACCCACTACAACTCTCTCTTACTCACCATTCGAACCACCTGCGAGCCTAAATTTCCATGGCCATGGGACGGACGAGGACCCCGTCTTTAGCCGAACCAAGGAAAAGTCCTGCAACACGTTTATACACGCCCAGCCTTCTTTTTGGTCACTGCGTTCTATCTGGTCGATGATGAATGCCCTTCAGCGCTTTGGGAGGCCGAGGCGGGCGGATCACGAGGTCAGGAAATTGAGACCCTACTGGCTAACACGGTGAAACCCCGTTTCTATTAAAAATACAAAAAATTAGCAGGGGGTGGTGGGGGGCGCCTGTAGTCCCAGCTACCGGGGAGGCTGAGGCAGGAGAATGACGTGAACCTGGGAGGCGGAGCTTGCAGTGAGCCGAGATTGCGCCACTGCACTCTAGTCTGGGTGACAAAGTAAGACTCTGTCGGCCGGGCGCGGTGGCTCAAGCCTGTAATCCCAGCACTTTGGGAGGCCGAGACGGGCAGATCACGAGGTCAGGAGATCGAGACCATCCT
>NW_012118710.1:6206539-6208508 GCF_000951035.1 Colobus angolensis palliatus | reverse complement strand
GAATAATTACCAATTTTTTTTCGTTTGTTTGTTTTTTGTTTTTGTTTTTGTTTTTGTTTTGAGACGGAGTCTCGCTCTGTCGCCCAGGCTGGAGTGCAGCGGCACCATCTCGGCTCACTGCAACCTCCACCTCCCCGGTTCAAGTGATTCTCCTGCCTCAGCCTCCTGAGTAGCTGGGATTACAGGCATCCACCACCCCACATGGCTAATTTTTTTTGTATTTTTGGTAGAGGGGGGGTTTCACCATGTTGGTCAGGCTGGTCTCAAACTCCTGACTTCAGGTGATCTGCCCGCCTCGGCCTCCTGAAGTGCTGGGATTACAGGCGTGAGCCACCACATCTGGCCATAATTACCAAATTTAAATTTACGAAGATGGTGACACTTTGACACTTGATCCAAATCAGGTGCCCTTTTTGCTACACACACACACGCACATGCACACACAGTGTGAACCATGCATTACACACTATGGGTGATGCTTTCATCACAAGAACAGTTTGCAGTCACAGGTGGCGAATATGGAGCAGAGAAGTCTGGATAACTTGGGTTAAGGTTGATGCAGATTCAGTATTTCATTCACCTAACAAATATTTTTGAGGATCAACATGCATTCGTTCAATCGCCAAATATTTACAAAGTCTGTACACATTCCCAGGCACGTGCCAGGTACAATACTAGACATAGAGTAATCGGTGATGAGTAAAGCAGAAATGATATCCCGTGCTTGTGGAGCTTACAGTCTTGTGAAAGGAGAGAGAAAATAAACCAGGCAACAAGTAAATCACATAACAACAAATCTTGAGTACTATGAAGTGCTATAAAAGAAAGGGTCAGAAAGCTGTAAGAGAGACCAAGGGAGATCTGAAGAACAACAAAATAGCAGCCACTACTGAAGTGTGAGTGCTCTGGGCAGAGGGAACAGAGGCATTGTGCTGTAAGGGCCTGGGCCAGGAAAAGGTTTGCATGTCCTCATAGCTAAGAGGAGGCAGTAGGATTGGAGCGCAGCATAGATGATGTGTTGTGGGATGCGGCGTGACTAGTCGCTGCAGTTTGCCAGGACAAGGCGGTTTCTCAAGACACTGGACTTTCAGTTTTGAACCAGGAACAATTCTGAACAGGGGCTGTTCGTCACTCTAGGTTCAAGATGGGTTTGAAGAGACTGATTTTGAAACCACCTGCACATTTTTCGACTCATTTGCAGACACAAATATTATTATCATGATAACAGCATATTAGAGGGACACACTACCTGCCTGTTTGAATTGAGTGGAATCCGTTTTGTGTTCATAGAGCAACATCTGCAAAAAGGGAAGAGATGCCCAGGATGCATCATAATACAGCAGAATCAAAATACTTTGAAAATAGTGTTAGCCCAAGCAGCGCCATCCTATAAACCCCTGCCATTTTGCACACCCTGCTTAGGGTGGAAAATTCCACAGGAGGGGCTCAGGCCATGAGAAACATCTTGGCAGGTCCCAGGCCTAACTGTCTGACTGCAGGAAATTCTTCCCTTACCACATCCTGCCCTGCAGTGACCCATACTGCCCCACCTCTCCTGTCCAGACCTACAACTGCTCCAGTCAATAAGCAGGGCTTGGGCTCCAGCGTTGTCTGGTGTTCCGCCTCTGCAAGTCTTTGTCCAATAAATCTGTGTTGCTGTTGAGCAACCCTCCCCGCCGCCATCTCTATTTCTTTTATCCATTCTAATAAATAGTAAATAGCAAAAGTGAAGAAAATGAGAAAATTAAAGTGATAATGATAGATTAATCATTACTTAAGAGGGAGAATACTAAGTAAAGGATGTGGATGAATTTTGGCTTAGAAACTCTGATCTTGTCCACATAGTTGTAAGTGTATGTGTGTGTGTGTGCGCGCACACCCACATATGTGAAAGAGATAAACAAGTGATTTCTCCCTTTCTTCCTTCCTCCTTCCCTCCCTCCTTACCTTCCTCCTGATTCAGGGCAGG
>NW_012118710.1:6198678-6206273 GCF_000951035.1 Colobus angolensis palliatus | reverse complement strand
CTATCCCTTCCTTGTTTCCTTCCTCCCTCCATCCCTTCTTTCCTTCCTTCCTTTCCTTCCTTCCTTCCCTTCCTTCCTTCTTTCCTTCCTGCCTTCCTTCCTTCCTCCTTCCCTCCCTCCCTCTCTCCTTCCCTCTTTCTCTCCCTCCTTTACTTTCTTCCTCCTCCTTTCTTTATAATTAATGCCATTCTAAAAAGGAACTGAAATGGCTAATGGCATCTTATATTGAGTTTTATGCTTTTCAAAATATGTTCACATTACCTTCTTGAATCCCCACAATAATTCTACCAAGTAGGTATTATCTTCCACATAAAATCAAAAGACTATGAAAATTAAAATGACTTGTTAGATATCACACAGTAACTTAACAAAAGGACTAGGCTGGAACTCAGGGCTCCTAATTCCTCGACCAGTGTTCTTCTAAACACCGCCCTTTGTTATTAGCTAGCTCAATGACAGGATTTTGTAGAAATGATAGGTAAGCTTAAAGGCAGGAAATGTTAACTGTGGCAGCAGTTCTAGGAAATGCTACAGTTATCTTCTGAAACAGCCTGCCAAACAGCTCGGAGTCATGGCGGACTCCCAAGGACAGTGTGATGATTTCTCTTGGGCCTCTTCACCTGGTGTTAGGTTATCTTCATGATAACTGGGGTGAACTAGGCCCTCCACTGGGCTCTGACATTTCACCTGCCACTTGTGCACACTGAAAGGCATGACATTTCTTACACCTTTGAAAACATCAGGGAAAATCAAAGAAATTTCTCTCATTCTGAACTTTACCTCTGCTGGGCCAAAAGGTTTGCTGCCAGGGCAATAATAAAAGCAAGAAAGGAGAGAGTTCCATAAAGAAGAGATAAGTGGAACAGATTTATGGGGTGAAATAACAATCAACCAATGACCACACTAGTTAAATTGCCTTCTTCAATACCTGCACTCTACACTATGCCTTTCTTATGTAAAGAATAAACAAAACCCTTTTTTTTCTGTTTCAAAACAATCTTGATTTTCATTGTGTGTAATTAAGGAGTACAATGTGATATTCTTTGGATTGATGCGCAATAGATACACATATTTTCAAGTCACGTGGGATAATATGTACACATAATTTGTACAGATCAAGTGAGTGTACTTGGGATATCAGTCAACTTACATATTTGTATTTTCTTTATGCTAGAAACATTCAAATTTTTCTCTTCTAGCTATTTTTAAATGTACAATAGATTATCATAAGCTTTAGTCACCTCACTGATCTTTAGAACATTATATGTTATTTCTTGTATCAAACCAAATGTTTGTACCCATTAATCAACTTCTCTTTATCCCACTTCTTTCCTCAGCCACCCTTCCCGGCCTCTGGTAACCATGAATCTACTCTCTATCTTTATGAGGACCACTGTTTTAGCTTCCACATACGAGTATAAATGCAAAATGCTCTTTTAATATACTTATGGGTAGTGAAACAGTGACTATAGTCAAGCAAATTCACATATCTATCATCTCACGGAGTTAATCTTTTTTTGTGTGCATGTAACAAGAGCCCTTAAAATCTACTCTTTCAGCAAAAATCTTGAATACAAAATAATTTGATGAATTATATTCTTTGTTCTGTACACTGAATCTTCTAGACTTATTCATTCTGCATATCTGCTCGTTTGTATAAAGGATAAACAAAAACTTTAAAGTACTTCTCTCTTCTGTCCTTCCAAGCCTACTAAGCACGTGGCATCCTCCCAGATGGAGAACCAACTGATTCACACACATAGTTGGCTGTTGTTTCACTCAAAAGGAGTTGATTTGAAATTATCTGACTGCATTAACTGAACTGATAACCAGCTGATCATTGCTATAGATAATGGGATTTCTTCAAGGCATAGAGAAAGTCAATAACAATCAGATCTAGAATTATGATTTTTTTGACTATTCATATTGTAGGCCCCAGCCATCTCCAGTTGTGTATTCATTCACAACCCATGAGCTGGCACCGGGGGATTGGCAGACCCTTGTTCCTGGAACCTCCCACTGGTTATCACACCTAACGTTGGAACACTGTGGTACAGTGAACTCTGATTCCTGGAATTGTTACCAGGTGACCACGACGTCATCAAATGGTCTGGCAGTTCCTTCTACTGATGTCTCGAACATGTTTCAGACTAAGCTACGAAATGAAACTTGGGAAGACTTGCAGAAAATGTCCTGCACAACTGAGATCCAAGTAGCATTCATTCTCTCCTCCTTTCTGACCTTCATCAGTGGACTCATCATCCTGCTGATCTTCAGGCTGATCTGGAGAACTGTTAAAAAATGGCAAATCATCAAGGGAACAGGAATTATCTTGGTCAGTTTCCTTGTGAGGTTCCTTGGTCAGTTTCCTTGGTCAGTTTGTGTGAGGTTACAGATGAATTTGGGGTAGTTTTGTGTTCAGCAAAAGATCTAAGCTTCATTCAGTCTTTCAGGCTAACACAGTCAGCTTCTCTGGCCTGGTGCCTCAGAAAGGGTGGTAAGTCAGACCTCAGGCCACATTCTGAAGCCTGAAGAGACAGGGCCAGGCCTCTTTTCTCTCCCATCACTGGAAAGAGCAATGTCTTGTATGGATAATGATTAATGTTAGCTCTGGAAATGGAGGTCACTGTTCTGAAAAAAAGGTTCATAAACATTATGTCCATGACTCTATCTTGAATTTTAACAAGACAATTGTGCTAGGTTGTAGAAAGGAGGTGAAAGGGAACAAGACATCAGTGTCAACCTTGCTTTCATAAATTGTTCATGCATAATGCATGTGTACTGACATGTGTACATTGTCTTTTGTATGCTATGTGAAGACAGCACATTGAGTTGCACATACACAGAGAAGCTCACGCATACATGCCTGTGCTATCCAGGCATAGATGCAGGGACATTTCTTATACCCAAACAACCTTAGCAGGAGTTGATGTTGTTGAATAACAGCTGGCAAATGATGATGATGAGGATAAATGATGTATTATACAGATAAGGCATTGCTTAAGAGCTTGAAATAAAGCTCTCAAATGCTGTGTAATGGATGTTCTATTACCAGAGGTCAAAGACGAAGAGTTTTATTATACCCTGTGTAGTTTGTTTCCATTTTTGCTTCCCAAACAGTCTTTCTCTGATAGATTATAGCAATTTCCATAACACAACACATTTCACCTGTGCATTATAATATTGAAAATTTGCTTTAAACATTTAGTGCTAAAACCTACAGAAAATATAATTTATAAATTGATAATTTTTAAGGTTATTGGTAATACGGGATTTTGTTTTCCATATTTGAAAATTAGCCAATATTGAAGCTTATAGATTTTGTTCCTAAACAAGTTTATTCTATTGATTATTTCTACATTATGGATTTTAAGCAGTGGCACAATAATTGGAGAAAGAATACTGGGATACTGACTTATGGGTAAATAGCCATGATGAATCTGCCTCCTGTTTTCTACCTTGTTTTGTTGTTGTTAATGCACAACTGAATTTGTAGGATTTTTAAATCTTCTTAGTCTTCTGCTCCAGGCAGTGTTCTTCTCCATTATGTTCATTTTCTGTGATTACAAAAATGTGAGAGTACATTTGTCAATTTGCTATATTTTTCATTTCTTACTTTGGGTGTAATTTATGTCTACACTGCAATCCAGGTGTATCCTTTAATTACAAATATTTAGCAAATGTTACAAAATGTTAAGAAGTGAGCCTGAGCAACCAGAATGCTGTACCGTTCTGCTTTTGAATCTTGAGGAAAGAGTTTGATCAAGTTGAGTTAGTTTTCAATAATTTGTTTTGTTTCATCAAATTAAGAGTGACCTGTTTTTCTCTAAGCCTTTGGAGAAGTTGGACAAATGCAAAAAAAAAAAAAAGTCAAATCTAGGTATACTGTGAAGAGTTATTTTAAAAATTATTTGGAGAGTTATTATTTCTCTCCTTAAATGTGCATTTAAAACATGTATTACATCTATAAATATGATTTTATTATATCTTAGGACCAATTTGTTTTTCCACAGAAGGTAGCTCCAATTTTCTGATGGAATTCAAATGAGTATTCTATATTAATGTCATACCTAGTATTTTTTAAATTAATTCTCAGACAACATTTAGAAACAGACATGAGTCGTGTATATTAGAGGACAAATAATTGATCAGGATGTAAACTTTTATAAAGGAGTTTTTAAATGAGACTTCCCTTCTTATCATTCAGAAAATATGAGTAGAAAAATTAAGTGATTTTGGAAATCCTGGCTTCATATAAAATGAGCTTTTTTGAAAGTCAGAGGGAGTCATTTAGCTTGGTGTGGGTAGTCCTAGTTGGTTTGTGTATTTCTTTGTGGTGGTTCTAAAATATTATCAACAAACAATGAATGCCAACTCAGGCCCCAGCCTTTCCTCATTGCCTGATATTAGGAAAGTCATTTAATTTCTCTATACCTTGGTTTCCACATCAATATAAAATTTATTTAGTCATGCCTAACTTTATCATATGAGATTACTGTAACATTTAAATATGATAAGTAAAGACATTCTATAAATGTGAGGAAGGATTATAATTTCAGAATATAACACCAGCCAAAAAAACTAAAAGCAACACAAAATTGCTGAAAACTTCCCCCTTCTCTCACAAAATGCAGACACTTAAGTAATCATCTACAAAATCAATTCGTAATCTTTTTTCTTTGTCCACATATCTTGATGAAAACTGTTACACTTACACCCAGAGCAGAAGAAAGCATGATGCTCCCAATTCTGATCATTGCAATGATGTCAGTAGGATGGGTCTGGGACTGAGTATACATGAGAAAGACATAGAGGAAGACTACAGAATTTCAGCATAAAAAAAAGCTGTGCAGAAAACCAGGAAAATGCAAATCCAGTAAAATCCATATTATGAAATATTGAATAAGCAATTTCAGGGTTCCCTGGTTTGGAGAAGGTAGAGTGATTTTCGACTGATACCATCACAAGAGGCTCTATCAACATAAGTAAAACAGATTTATTTCTCTTAGATCCAGCTCACATTGTCAATTTCTTTCTCTCGATTGTAGGAACTATTCACATCAGGTAGCATTGCTAGGAACCATGTAAGAAGCCTCCACTTCCAGGGACAATTTCGTGATCGTATAGAAATGTTGCTTTCGGCCCAGACCTTTGTGGGGCAAGTGTTGGTAAGTACATTTTCAGTGTTAGCTTGCTAACAAACTTTAGCCATAGGTGTGATTATAGTCAGTATAAATCAATTGATTCCCTAGGTAAGCAACTGATGTTCCTTTGGTCGTCTTACCTATAATATCACCACCTCCCCGTCCCCACCTCCCTGTGTCTACTGCTCTTTACCCATTATCTTGCTTTATATCTGCAGTGAATATAATTACTAATAATTGTATTATATTATTATATATTATGTAAATCTATGATATATTATTAATAATGTTATATAATTAATAGTATATAATACATTATCTGTAATAGCATGTAATTATATGGAATAATTATATAATTATTAATAATTAGTCTTACTAACTATAGTTAATTACTAATCATATATTTATAAATAGTAATTGTAATATTATATATTTACTAATTAATTATATATGTATAATTATATAATTACTAATTATATATTATAATTATATTTTATATTTATTGTCAGTCTTTCCACAAGGAAGAAAGCTTTGTTAGGGCAATAGTTGTGAGCATTTGGTTCTCTTTACATATGCAGATGGGTGCACACATAGATATTTTCAAAAAATGTTTAGTAAACTAATCAGACCTGAAATGTATAGCTACTTTCCTCTCCTTTGATTTCAATAGACCTCTTTATATCATTATGCAAACTAGCCTTTAATGTCCCTCTATGATATTTATCCCTCTACTTCCTATTTTAATCTCAGTAATTTGAACATATTAAATCTCACTTTGGGCATCATCTCTTTGGGGCATCATAACCTTACCTCTTAATTAAGTTAAGAGCTCCTCCTCTAGCTTCTGTAATATTTGTTGAGCATTGCTATTAAAATTATCTGTGCACATGCCTGTCTCTCTCAGAGTACAGTGAGCTCCTGTCCATACTATGTCATGGAACTGTTTATTTCCCATTATCTGGATACAGCAGATGCCCTGTAAATGAAGATTGCACTGATCATCCTTTCAGTAGTGTAGTTTGATCTAAAATATGAAAAGATGAAATTCCTAATTAGGGGTCTGCTGCCATCAGATGGTCTTATAATGGAAGTAGGTTCATGTGAGCTAAAGATTATCCTCTGTTTTTTATAACTAGCAAAAACATGGCCCTTTTCCAGTTACTGTTTAATTCCGATCTCATACATTGCTAACGCTTGGTTGGAAGTATTAAGTAAAACTGCTTTCATAAAAGCTGCAAGGAATGTTGAGTCATCTGGAAATGTGCCTCTCCTTTTTCTATCTTCTAAAGTTTTTGATCTCTTTTCCTGAAATCTCTGTGGGTATGACCCATTGCAGAAGGATTTTGTAATTCTCTCTGATGATATCAAGAATTTCTTGGTTACGATTCAATGTTCTTCAAATGTTCAAGTCATGTTTGTGTGAGAAACTTTGGGAATAATGTATTAAAGGTCACTAGGGTGAGGGAGAAGGGAACTTACAACATCCATCATATGAGCATTGCATATGGGAAGTGGGTGGGAAAGGAATGATGAAAAATTACATACCAATAAAAATTACTTATTTAACAAAGGGAAACTGTATTATTTTAACCTATAACAGCTGGTGATTATCTAGTTGGAACAGCAGGAGGCAAGGAGTAAAGCTTAGATTAGAATAAATACTTCAGGCCAGGTGCAGTGGCTCATGCCTGTAATCTAGCACTTTGAGAGGCAGAGCAGGAGGATTGCTTGAGCCCAGGAGATCAAGACCAGCCTGAGCAGCATAGCAAGACCTCACCTCTACAAGTAATTTAAAAGCTAACTCAGTATGTTGGCCTGCACCTGTGGTCCCAGCTACTCAGGAGACTGAGGTAGAAAGATTGCTTGAGCCTGAGTGGTCAAGGCTGCAGTGCTGCAGTGAGCTGTGATCACGCCACTGCACTCCAGCCTGGGCGACAGAGAGAGACCCCATCTAAAAAAAGTACTCTAGCATTGAAAGGCAAAACTGAGCCTCTTAGAGATCCCAAGTACAGTTTTAAGAGAATAAAATGGCTTAAAAGGAAGGCTTCCTTCCTTCTATCCTTCTTTCCTTCCTTTGTAATTCTTTTACTTCTTTTTTTTATATACTTTAAGTTCTAGGCTACATGTGCACAATGTACAGGTTTGTTACATATATATATATATATATATATATACACATACATGTGACATGTTGGTGTGCTGCACCCAGTAACTCGTCATTTATATTAGGTATATCTCCTAATGCTATCCGCCCCCCCACCCACTCCCCACAATAGGACCCAGTGTGTGATGTTCCCCTTCCTGTGTCCAAGTGATCTCATTGTTCGATTCCCACCTATGAGTGAGAACATGTGGTATTTAGTTTTCTGTTCTTGCGATAGTTTGCTGAGAATGATGGTTTCCATCTGCATCCATGTCCCTACAAAGGACACAAACTCATCCTTTTTTATG
>NW_012118710.1:6173938-6198228 GCF_000951035.1 Colobus angolensis palliatus | reverse complement strand
AAAAAAAGGGAATTTTAGACCAATATCCCTGATGAACATCGATGCAAAAATCCTCAATAAAATACTGGCAAACCAAATTCAGCAGCACATCAAAAAGCTTATCCACCATGATCAAGTGGGCTTCATCCCTGGAATGCAAGGCTGGTTCAACATACACAAATCAATAAATGTAATCCAGCATATAAACAGAACCAAAGACAAAAACCACATGATTATCTCAATAGATGCAGAAAAGGCCTTTGACAAAATTCAATGGCCGTTCATGCTAAAAACTCTCAATAAATTCAGTATTGATAGAATGTATCTCAAAATAATAAGAACTATTTATGATAAACCCACAGCCAATATCATACTGAATGGGCAAAAACTGGAAGCATTCCCTTTGAAAACTGGCATAAGACAGGATGCCCTCTCTCACCACTCCTATTCAACATAGTGTTAGAATTTCTTTTACTTCTTTCAACAACTATTTATTGTTTGCCAAGTACATGCTAGGCAAACACTCTAGGTATAGTGGAGAATTCAGGCAAGAAACTTGCATTTAAGAAACTTAAATTCTAGTGAGGATAGATATGAAAATTACATACATATGTAAATAAGATCAATTCAGATAAGGAATGCCATGAGGGAAATGTGAGTGAAGTGTCTGTGAGGTATGGTTGTTATGGAGTTAGATCACAGTGATGATAGAAAAAATCTCTAAAAAGGTAAGATTTGAGCTGAAGCATGATGACAAAGAATAAAGCAATTGAAGAATTAAGGGAATAGAGTTCCAGATTGAGAGAATAGAATTGTGGAGTCAAAGAGTGCCACAAGAGTTTACTACAAGTGCCAGAAGGAGGGTCCTATGCTAGGGACATGGAGAGCAGGGGACAGCGAGGTCTTACAAGAGACTGTAAAATGGCTCAATGTCTTAAGATTCATAGGGAGGAGCTAAAAGACTCAAAGGGAATCACTCTATTCTAAGGTAAAGGGATGTCTGAGATCTTAAAGCATGAGTTGACATGGTCTGATTATATTTTAAGGTTCAACAGGCACTAAAGGCTGAAAATAGAGGAACTGTCAAAAGTAAGCCAGGAAAATAATGGTAGAAATTAGGAGTACAATTTTAATATGACATAAGTTTAAATTCAACAAAATCCAACCATAACCTTTGAAATGATAAATGTAACAAACCACAAAGAAGATATAACATCATTAATATCACTGCACCAAAAATATAACCCCAACATATGTAAAACATTAAAAAGTTATTTTGATAAATGAAAAAGTAATTAAAATAAGTGAACTAAGTATCAAATGCAAAAAGTTAGGGAATAAAAACATTAAATCTAAGCAGAATAAATTTAAAAGATAGTTAGAAAATAATGAATTATAAAACAGTTAATTACTTAAAGCAATGAAATAGAGAAATCAATAGCTAGTCTATAAACAAGGAAAAAAAGTAAAAAGAACAAATATATGAAATAAGACATTTAAATGAGAAAATAAGTACAGATAAAAAGGAAATTGAAAATATATATATATGCAATTAATTTTGAAAACTAGATGATTTCTTACGATAATATGAATTACCAAAATTGTCCATAAAAGGAGAAATTCAAACAGACCAGTATCTGGAAAAAACAAAGTTGCCAAAGACCCATAATCATCATCACCCTCCCTTTTTGCCCCTTTGAGGAGAGACTTGGATGATTTCAAGGACTAGTCTATAAAACCGTCAAGGAGTAGATATCTCTGATGCTAATTAAACAGCTCCAGGTCATGGAAAAGAAAGCATTACATTTTCTTTTCCAATGAAGACACAGTACTCACATGAAAATCCCCCCAAATAGTAAATTTTATATACCCTAAAAACTAATGCCTGTAATACTTTGAGGGAGAATACATGGGCAACCACTCAATAGAAGTCTAAGAAAAGGAAGAAGGAGGAAGAGGAAACTAGGAAGATGGAAAAAAATAAAAGGAAAAGGAGAAAGAGGAAAAGAGAAAGAAGGAACGTGAGAAGGGAACTCCAACAGTAAAATAAAAAGTTTCCCTTCAAAAAAGCATGCCCTCTAGAGGTCTTCCTATATTATTAATATTAATAGAATGACAAGGTGTTGATCAACTCTGTAGCATCTATGGGTCTGATGTTTAGTGCATTTATGGGTTAGGTGTGTTATATCAACTACCTGCAGAAAAAAAATTTTCTTCTAAATTTAGTTCCAAATATGATCCTATTCTCAAACAGTTATCTTATTCCTTCTTGAGATTTTGTATTGTGGTTAATTATGTAACTGACTGTAATTCTCTATTGCTTTGTGGCTAAAAAATGTAAAACCAAAATTACGGCTTATTTTTAGCAAGTGTATCTATTTTGAGTATCATCCTAAGCAGTACTGTATGTTCACATTCTGTTTTTCTGGCTTCTCTGGCATCTCCTTTTTTTTTTTTTTTTCAGATAATCTAGCATTTGTGTTTTTATATTCTGCCTTAAATCCTTTCTGTAAATGCATAACCTTTTCTGTGAGCATGTAATCCTCTCTGTAGATAAATTAAGCCCCTAGAAACAACAACAGTTGTCAACCTTAGTATAAAGAAGAAATAAATGCACAAATAAAGCATCATAATTCATTTGGAAATGGGAAAGAATATTTCAAAAATGGTGTTTGGAATGACTAACTAACTTATTTTGCTGTTTTTTGTTCATTTTCCTAATGTAATGAAACCTCTAGGGAAAAAAATAAGGAAAACATAAAACATATTGGAAAAGATCAGTTTCTTCATATTTTATATGCATTCTGTGAAAATAAAATAAACCTCTTCCACCACCTTGAGATAAGCTGTATCTTTATCTTTGTTTTTTTCCACTTCCTTTCCTTATTCCATATTTTATATTGAATGTACCATCAAGCATCAAGAATGTACTTTGATATATATGATGAGAATACAGTTTAGAGCTCGCTATCATATGAATAAAGAAAACACTGGCAGGAAACACTACACTACCTTCCTAGAAATGTTTTTGGCAGATGATTACCTTGTTTATGTTTTTTTCTGCATTGATCATTTATGGATATTATTGTTTATCTTTTCATGCACATGATACAATATTTTAAAAGTACAAAGTAAAAACTAAATTCCTTCCTTACCCCTATCCCCAGAAGCAAGTACCTACTGCCATGAGTTTCTTCCTTCAAAGCTCTGCAAATTCTCAGCAACATTGTCAGATTTATTTTATTTAGGTGTTCAGGCCACTTGGGATACTCTCGTCCTCCCATAATTGTATCTATAAATATAAATTTTGAAATAATGTGTTACTTCTTGTGGCACTTCTTTGTGGAGAGTAGTAAAGTGAATGGCCAGTGAAGCCAGTGGAGGTAAAATTAGATCTGAATTCAGGTTAGTCCATAGATCCTGTCTTCAAATAGGGATACACCCCGCGAGAAAGGGAGGGATGCCGACAGGTGGAACGGTTCTCCAACTTTCCTTGGTTCTACTTCCTAACATTGATGAAGCTGCGAACTCCACATGCTCACTTTCCTTTCCCCCACTACCATTTCACAATCCGTTTTTCAAGAGAGACACTATCATTACCTCCTTTTTAAATGAGGAAACTGACACATATCTCATAGAAATACAATGTAAAAATTATAAAGTGGGGATGAAAAAATACTATCTATAGATTTCAATAAACAAGCTAAAACATAAGAATGAGTTAACATTGTAATCATTACTGTAGTGTTGTCATTATTACATGAGTTAATAAGTATAAAATATACATAGGTTGTGCATATAATAAGCATATATAGGTATTGTTATTAATATTTTTATAAAGAAAATATCTCAGGACTTATATCTATAAACGATGACTAATATTGATGTTGAACCCTGTCTCATTCTAACAATAAGTGATATCTATAAATACCTACATTAATTTGAAAAGTCCATCTCATGGGTGAATTTTTTATAAAATTTTACTTTTTATGTTTTGCAATGATCAGCTTATAATATGTTGTTTAATAAAAATTATCATGACAATTCAATCCAGAAAAAAATATACAAAATAATATTTTGAGGCAGATGTCAGGAAATTTAGATTCCCTTTGAGTTTCTTGCACCTATCTTGAGATTTCAAACCTGCTGTCCCATTTTTCCATTTGTTTATTACTGGAAATAATATTTGTTAGAGGCATTAAGCAGTAATTAGTAATCAACATGATATTTTATGTTGTAACTAGGATGATCATAAACACAGATTTCTGCTAGTTGTCCTAGTGTAATTGTTAATAGAGCCTCTTTTATTCTTAAAAATCTATGTATGGCCAGGTGCAGTGGTTCATGCCTGTAATCCCAGCACTCTGGGAGGCCGAGGCAGGCAGATCATGAGGTCAGGAGTTTGAGACCAACATGGTGAAACCCCATCTCTACTAAATATGCAAAAATTAGCCAGGCGTGGTAGCTCTCGCCTGTAATCCCAGCTACTCAGGAGACTGAGGCAGAAGTATCACTTCAACCTGGGAGGCAGAGGTTGCAGTGAGTTGAGATTGTGCCACTGTACTCCAGCCTGGGTGACAGAGCGAGACTCTGTCTCTAAGAGAAAAAAAAAAAAAAAAAAAAAGTCTATATATTTGGACAATAAATAATATAGTCACCTTGGTTTTAAATGAAAGCAAGTTACAGGTCATTTTCCAAAGAAGAGGAGCCAACAAAGAGAAGACAACTTTGTCTCCTTGACAGCCCCACAAATTAAATTACAGCTTTGATTAGAAAGAACCTTTTTTTTGCTTTTGTTTGGTATGCCTCTTTTTCTCTAATTTGCACCCTTCTTCCCCTTTCCTCATGGGTCATTTTCCTTCCTTTTGGTCTCATTTAGCCTTTCTGGAGATGTATATGTTTCATTAGTCTCATGAAGAAAAGTAGCTTTATTCATTAATTCTACATAGATGTATGTTTGTGTATATATATATACACAATGTATATATAATTCAGTGTGTGTGTACAATTTATACACACACATATGTGTATAATTAATATCTTCCTTAGCCTTCTTAATTTTAATATGGTTTTTTCCAATTTACCTTAATTTTCCTTTTCTCCCCCTCTAGTCAGTTATATGAATGTATCATATGCTACACCACCAGTTCAGGATGAGCATTTTCTCATAAACTTTTTCTGATACCCAAACTGCTTCCTCTTACCATCCAAAAGTCCATCCTGGCCAGGCACGGTGGTTCATTCCTATAATCCCAGGACTTTGGGAGGCTGAGGCAGTAGAATCACTTGAGCCCAGGAGCCTGAGACCAGCCTGGCAACATAGGGAGACCTCATTTGTAAAAAAAATAAAAATATAATTACCCAGGCATGGTGATGCACACCTGTGGTCTCAGCTATTTAATTGAGAGGCTGAGGTAGGAGGATTACCTGAGCCCAGGAGGCTGAGGCTGCAGTGAGCTGAGATTGCACCACCTACTCCAGCCTGGGCAACAGAGCAAAACCCTGTCTCAACAAAAACAAAACCATAAAAAACAAAAGTCCATCCCAAGCTGAGGAAAGGGAAGTCTGGTTGGGCCCTAAGTTTCTTGAGAGGAATCCCCAAATCCACGTTTCCACTTTGCAAGGAGGTGGGTCAGGGAGAGCTAATTCTAGCCCACAGGGCAAAAAGGATTAATGGATAATAAAAACATTGCTCAATGGTTCTTGTGAAGCTTGCCGTTTAAAAATAACATCCTCAGCACAGGTTTTCAGTGGCAGTGGCTCACACTGTTACATTTGGCAGAGGGGCCTGGGCTCCTTCCCCCTGGAGCCTCTACCTGCCTCTGTTACCAGCAGTGACTAGTGTTGGATGTCTCATGTATTTGGCACTTACTCTTAATCACTGACCCTGATTGCAGATACCCAGCAGTTCTAGCAGTAACCCCCCTCACATCTGGCATCCACATTCATGCCTTGTCCATGCTGTCAGTAATCATCCACTTCAAAGCCAGGAAGTGGCTGGTCAATGAGGGGCACAGGGGCTTGGTAGAAATGGCCCCCTGGAGGGTATGTACCTGATCCATCCCAGGCTGGCACTTCAGGAAAATTTCTCAGTGGTTGGTGGAAGGTGGTGTGGGGGTTGGGCTGGACACTTACTCCTTCCTTTGCAGAAGCAGCGTGATACTTTCCAAACTTACTCTGTCCATAGTTCCCTGAGTCTGTGTCTTAAAGGATCTGGCTGTACTTGACTTCCTCCTTCCAACATCGTGTTGATGAATTCACTGGACCACTGGATCTTCCAACACAGAGCTTGTGTTCTTGACTGGGGCAGCTTTGATGAGTGTCTTTCTGAGATCCAGCTCATCCTTTGCCCTCAGGATGAGCTTGGCCGTGGACTTGGGTTATATTTGTTGTCAGTCTGGGTATCCTCATATTCAGGACCAGAGATTCATCATCTCCCTCAGCTTAGTCCAGAGATGCAGGACAGCACCACAAGCCCAGGTTAGGTCCCACCATCTTGCACAGCCTTCACCGTGGAAACAGCCATCTGGGCTGGCCACATTTTCCAATTTCTTGAGTTGAAATTAATTGTATCAGAATTTTTCCTCGGAGTACTTCTTTGGCTATATCTCAGAGACTCTGGCAAGTAATGCTCTTATTTTTATTGATGCATAATTCATCTTGTAAGTTGTTTAAATTTTAATTTTGATTTCTTGTTTGATTCATGATCTATTTAGAGAAATGTTGTATGCTTTCACTTTCCTTGGATGGAGGGGTTTTAGATTGGGGATAGAGTGGCTATCTTTTCTACTTTGGTAGAAATTTATGGTCCAAGAATGTCAAAGCTTTTATGATTTCTACTTCACAGAATTTATGGAGAAATTCTTTGTTGTCTAGTACATGATCAATTTTTATTATCATGTAATGGAATTTTGAAAGACTATATATTATCTATTTGATGTATAAGCAATACTAATGATGTTATATGTGTTTTCCATATCCTTAATTGTTTGCTGAATGATTGAAAGGGACACGTCAGAAAGCTTCATTTATAATTTTTTAGTTTTATTGACTGTCATGTATTTCCAGCAAACTTTGAATGATATATTCTTATATGATATCCACTGATATACGAAGTCACCTATTGCATCTTCTTGGTTGATAGTGCCTTTTATCAATATGAAATATCCATTTTTGCCAAATTGTGTATTATTTTTGGCTTTGTTTTGCTTTTGCTGGAATATTTTAGGATGCAATATTAGCATGTAACATTGATCCTCCTGTTTTCATTTTATTCCTACTGGGATATCTTTGCCCAGCTCTCTTTCAATCTTTCTTTCTTATTTCCTCTTAAGTATGTCTCTTGGAAGTGTCATATAGCTGGATTTTTGTTCTTGTGTTGATTTAAAAATACATTTATTTTTTAATTTGCCAGGAGAATGTGATCATTTTCCTTTATGGTGATCTATTTTATTGGTCTTTGTATTATAATATTTAGAGATTAAATGTACTGCATAATAGAATATCTAAATATTAGTGGCTTAAACAAACAAATGGGAGATCAGTTAGCAAAGAAAGAGAGAACAGGTATTGGACACACACTAGGAGCTCTGCTAGGGTCTAAATTTCCTATCTCACGGGAGAGGCAGAGCTACATGGTGATTGTGAATTTCAGGAGATTTCGGTTCAAACACTCACGCCTCCACTTCTTAGTATGTAATCTTGAGTGAGTTAATTTTTCTAAATTGGAATTCATTCACATAATAGGAATATAAAGGAGGTTATAATAACACCCATTAGAGTGTTGCAAGGAGAATTCTATCATAATACATGTAAACCACTCAAGGCAGAGTAAGCACTCACCATTGGCTGATATTTACATTTTTACTTTATTTTTGTATTACTTTAATTTATTTTTTGGCATCTTCTAATGTGGCTAATTTAATTTTAATAGACTGTTACACACATTATGTAAATCAAATGCAGAACAAACTATCTGCCCTTTATTTCCCTGTGTATCTTTGTGTGTTTGTTGTATCTATATGCTCCTTTTGTATGAGAATAATTGCAGGGGAGGTCAGGTAGCATTATACATGTAGTATGATTTCTTCTTAACGTTTGCTTTAAAGTCTAAAATTACACTAAAACCTAATTTTATCAGTTTTATTATGTACCAGTTTTTCTTAGATAACATACTATTTCTTTCTGAATTTTTCTTCTTCTTTTCTTTTTTTTTTAAGAAGTGCCCATATTCATTTGCCATGGAGAAGTGTGGGTAGTATACTTTCTGAATCTTTGAGTGTCCAAAAAGGTTTTTTTTTTTTTTTTGCTCTTACAAGTAAACAATAATGTGGTTGAATTTAGAATTCTTGGCTTACAATCTGTTTTTCCTAAAACTCTGTAAAAGCTGCTCCAGTGTTTTCTAGCATTTAGGGCCACATGCCAGGTACTAAGCTATTGTCTAGCAGCTCCCAGTGTAGCCTCTCTCCTCTGTTTTGTGAGGTGGGACCAGAACTCAGCAAGTGTGTCTCTTCTGTAAGCTTGCGCCTAGACTCTGCCAATAGGGAGTACAAGACGAGGCAGGAAGCCTAGAAGTCAGAAAAGGGAGTTGTTTGTTGCTTCTATGTTTTGTGTCTGTTCCTTTCAGTCCCACCTACTCAACAGATTTTTAGTCCAGTTGTTGTACTTGGTTCTTGTTTCCATTTTTTTTCTTCCAACATTGCCACAAGCAGCTCACAGCATCGCTGCAGAGGCACAATTACCATCTGTGCCGGGATCCTTCCTCTTAGGTCTTGAGGACTAAGTTCTGATTATTTTATCTTGCCCAAATTCCTATCTAAGGGATGTAGGGAGTCATGCCCTACAAACCGTAAATTCTCATCGATAGGTTTTATTTAACCCTATATATTGTGAGTTACTTTCCAATCTGACTAGCATAACATTATGCCAGAAGAAGAAAGTCAAAATATTTTTACCTCAAAACATGTTTCTTTGCCATATTTTGAATGGCCCTGCAAAGCTGTCCTTTGTGGGGGAATATTTGCATGTGTAAAGAATCTATTAACATAACTAGATCTTTTTCTTCCAGGCCCTCCCAATCCTAAAGAGCTTAACTAAGAGTCCAGCACGTTTTAAAGATCTGGATAGGAAACATTTGTCATCTATTGTCTCTAAGGGCAGCTATCATAAGACTTCAGAAGAACCTTGATCTCCGCAGTCTTTTACCTTAACCTGAACATTTCCTTTCTATCAATCCCAGGTCTCCAGACAAACTCAACCAATTGTCAACCAGAAAATGTTTAAATTTACCTATATCCTGGAAGCTCCCCACCACTGCTTTGAGTCCTGCCTTTCTGGACTAAACCAATGTATTTCTTAAATGTATTTGATTGCTGTCTCATGCCTCCCTAAAATGTATAAAACCAAGCTGCACGCTGACCACCTTGGGCACAGGTTCTCAGGATCCCCTGAGGGCTGTGTCACGGGCCATGGTCACTCATATTTGGCTCAGAATAAATCTCTTCAAATATTTTACAGAGTTTGACTCTTATCGTCGACAGTCTGAATCCCAACTCCAAAGAGCACCTCTTTTAAACTACTAAATTTTGAGAATTCCAACCTTTTTTTTGTTGATCCCCCAGGCACTGGGCTGCAGAAGCTCACAGTGAGTTATGCCCATATTCCTCTTTTTGCCTTTCTGATCCTCCAATCCTACTTGATAAACTTTTAAAATTCAATTCTCTTAAAATGACTGGTGTGACTTCTGCTTTCCCTTCCGGATCCTGACTGATACAGATTAGAAAGAATTACAAAGTCAGTCTTGCCCTCTTTAGTTTGCAGATAACCTGTATTTTTATATTTTCCAATATAGAAAAGTATAGACTATCTTCAAAATCTGAAATTTCCCCATGATATGGCTGTGTGTGTGTCTTCTTTCAATGTTTCCTCCCTGACAAGTTTTGGTGGGCCTTTTCCATCTAGGCTCAGGTTAGTTTTCAATTCAGGGAATCACCTTTTGCTTTTTTCTTTAGCTATTATTTTTTTTGGGGGGGGGGCGTAGAAGTGTTTGTCTTATCCTTCTAGAATGCCCATTATAGTTGTTTCTCTTGCATTTAACCTCCCTGACTTTTATATTTATTTATTTATTTGTTTATTTATTTATTTATTTATTTTATGGCGTATCACTCTGTCACCCAGGCTGTAGTACAGTGGTGCAATCTCGGCTCATTGCAACCTCCACCTCCCGGGTTCAAGCAATTCTCCTGTTTCAGCCTTCTGAGTAGCTGGGACTACAGGCGCATGCCACCACACTTCGCTATTTTTTTTGTATTTTTAGTGGAGATGGGGTTTCACCATATTGGTTAGGCCTGTCTTGAACCCCTGACCTCAGGGGATGCTCCCACCTCGGCCTCCCAAAGTGCTGGGATTACAGGCATGAGCCACTGTGCCAGGCCCCTGCCCTTTTAATTATAATTTTTATCTCGGTTTTTTTGCTTGGTGGTTTTGGAGAATTCCTTTATTCTAGTTCACTTTCATCAGTATCCATTCTGCTGTTCAGTACCTCTATTGAGATATCAGTTTTGTTGGTCACATTCCCTCCTGCCCTAAGACTTCTCTCATTCTCTTATTGTTCCTTTTGATTGTAGGCTGCATTTATTTCATCAGTATAATATCCTCTCAAGTCTTGCTAGAAACTCTAATTGTAACTTTAAAATGTTAAATCGTAACAGATTCTGTGTTAACTCTTTCATGAAAGTCATTCCATGTACTTTCTTTGCCTGATCCTCCTGTTTTCCTATACTTCTCATAAAACAGGCACTTCTCCATGGTATGTTAATATTCCCAAGGTTTAGAGTACTCCTGGTGCCCTTTTTAAAAAGCATTGCATTTTGTTTCTTATCTGAAGACCCCCACAACTATCCACTAACTAAACAGGGTTTTTTAGATCCAGTTGTGAAAATCAAAGTCCCAGGTTTCTATGTGTTTCCTCATAAAGATAAGTGTGGGAAATAAGGCTGAGGCCAGCAACTCTACAAACAAGGCTCTGTCTGGATGAGGTCTCCACTCTTTCAGTTAATTTTTCTTTGATTTCTTTCTAATGCGCTTCCTAGAAAAAGAACTGTTGCCACTAGCCAAGAGGTTCCTCCTCCGGGATGGCTCAGCCTCAGGGTGTCTCCTCTCCGCCACTTTCAGCTGGATGGCCCCATCTCCAACCCATGGCCTCCATGGCTCAGGTAGAGGGCTTTCTACCCGTCTCTGAACAGTCAGCTCTTCCAGATTTTGCTCCTCCAACCCAGTGAGAAATTTGCAGCTCTTCTCAGAATTATCTATCATTTCTACCCGACTCACTGAACAGTGTCAGTCAGAGCCCTAGCATCAGAAAGTACTCATCTTGAGAGTTGGTAAGAATGACTGACAACAGTATAACAGGTTTGAAAAAGGAAAGTGTTATCGGAAGGAAAGAAAACTGCAGCAGAGTTCAGCAATATTCTTCAGCAAAACAGGACTGAGTGTGCAGCAAGGTGCTTCAGCAAAGCAGGACTGAGTATGCTGAGATGGATTTTTCCTTAGGGGTGTTTTGGACCTTAAAGCAGGAGCTTAAGGGAAATTTGAACCATATTAGCCCATAGGTCTGCATAAATGATTACATTTGTAGACATCATGGTGCCTTGATATCAACAAGGGTTGCACGATGAGTTTCGACATGCATGCAATCCAGAGATGTATAGAAATTCTGGTTACTTGTAAATTTGGGGTAAAGAAACATGGAACCAGATGCCTGCTTTAGGTAATAGGAAAGCCCAATTACTTGTAATTCTTCAGGTAAGGAGTTTTGTCTCTGGATAGTCTGCTTGATGGGCATCAGGTGATCTTTCCTCTGCTTAGTGTCCACAAAGCTGTCAGCTGCCAGTGCCTTCTTTTGGTTTTAATGTACATTTTGCTGTTAGTTTCCTATGATTTCTGGGTAATGTTCTTTGGGTTTGTGGTATTCAATTCTTAGTTTCGACAATTTTTTTTCTTTTTAAATTTACTTACATGTTTTTGTGCATTTCCATGGGTTGGAGGGGTTGTAAAAGTAAGGCATGTATGCCATCATCTTTCCAGAAATCTGTCAATATATGATTTTTACTTGAACCTTCTATGGAATTTCATAAGAGAAAAAATGTACATAATCATATGTAAAGAAAAGTAAAAGGATTTCATTAAAATTATTAATAATTATCAATATGCTACTGTTAAATGTATATATGTGTGTATAAATACACACAAACACATATATATCTCCACTCCCAACAACTTTTCTGAGCTTCAGACCACAGTTGCAACTGAATATCTGCATGAGACCGTCAAACTTAGTACTATCTTCATCAACACTTAACCTAGATTTTTTTAAATGGAACTTACAGGGCCAAGCGCCGTGGCTCATGCCTGTAATCCTAGCACCTGGGAGGCCAAGGCAGGCGGATCACTTGAGGTCAGGAGTTTAAGACCAGCCTAGCCAACATGGTGAAACCCCATCTCTACTACAAGTACAAAAATTAGCTAGGTGTGGTGGCAGGTGCCTGTAATCCCAGCTACTCAGGAGACTGAGGCAGGGGAATTGCTTGAAATAGGAAGGCGGCGGTTACAGCAAGCTGAGATTGCGCCACTGCACTCCAGCCTGGGCAAAAGAGAAAAACTCCGTCTCAAAAACAACAAAAACAAAAAAAAATGGAACTTACAATAAGAGCTGAGACCCCAGCACTACTACTTACAAAGCTCTTGAAAGAAAACCAGCTGAAGCTCCTAACCTCTTACCCAATCACTTGTAAACTAGGGTAAATTTGAAATAGAAGAACATTTTTGGAAGGGACTCTGCTGTTGGAGAAATATGAGGGTACTTTTCCTCTCATCTCAAACTTAGGACAGGAAGCTGAAGAGGGACCACTCAGAAATCTCAATTTGCCTTCCTTGAAACTTTGGGAGCACAGAGGACAGATCTGTGCCTCCTCTGTGGCTCACTATTGGCTAGCTGCTTTGTGTCAGACAAGTTGCCACCCAGGACATAATCTGTCCCTTCCAGTGTTTGCTGGAGCAAAGAAAACTTAGGAGTTTCCATGGGCCAAACATGAATCACATGGGAGAGACTTCTATAACCAGCTGAATGGGGGATCTGGGAGGATAAGGGTTCCTGCAGAAAATAGAAGGGTGGGAAGTAGTGAGAGAAGAGTGGCCGTGAGAAAACAGGCTTCACAGAAATCAAGGGAACCACAAATCAAAAAGATTGTCTTCCCTCTTCCCCTTCTTCCCCTTGCATTTTCCCCCTTTATTTTGCTTTGTTTTATTTTCAAAGAATTTCACTTCTAACATATCAGATGATTTGCATATTACTTATCTTCATTTGTCATCCAGGCTGGGATGTCCATGAGGGGGCAGGGATCTTTGTGTATGTTGCTCACTGATGAACAGAAGAGTACTTGAGTCACAAGAGGAGCGAGAGAAATCTTTGTGGAATTTGAACATGAATTCAGTTGGAATCTCCAAAGAACAATGGGACCACCATGAAAGTAAACATTAAAGACCTTTCATGGCCAGAGAGCCCCAGGGTGTGAGCACCATGATCTAATACCAGTCAGAGAAGCAAGTTCCTTCTCTCATCTCCGATTTCTGATCCCTCCCCAGATGGAGCTACAATTCTGGAGAGGTCAGTGGTAGCCTAGTCAGCAGAATCCAGGAATAACAACCTAGAAATGGTTAATAGAGATGAAACCAAGTCCTTTCACAATATACATAGCCCACCCAAGGAATATCTGAGCTAAAATTAAGAGACGATTTAATCCTAAATAAAAATCCAGTTTCATTATTAGAATTACACTGGACTGAACATGTTCAAGAGCTGGATCGTTTGGAAACAAGAAATAACTGGAGGGATGTTAAATTACCTAAAATTAACCTGAAATGTCATGAAGGCCGCCAAAGGTTTTATCCGAACACCCCCAGGGCTTTGAATGGACAGTTTCTAATTGCATTCCCCGAGTTATCCCTGTTTTACCGAGGCATTGGCATGGGAAAAAACCACCTTCTTCTCACTTGCAGCATTTTCCCTACTGCAAAACTTCTGGCTATCCTTTAGGGAACACATGTCTGTAATTTTTTCTATAGTATATATCCAGGGTCTATTTCCCATAACCCCTTCAAATCCAGGGTCTATTTCCCATAACCCCTTCAAATCCAGGGTCTGTTTCCCATAACCCCTTCTTTTCTAGCATGTGATAAGTTGCATAATGCCTATTAAGCACTTAATAGATGTTTGATGAGTGAATAAGTGATCACATGATAGGGCCTCTTGAGATCAAAGATTAAAAGGCTCTAGAAGCACAGGAAGGACAAACTGTGTATTCTGAAGTGTATGCAAGTGAAAATTAGGTAAGTAAAATGGGTGCATATTCATTTTTTTAATAGTCAGGAAAGGTCCAATCAAGTTTTCTTGAATCAGCCAGGCGCGGTGGCTCAAGCCTGTAATCCTAACACTTTGGGAGGCCGAGGTGGGCGGATCACTAGGTCAGGAGATCAAGACCATCCTGGCAAACACGGTGAAACCCCGTCTCTACTAAAAATACAAAAAAACTAGCCAGGCGTGGTGGCAGGTGCCTGTAGTCCCAGCTGCTCGGGAGGCTGAGGCAGGAGAATGGCGTGAGTCCAGGAGGCGAAGGTTGCAGTGAGCTGAGATCGCGCCACTGCACTCCAAACTGGGCGATAGAGCCAGACTCCGTCTCAAAAAAAAAAAAGTTTTCTTGAATCGATAAATGAATGAATGAACGAATGAATACTAACATAAGTGAATATGTGAATAAATGGCTGTAGGTACACAGGCACGGTAAAAAGAGAAAACAAGCTTTTGTTGATGTTATTTAATGCAAATGAAGTGGATTTAGACATTTGTCCCTGTTTTTCATTTTCAGGTGATCCTTGTCTTTGTACTAAGCATTGGGTCTCTTATTATCTATTTCATCAATTCTGCTGAGTGAGTACAATGTCCAGTCATGCTTGTCTGCTATATCAGTACATTGCTCAGCTAATTTGGAATTTTCTCCTCAGGAATAATGCTTAATATACTTTCACACACACATGCACGCACACACACAAGCTCATAAAAAATGATGTGTTTGGCCTCTCCCAGTAAGCACGAAGCCCAGCTCTGCAAAATATACACGAGTTTCCTTGTATCCTGCCACCTTCCACTGCTAGGGGTCAGGGCGGTCTGCAACCCCCACCCCAGGTTTACTCTGGAGTCTCTGGGAGCCAGCCTTCAGCTTTCTTTCCCTCACTTAGGCCACTCATGAAGATTTTGTATGTCTTTGGTTTCCTTGGATATTGGAGCAGAAACTCTGTTGCAGTTTCAGGGTTTCTCATAGGTTTCAGGCAACTTCGGGTGGTATTGAGAAAGGAAAATGCCAGCCCTCACCTGCGACAAAGAAGCGTATTGTTGCCTGCTGTCCTCTGAAAGCATCCCCTTCTTATTTCTCAGGGTTAGGGCAGCTATTTTGGACAAAGCCCACTCTACTCTGAATTCCATGTCAATCACCTGGGAATTATATTGGATTTCTAGCTAAAATGGAATTGGGATTGCAGGGCCACAGAAAGCCAGGCAACTTTAGAGAACCTAGGGAAACTGGTTGTCTTTGCATTGTAAATTCCTAAGAGATCTTTTAGGAGATTTTCTTTGAAATTGGTTCAAATCAATCCATTTGACCTAGAGTATCTCTGTATCAGAAGAGAATAAAATTGAAATATACTGACTAGATAGATTATCTTGCAAACCGGGAAGAGCTCCATCATCTCTCTGGCTCTGAATCCCCATTGTTAAAATGGAAATAGAACCAATACATCCTAGGAAAGAAATTGTGGGTAATTTTCCTGTTATTTCCAGTGCCATGGGCAGTCCACTGGTTTTGTTCATGCATTCCTCTACTCCCAAGAGAGAAGGTAATTTCCTTGAGATCTGAACTTAAGTGTCTGGATTCATGGTGAAAAAAGAAAAATTTTCCTATTCTTTCCCTTTAGTTGGTCTTATATAGACACCACTTTTAAAATGTTCATCTTCACAAACTGTCCTTCTTTCTTTCCCAGCCCTGTTAGAAGCTGTTCATCATACGAAGACAAAACCATTCCTATTGATTTGGTTTTCAATGCTTTCTTCAGTTTCTATTTTGGATTGAGAGTAAGTACCTACTGAAAGTGGGAGTGAATATCCAAACACCACAGGCACAACATGCAGAGAACTAACTGTGTCTCAGTCCTACAATCTGCCTGAGTTTCCAAACTCTAAAGATAGATCATCTGTGCTCTAACTTGCTAAATATATACTGATCCCTAAAAACTCTCTGTCTTGCACGTGAAACCCTAAACCAGGTTAAAAGTTCCAACACAACATGAAAGTGATTCTTATGTTAAATGCCATCATCCTGTTCCCATGGCCTCCTTACTGGCTTCCCATCTTTACTAATAAAGTCAAACGAGCAGAACTTGAGTAGCAAGTCTCTGGAGATGTCTTTGGCTCCACTGGTGGCATGCCTGCAATACAACCGTGGAAAATAACTTTGTATCTTTGTTTCATTTTGTTACACTCATTTGTTAAATATTTCTCTCACTCTAGAGGTATTTATTAAGACCTTTTCTAGATCTAGACTTCAATCTCTTTATTCATTCCTTGTTTGTGGGAGACTAATGTGTGTATATAAAATATGCACATATATGTATGTATATATAGGCATGCTATATATAAAAACATATTTTTTTTTTTTTTTTTTTAAGACAAGATCTTGCTTTGTCACCTAGGCTGGAGTGCAATGATGCATTCTTCACTCACTGCAACCTATACCTTCCAGGTTCTAATGGTTCTCCTGCTTCAGCCTCCTGGGTAGATGGGATTACAGGTGCCTGAAACCATGTCCAGCTAATCTTTGTATTTTTAGTAGAGACAGGGTTTCACCATGTTGGTCAGGCTGGTCTCAAATTCCTGACCTCAAGCTATCTGCCCGCCTTGGCCTCCCAAAGCATCCACATAGCATATAAATATATGTGTCCGTGTATATGTAAAACAGAAGAAGATCAAGGCTTCAGCTGATAAGTAAAATGTAGCTGAATAATGCTGTCTCTTGTGTTCACTTTAAAATTCTTGAGAGTAACAGAATTTGTGTTATTCTGTTTCCATTTCATAGTTTGTGGCAGCTGATGACAAGATCAAGTTCTGGCTGGAGATGAATTCTATTGTAGACATCTTTACCATCCCACCAACCTTTATTTCTTACTATTTGAAGAGCAATTGGCTAGGTAAGTGTGCTGTGGGAACTGGTAGCAATATCTATGAGAAAATAAAAACTCAACATTCATTTATAAGTATCTATTTTTCATTTTTGCTTAATGCCTGACTGTCATTTTAAAAACCCCTCACCTTAATAGTATGGTTTTACAATACACTTGCAGAAACCTTTTAACTTTAACACTTTGCAATGCAGCAGGCACACAGTAGGTGTTCAATGGGTGTTGATGGACTTGACTGCATTTGTAATGTGAGAGGCAAGGTACCAACATCTCATTCCCCTCATGACACCTTTATGCTGGGATCCCACAGGACCTGGGGGAGGTGAAAAACCTCCCTTTGTCTTTAAAAGCTAATCGTCACCTCCATATGTACTACGGCATTTTAGAGAATTATTTAATTAATTGTTTTGTCTTTAAGGTGAATGTGTTGACAGTGCATGGATATTATGTAGCTTTTATCAGTTTCATAAAATAAATATGAATTCCATTCCTTGCTAACATTATCATACCACCTAAAGTAAAATATTATACAAACATTGTGAAGCATATCATAGAGACTGTAATGTCAGGAGTTTAAGTGGTTAAGGGAAAATTTGCTCTCTGTTCTAAAGAAGAGTTAAATAGAGTAAAATTAGTAGTCCCCATAATATGTCAGGCATGCTTCTACGTGCTTGATACGGATGCTACAACTCTGTGAGGTTGGTACTATTATAATAGCAACATTTTACATTTTATATTCCCATCTTACAGATAAGGAACTAGAGACGGTGAGGGGATTGCCTTAGGTTACAACAGTGGCAGGGCTAGTATTTGAACTACAGCTTAAGCTGTTACACCTATAACATGAGAACAGATTTGGAACATGTCGAGAAGAAAAAGAATGTAAGCAATTCCAATGATGTTATAACGTTGGCTCCCTCTGGGGTGACCCTCTGATTTTGGCAGCTTTCTTCTTTCCACTGGTTTGTAGGTTTAAGGTTCCTAAGAGCATTGCGGCTGCTAGAACTCCCTCGAATCTTGCAAATTCTACGAGCCATCAAGACCAGGTAAATAGCCCTGACCGAAGCACTGCTTACTCACTAGTTTGGATTAGAAAATGAATGTATTAACTGGACCTTAAACTCAATGCATTTCTTATCAGAATTTCAGTGCAAAGATCGTGAAATCTCTCAGCTGCCAAAATATTATTTGTTCACATTCTCCCATTATATTGCATCTTAAACTAGCTGAAAACTTTGCAATCATTTTAAATGACTGGTTTAGTCTTTGTTTTGTAAAGCTATGGTGTATAAGTTTATTTAGGTTTTCATTCTAGGTCCCTCCACCAAAAAAAAAAAAAGGTGAAAACAATTCAGAGGTATTGGTTCCATGTATTTGCTTTAACGACGCACGTCTCTCCTGGCTAGGTAAAGAAAAAGAAATAATTCTTCAGGCGTTAGAGTATAAAACAATTCCTTGAAGCATATGTTACCCAGTAGCAGCCAGCAGTGAACTATTGCTTGCAGAAATATAGCCACCTAAGTATTTCCAGACAACAAGAACACAATCCAAACTGCCTTTGAGCAGCAATACTTGTAAAGTTTTGAGCAGTTTGGTCTGTTACCCACTCAAAATCTCCATGCCTTGACAGTCAAACTAGAAGCATCAAATATCAGAGGCCAGGTGGATTTCATTTCTATGTGTTTTTGAATTATGGAGAAGCTGGAGGAGGAAAGGCTGCTCCTGTGTGACAGGTGGTCCTGCCTGAAAACCAGAGAGATCTCAGCTAAACTCTAGGGCTCTCCTTAGGTGACAAGGGCCCCTCTCATCCTTCTTCACTTGAAGACCCTGTTATCAGTTCAGCAGCCTGAGTGACTTTATATTTTTGTGTTCTGTTCAGAATTTTATTTTGCAAATCTGCTCCCTGGTTTTCTACTCCTTGGATTCCTGGCATAATGCATTGCATATTATTATGTTGGACAATATAACAATCTCTATGATCCACATGTAGCATATTTTAAAAGTGATATGAGGCTAGTGGATATCGCAGCAAAATTCAGACTTTCCAAACAAGTATATGTAACTGGGCGAGTTTCAAAGCTGTGTGTCTCAACCTCTAAGTGTATGTGAATCAAGCAGAGAATCTTGTACCAATGCAGATTGAGAGATCGGGGCAGGGACTGGGATGCTGCATTTCGAATATGTTCTCGGGTAACGCCATTCCTTCTGGTCCATGAGCCACACTTTGTGTAGCAACATCTTAGAGGATGAGGTGTTTATGTTGTTCTGGAATCTGTTAGACCCAACAGCTCTTTGTCTTTCTTCCTCTAGTAACTCAGTGAAGTTTTCCAAACTATTGTCAGTAGTTCTCAGCACCTGGTTCACAGCTGCGGGATTCATTCACCTGGTAAGCATCTCATCACAATTCCTAGTGGTGTCTGTTGTTACCAGCATCCGTTTTTTGAAAAATGGAAGGGAACCTGCTGAGCCCCTGTCTCCAACACTGTAAGCCAGTTAGAGGTGTGTCTTTCTACTTCCCATTTTCAGGTTTTCTTTACCCTCATATCCTCACAAATGTGCATATCCTACAATCAAGGTGTCTCTGTTTCCTCTTCCAACTTTCAAAACCTACTCTTAGGGAAACACCCAGTAAGCTCCAAAGGTATCAGCAATAAGTAAAACGTTATCACTATATCTTCATAAGAGTTCTAGCATTAAAAAAAATTAAAAAGTGAAGGAAATGAAGCCAGTTACAGGATTTCAGACTTACAAATTCTGGAGACATATGAGGGAGGAGTTACTGTTGCAAAGGGGAGTTTGGGAGCTTTTTTGATCCTCCTGAAATCAATCTGTATACCTAGCTGCCTCCTTTGCCTGTAGGAAAGGCTGGTTCTTGTCCCACATAATGAGAAATCTAGGAAATGGATCTCAACCATAGGAAAGGAACTCCTGGACCTTACTTTTTGAGGACAGCTGAGGAGCAGTCATTAGCAAATACAGAAATTGATGGGAAATGTTAAAAGCCTGCAAAAGCCTTTGAGATAAACAAAACAGAATTCATAACAGGTCTTTTTTATCTGAGCCCTTCTCCCAAAATTAATGTAAAACAATAACAATTTAAAAATACATTAAAAAGTTACCATTGTTCAATTCAACAAGAAAAATGTCAAATGCAAACAAGGATATGAACCTTCAAGAAATCTGAAGCTCTCTACGTCCTCCTCAGCACTCAGGAAGGAAAGAGATTTTCCTGAAGTGTCACAGCAGTAAAGGCTGATTCCTGGATTTAGAGAATTGAACCTTCGAGTCCTGGGCCCACCAGGGGACAAGTAGACATTAGTGTCCCTTTAGAAACCTCGTGGCCACCACAGGATGCTAAAGGAAAAGTCATTAGGGCTTTTTTATTTTTCCTTTAATAGCTGTTTCAGTGAGAGGCTCAAAGCCTAAATGTGGCCTACAAGCATATTATTGTATTTGACCTAATTATGTTTTAATTTTTTGTTTGCTATTTTTTGTCACTTGCTGACTTTTATGAAGAGCTCACATAAAAATCAGAATTTCTGAATTCTTCGGGAAAATATAAGGTTCTAATAATCCCACTCTCCCAAGGCCACCAACAGCTATAGCTGAAGAATAGCTTCGTATCACAAGGTCGAGAGATCGAGACCATCCTGGCCAACATGGTGAAACCCCATCTCTACTAAAAATAAAAAAATTAGCCAGGCATGGTGGCATGCATCTGTAGTTCCAGCTACTCAGGAGGTAGAGGCAGGAGAATTGATTGAACCCAGGCGGCACAGGTTGCAGTGAGCCTAGATCGTGCCACTGCACTCCAGCCTGGCAACAGAGCGAGACTCCATCAAAAAAAAAAGAATAGCTTCTCCCTATGTACAGCAGGTGCTCTTGGGTTTAACACAGTCTGTGCCAGGCCTACTTGAATCATTATAGTTTTGCTCCACTCCTCTAAGGATGTGAGCATGTTTCCATGCTGGACATCTGGTCTCCCAGGAAAGGAGACCTCCAGCAAGGAAGTAAGCACAGAAAAAAAGGAGAAGCAATCAGATGACATGTGAATTAAATGGTGCCACTTTGAGCCATACTAATTTCTAGAACATTAAAAACCTAGAAGAACTATATCCCAGAGCAAAGAGGATAGCAGATTTTATTGAGGGGATATTTGAAATGACAAGCCAAAATAAAAGCTATGGTTGTCCTAACTCACCATCTTCCCATTCTCATACTATCCTTCAGCTAAAAGATGATATCATTCAAAGATTAATATTAACTAGAAATGAATCAATATGGCACCTATGCCTAAATTCTGCTAAAAATAACAAGAAGGTGTATTGGAAAGCAGAGAGAAACATTAGCATAGTAGAAGTTACAAAATAAAACAGTTATGAGAGCAACAATTAAGATAATTTGCCCAAGGGAACAAAGGAAAAGTTAAGAAAAAAAGCCCTTTATATTTAAAAAAATAAATAAATTTTTTAGAAAAACTGAAAATGATCCTTCATAGAATATTTATACGGTTTTAACGGAGAGATTATTAAACAATAGAAGTAATTGAAAGTGGACCAAAAGACATCAGAGAAAAATAACAAGAAGAGTATTACAGAGCTAAAAACCACATTAGAGGGAACCAAAATGTACTACATTTGACAAAATCACATTCAGAAACTTGATGGACAGGACTGGAGCAAAAATCTTGACATGGAAAATAACAAAGATACTCAAATGGTTGTAAAAAAGAAACGTGAAAGTGGGACAATATTGATTCAACCTACTGTAAATATCATTAGGGTATTACAGAAAATAATAAATGGTGCCAGAAAAGTGTTTTAAAATAAGGTGTTGAATCTGTAGATTAAAGGATAGACTGTATTCCAGGAAAGATAATTCTAAGATATTAATTCTAATCATATATTGGAGCAGTTACAGACATTCAGGGATAAAAAGATAATCCAAGCAGAACAAAACAAGATTTATACAGGGGGGAACCAATGAGACTAGCTTCACGTTTCTTGGCAATATAGATCAATACCAGAAGGTGATACAGCAGTGTCTATAAAGTTTGCATAAAAGAAAGTGTAACCTGTCTTGTCATTTTAAGCATGCAAGGGGTAACGCACCAGTGAGCTTCTTTTGAATCTGTATTAATAGCTTAATGACAAAATTCAGCCACATAGGAGATTAATGAAAAGAGAATTCAAGAATGGGGAAGCCATGGTAAGAAGTAGTGATAGTGTCTGGGCACGGTGGCTCACGCTTTTAATCTCAGCACTTTGGGAGGCCAGGGCAGGCACATCATTGGAGGTCAGGGGTTCGAGACCAGCTTGGCCAACATGGTGAAACCTCGTCTCTACTAAAAATACAAAAATTAGTTGAGTATGATGGCAGGTGCTTATAATCCCAGCTACTTGGGAGGCTTAGGCAGGTACATCACTGGGGGACAGGAGTTCGAGACCAGCCTGGCTAATGAAGCCTCATCTCTACTAAAAACACACAAAAAATTAGCTGTGCATGGTGGCATGCACCTGTAATCCCAGCTACTCGAGAGACTGAGGCAGGAGAATCACTTGAATCTGAGAGATGGAGGTTGCAGTGAGCTGAGATCATGCCACTGCACTCCAGCCTGGGTGACAGAGTGAGAATCCATCTCAAAAAACAAACAAACAACAACAACAAAAAACCATGATATTTTGGTCAGGCCCCTTGGCTCATGCCTGTAATCCCAGCACTTTGGGAGGCCAAGGAGGGGTGGATCACCTGAGGTTGGGAGTTCGAGACCAGCCTGGCCAACATGGGGAAACCCTGTCTCTACTAAAAATAGATAAATTAGTCAGGTGTGGCGGCAGGCACCTGTAATCCTAGCTACTTGGGAGGCTGAGGCAAGAGAATTGCTTGAGCCCAGGAAGTGGAGGTTGCAGTGAGCCAAGATCATGCCACTGCACTCCAGCCTGAGTGACAGAGCAAGACTTCTCTCAAAAACAAAACAAAAAAGTAGTGGTAGTGATTACTGAATGGATATAAAATAGAGCTAACACATAACCAAGGTAA
Source organism: Colobus angolensis palliatus (assembly GCF_000951035.1). NCBI lineage: Eukaryota > Metazoa > Chordata > Mammalia > Primates > Cercopithecidae > Colobus > Colobus angolensis. The sequence continues at coordinate 6,174,927 of NW_012118710.1, read as the reverse complement.
TTGTCACTACAGAATAGAATGTAGATGCACAAAGTAAAAGTAATATAGCTAATATAAATGTTGAGGGGCAGGTAAGAGAAGATGAGAGAATATCCTCATATTCTTCTTCCTAGTGTATCTCATCTAAAGTTGAAACAAAGTTTAAAATAATAAGAATTCAGTTTTGAAATACACAGTTAAAGTAGATAATGATTCAGTCTGTTAACATTAGTCTATAATACTTTACCTTAACTGTATTTCCCACCTTGGACTGATGGGTCAATGCTAACATGGTTAAGAGGAAGAACAGTGTGAATAAGTAGACCCACAGAAGGCTGCCAACTCCCTTCTTCCATAAACTAAAGAGATACTGAGGAAGTGGAAAAAGATTTGAAACACCAAATTATTACTCCCAAGGACAATGAGTTAAATTTTAAAGCCTTCTTTAAAAAATTGTAAAGGATATTTCCAGATTTAAATACATTTAGTTTTACTTTGTACATATTGTGCAGGGATAATATTGAATCCCTGTACGACGAGACAATATGGGATTTTAGCTTAAAGGGAACTGTACCAATAAATATGAATGATTTAAATCTGTGTGACTTAAATTTGGTTTTCTTGTAATGTCTTGGAAAATAGTGAAGACTCCAGAAGTCAGTGACTTTGCAACAGTGTCCACTATCAGCCATAAGACTTAAGAACAGACATGTAATCCCATTCTTACTTTGGAGTGGAGTATTATAGGGGTCCACACTCTTAACCTATTCATTAAATTTAAGAAAGGGTCAGCACTTGGCACATCACTTTTAAAAAGGGAACAGATATCTGAGCAAACTGCATGGTTTCTAATTTCCATCCTAGTTCTTAAAAACAAAACAAAAAGCCCACTTCCCCCAGTTAGACATCTCTAAGATTTTATCATCTTTTGTGCTAAATAGAAATGGAAACATCTAGAAAATATGTGAGGTGAGGAGAAAAAAAGGTCTAAAAAGAAAAAACAAAAAAAA
>NW_012118710.1:6165095-6173308 GCF_000951035.1 Colobus angolensis palliatus | reverse complement strand
AAAAAAAAAAGTGAGAATATGTTATAATTGCTCAGTCTGAGAGCCTTTGGAGTCCCCTGGCTCCAGGATGCAATGCTCGTACGTACTTGAAAAGAGAGCACAGAGGCATCTGTGCCCTGTGGAGCTTTTCAAATGCTGTGCTGCAGCTACAAGCCCCCTCAGATTTCGGCAATGATCACAATTAAGGAAACCAAGACTTTACACTCACTACCCGTGATTTACAAACTCTTCCATTTATGTAAACTCTTCATAGCAACCTGAAAGCCATTTGGTATTTTATTTGGATTGAATGAAGTGCAATTAATCTCGTGTTTTGCCTATTCTTTAAAACTCTTCTCTTGGATTCTGTTTAGAGACGTTTCCTGAGTCTTCTCTCTTTGGACAGGTGGAAAATTCTGGTGATCCCTGGCTCAAAGGTAGAAATTCACAGAATATATCATATTTTGAGTCAGTTTACCTGGTCATGGCAACAACGTCAACTGTTGGCTTTGGAGATGTGGTAGCCAAGACAACCTTAGGACGGACGTTCATCATATTCTTCACACTGGGGAGTTTGGTGAAGAGTATTTTTAATATATTTTGAATATAGCTACATAAACCAGAAAATATTTGGTTAGTGGTAATCAGTGAAGCAATATAGGTTTAAGAGTGAACGTTGCATTACTTGGGGCACATGTCAAGGGCAAATGAAAACATGCACAGATCCCGTATTTTCCAAACTGCATCCCCTGGAGCTCAGGATAAAATTGCTCGGTTTCCAGGGATGAAGGATGGTAGACAAAAGAAGCAGACTTTCCTGATTAAGCTCTACATTGATTTGAGCAAACCTATCTTCCTTCATAATTTGCCCATCAAACTAAAGTCTTTCTTCTAGAGGAAGGCTATGTGAGATTTGATCTGAAGAAAATTCCATTCCTCCCAGCTCAAATGAGTAACCTTTCACTAAAACAGCATTTAACTTTAGAGATGTGAATATCTGTGCCTGGCTTACGAGTGTAGCAAAGGCAAAAGCCTTCTTTTCTTTTAGTGACTTTCATTTCAATTCCTTAAATTCCACAACAGAGTTCTCCACTCCACTTATTTGATACCTACGCATCCACGGTCTCACATCCCTTTTTTTCAGTCATCGTCTCTTAACCCTCCTCTGTCCCATATGCTTTCATTTTTCCAAGCCCCAAATAGAATAAAGTCAGAGTGAGAAGGGAAATTTTAAGTGATAAAAGGAGGGCAGCCGGGCGCGGTGGCTCACGCCTGTAATCCCAGCACTATGGGAAGCCAAGGCAGGCGGATCACGAGGTCAGGAGATCGAGACCATCTTGGATAACACAGTGAAACCCTGTCTCTACTAAAAATATAAAAAATTAGCCGGGCATGGTGGCGGGCGCCTGTAGTCCCAGCTACTGAGGCTGAGGCAGGAGAATGGCGTGAACCTGGGAGGCGGAGCTTGCAGTGAGCCGAGATCGCGCGACTGCACTCCAGCCTGGGCGACAGAGCGAGACTCCATCTCAAAAAAAATTAATTAATTAATTAAAAGGAGGGCCGGGCATGGTGGCTCAGGCCTGTAATCCCAGCATTTTGTGAGTCCAAGACAGGCAGATTACCTGAGGTCAGAAGCTCGAGACCTGTTCGAGACCAGCCTGGCCAACATGGAGGCACCCCATCTCTACTAAAAATAGAAAAATCAGTCAGGCTTGGTGGCAGGCACCTGTAGCCCCAGCCACTTGGGAGGCTGAGGCAGGAGAATCGCTTGAACCTGGGAGGTGGAGGTTGCAACGAGCTGAGATCTCCCAACTGCACTCCAGCTCGGGAGACAGACAAGAGACTCTGTCTCAAAAACAAAAACAAAAGTGATGAAAGGATAAGACATGTGGGGAAGTCACCTTGCTGCTTTCCTTTGTTTTCATCATTTTGAATACAGAAAAGCCTTATGTTAAATTTTAACAAAATTCAAAGGCTGAAATAAGGAAGAAAAACGGGATCCCTTTTAACATGCTATCATGTACTCTTAGATGACAGAAAGTTTTATATACCCTCCTTTTCCTTTCTAATCTTGAACTTTTTGGAGTATTCATCAACATAATTAGAACTAAGATTTTATTTGCTGATCAATTTTAGATATTGTTTGCAAACTATATACCTGAAATGGTGGAACTGTTTGCTAACAAGAGGAAATACACCAGTTCCTATGAAGCACTCAAAGGAAAGAAGTAAGTAGTGTTTTAAGCATTTCTACAATTTAAGAAATTCTATTAGCCACATATCTCGTTCTTGACATCTATTGTCTGGCTTAGCTGTAGAACCCAAGGTGAATATATCAGCAACATCCTGCATTCACTAAAAAGGATTGTGCTAAACTAAATACCATAAGAAAATGATATTTGCTACTTGACACAAACTGCTACATAGATGCCCATAAGAATACTAAATCAACTAAAATGACAGATAATGTTGTAATTCACTGTCAATAAATATTATTGATTATGACACTATCTGTACATTCCTTTTCACTAACTTCTCCTATAGTCATTATCAATTGTCTTACTCATTTTCCTTGTATGGGTAACTTATGGCTAATTTTACATAATGGATAAGATTAAAGCCATGATTCCAATCTAAAATAATTAGTTTAATTCAGTTGTTTTAACCAAAGCTCCCCTAAACCATCTGGGGTGCATTTATGGATGAGGATTTGCCCGCCTGAGAAGTTTCTACCCTGTCTTCTGTAGCGCCTCCTAGATAACTGATTTTTTTTTCCATGCCACAGCCATGTGTTCCCAGGAGGAAAATGGAGTGGAGTTGTTTTTATATTATTTCTTCTTGCATTCATGTTACCTTAGCTTCCATTAGGTTTTTTTCCTATCTAAGACAAAAAGAATGAAATGGAGATTTTTTTTTTTTTTTTTTTTTTTTGAGACAAGAGTCTCCCTCTGTTGCCCAGGCCCTAGTGGAGTGGGGCGATCTCAGCTCACTGCAAGCTCCGCCTCCCGGGTTCACGCCATTCTCCCGCCTCAGCCTCCTGAGTGGCTGGGACCACAGGCGCCCGCCACGAAGCCCGGCTAATTTTTTCATTTTTAGTAGAGACGGGGTTTCATCCTGTTAGCCAGGATGGTCTCGATCTCCTGACCTCGTGATCCGCCCGCCTTGGCCTCCCAAAGTGCTGGGATTACAGGCATGAGCCACTGCGCCCGGCCTGAAATGGAGATCTTAAATTAGATGTGATCCTTTTAAAATCTTAGTCCCTGTCTGCTGTAATGAAAGACGCATAATGGAGATAGACTCCCTCAAAGCAGTCTCTTAATACAGTTGGATGAAAACTATAATTGACCTAGGACTATGAAGAGGAAAGGAAAAATATGATGAAATGAACAAAAAGTAAATAGTGAGAAGCAATGAATTTAACTAGATAAGCCAAAATCGGGCCTCGTTTGTCTCAGGAAAAGGCTTTGGGGCACATACGAAATCAGTCAATAGGTCTGGGAATGTTAACGTTAACTTAGGCTAAAATTATGTTTTCAGTTTTCTTCAATGAGTAATAGGAGGAAAATAGTTCCTTTAAATGCATTAAACCTAAGAAAAATTTTTCACAACAAAAACTATGTGCATAGAGTTCTGCACCTGTCTTCGATGTCCCTCCACTGGACTCATGTTTTTGTAACTCCTAGATATTTGTAAATGTGGAAGATAAGCTGAAACAATCTGGAATGTGGTGCTTTCTCAGCCATGATATTTGACTCTGGAAAAATTGATGAACTTTTCTGCTTCTCAAGAAAAAAACAAACAACAACAACAACAACAAAAACCCTATATCAGACAACTAGGAATCAAGTGAAGAAATGAAAAATCTATTATAAGTTATAAATAAATGTGAAAAATCTAGCAATAATAATAGTTGCTCTTGTATTCTTAAAAAGCTAGGTGCAATTTAAATGTTTGGAGTCATATTCTACTTGAGATGAGATAGAAGACTGTGGATATCTGATGCTTCTTTTGTATTAGAAATGCAGTCCTTAGTGTTTCAACGTTTAGAATCTGGGTGATGCAGACCAGGCACTGTGGCTCATGCCTGTAATCCCAGCACTTTGGGAGACTGAGGTGGGCAGATCACCTGAGGTTGGGAGTTCAAGACCAGCCTGACCAACATGGAGAAACCCCATCTCTGCTAAAAAAATTACAAAATTAGCTGGGCATGATGGCGCATGCCTGTAATCCCAGCTACTTGGGAGACTGAGGCAGGAGAATCACTTGAACCCAGGAGGGATATTGGAGTGAGCCAAGATCACGCCATTGTTCTCCAGCCTGGGCAACAAGAGCAAAGCTCCATCTCAAAAAAAAAAAAAAAAAAGTCTGGGTGATGCAAATACCGTATTTATTGAAAACTAAGTTTAAGCTAATTATTCACCTCTAAATGTTGACAGGAAAGTGCTTGTGTTCCTCGGATGATCCACCTCACCTGTTCTTGCTGCCTAGGTTCATTGTGGTCTGTGGAAACATCACTGTGGACAGTGTGACCGCTTTCCTGAGGAATTTCCTCCGTCGCAAGTCAGGAGAGATCAATACCGAAATTGTTTTCCTGGGAGAGTAAGTATATCTGTATGGCTCTTGGGTTCTAAATTACTACTTAAAATATGAGTGACTATTTTTAATGCAATAAAATCACCTTCATGAAATTTATAGAAAAATCAGATATTGATCATAAACAAAACAAAAAATAAATATTTGACCATGCTAATCTCTGCAAATATTTTGGAATATATCTTCTCAGATGTTTTTCTGCATAGGTACTAATATGATTTAAGTGATTACTATTTGGCATTTAGGTTACACTACACATTATTATCATATATGACTGTAATCTTATGCAAAAGCCTGGTGCACTTGATAACTATTATTCTGTTAATTCTCAGAATTAGAAATGTGAAGTTCAAATCAATACAGAAATTATTGTTCTTGATGCTGTTTTTGTTCTATGCAGTCTATCTTTCCACTAGCAGAGCCTAAGTCAAATATTTTGTCGAGCACTGGGAAATACATATTTAGTACAGAAAGATTTTAAGCATAGCTTAGGTATACAAAATGATTTCTTATATTTTAATTTTATAATTTTCAATTTGGTAAGATTGACTAATTTTCTATGTTTTGACTGTTGGCTTTTCTTCTTGAAATTTTTCTGTCTTTCATCCCCTCCTATTAGGTGGATTGATTACCTGTTCCTTTACTGACTTTTCTACTCAATATATGTTGATACTAGTCATTTTGTGTTACATGTTATACATGTTTTTCTTCCTACTTTCACCTTTTAATTTTTTTCATACTTTTATTTTCATACAGAAGTGTTTGATTTGCATGCACTCCAGTCAGCCCATTCTTTTAGTGTTTAAGATCCATGGAATTGTTTTGCCTGATGTGTAGAGAATTAACTTCTTTATTTTTCTCAAATGATTCATCAGTTACACAAATACCATTCACTAAATAAGTCAGCCAGATTTTGAAATGACATTTTGATCTTACATGGGATTGTATACAGCATCGCCTCCATCTTTGAGCACTGTGTAGTTGAGCACTCTGCTTTTACATTATGACATGTTCAATTCACCATAAATTTGGGCCCTCATATATGGAATAACTGATAGCAGTTTGAAGCACTCTATGATGTTACTGACAGCCAAGAATTCTGTTTCATTAGCATCACCATGTCCATCTTTCTAGCAATTTGTGCATTATTTAAATCTTTTGTTAGAAAACAGTAGAAACAAAGAGTACTAAAACTAGGAATTAAAAGCTAATTACTATGATCCAGCTGAGACAGAGAGGAAATCAATAGATGTGTGACATGTTTTACCTGCCGTTGCATTTTTATGGACTCATGTGCATTGTTGTATGTACTTGCCAAGATAATGAATAATATTTTTTAATGGAGAAAAATGTGGAAAGTATCTATATAGAATTTTTTTTTTTTTTTGAGACGGAGTCTCGCTCTGTCGCCCAGGCTGGAGTGTAGTGGCGCCATCTCGGCTCACTGCAAGCTCCGCCTCCCGGGTTTACGCCATTCTCCTGCCTCAGCCTCCTGAGTAGCTGGGACTACAGGCGCCTGCCATCTCACCTGGCTAGTTTTTTGTATTTTTTAGTAGAGACAGGGTTTAACCGTGTAGGCCAGGATGGTCTCGATCTCCTGACCTCGTGATCTACCCATCTCGGCCTCCCAATCTATATAGAATTTTGTTAATTTCGTCTATACTCCGATGACTCCAAAAATTTACATCTTCCCTTAGACATTCTCTGTGGCTTTGTATTTACACAACTAACTGCCTCCTGGATATTTTTAACTTAGTGTTGTGAAGGCCCCTCAAGCTCAACATGCTCAAAAGTGAACTCATGATCTTGTGTTCTCCTTTCCAACTCAAAGGCAAACAAACAAAAATAAAAGAAGGAAAACAAACAACATTTTCTATCCTAGTAAATGAGACCTGATTAATATACTTCCTTAAAACAGAAAACTGAGTATTATCTCTGATACTCCTGTTCCCCTCAATCCTTCCCCTTAATGGTTTTCATCAATACCATTAATTTTGTCTCACATGTAAATACTAATTCTATTTCTACCATTTATTCTCCACCATCACAACCCTATTCATAGTTAAATCTTGTCTTCCCAAAATTTCTCTAAAGGCCACTTTATTTGTTTGTTCTTTGTGCTACAAAGCTCTTCTTCTCCCTTTATATGACCAATTTATTCCCATCCTTCCCACTCAGAGAGACAGTCCCTGTCCATTCTGTCTAAATTGGTGTCCTCTAATTTCCTTCTATCTCATTACTCTGTTTTATTTCCCTTAAAGCAATTATCACAATCTATAAAACACAGCTGTTAACATTTCTTTCTTCTGTGATATACTCCTGCCCCTTCTCCCATTTAAATGTGAATTCTCTTTCTTCTTCCTTCGAATCTGGGCTAACTTGTGGCTTAATTTGATAAATAGAACACAGAAGATGTCATACTTTGCTACTTCAGGCCTTGCATTTAGGAGGATTGACAGTTTCAGCTTCCACTTGGAGCCCTGAGTCATCATGTAAAAAGCCATACTACCTTGCTGGAGAGAAGAACCAGTCAGCTGTCAGCTACTCTAGTCATATAGCTGAAGCAACAATCGTGTGTATAACCACTTTGGACATTCCAGCTCCCTCTGAAGCTCCTGGATGAATGTACTTATGTGGAAGCTGCTAGTCAACAATGCACAGAACACAACAATCTGGCTAGAGACACAACAAAAAAAGAGAATTTTAGACCACTATCCCTGATGAATATCAATGCAAATTCCTCAATAAAATACTGGCAAACCGAATTCAGCAGCACATTTAAAAGCTTATCGACCATGATCAAGTGGGCTTCATCCTTGAGATGTAAGGCTGGTTCAATATACACAAATCAATAAATGTAACCCAGCATACAAACAGAACTAAAGACAAAAATCACATGATTCTCTCAATAGATGCAGAAAAGGCCTTTGACAAAGTTCAACAGCCCTTCATGCTAAAAACTCTCAATAAATTCGGTATTGATGGAACATATCTCAAAATAATAAGAGTTATTTATGACAAACCCACAGCCAATATCATACTGAATGGGCAAAACTGGAAGCATTCCCCTTGAAAACTGGCAAAAGACAGGGATGCCCTCTCTCACCACTCCTATTCAACATAGTGCTGGAAGTTCTGGCCAGGGCAATCAGGCAAGAGAAAGAAACAAACGCTATTCAATTAGGAAAAGAGGAAGTCAAATTGTCCCTGTTTGCAGGTGACATGATTGTCTATTTAGAAAACCCCGTCATCTCAGTCCAAAATCTCCTTAAGCTGATAAGCAACTTCAGCAAAATCTCAGGATACAAAATCAATGTGCAAAAATCACAAGCATTCTTATACACCAATAACAGACAAACAGAGAGCCAAATCATGAGTGAACTCCCATTCACAATTTCTTCAAAGAGAATAAAACACCTAGGAATCCAACTTACAAGTGATATGAAGGACCTCTTCAAGGAGAACTACAATGAAATAAAAGAGGACACAAACAAATGGAAGAACATTCCACGCTCATGGATAGAAAGAATCAATATCGTGAAAATGGCCATACTGCCCAGGGGAATTTATAGATTCAATGCCATCCCCATCAAGCTACCAATGACTTTCTTCACAGAATTGGAAAAAACTACTTTAAAGTT
>NW_012118710.1:6163750-6164168 GCF_000951035.1 Colobus angolensis palliatus | reverse complement strand
CAAAGGATATGAACAGACACTTCTCAAAAGAAGGCATTTATGCAGCCAACAGAAACATGAAGAAATGCTCATCATTGCTAGCCATCAGAGAAATGGAAATCAAAACCACAACGAGATACCATCTCACACCAGTTAGAATGGCAATCATTAAAAGGTCAGGAAACAACAGGTGCTGGAGAGGATGTGAAGAAATAGGATCACTTTTACACTGTTGATGGGACTGTAAACTAGTTCAGCCATTGTGGAAGACAATGTGATGATCTGTCAAGGATCTAGAGCTAGAAATAGCATTTGACCCAGCCATCCCATTACTGGGTATACACCCAAAGGATTATAAATCATGCTGCTATAAAGACACATGCACACATATGCTTATTGCGGCACTATTCACAATAGCAAAGACTTGGAACCAACCCAA
>NW_012118710.1:6152670-6162135 GCF_000951035.1 Colobus angolensis palliatus | reverse complement strand
AAAAAAAAAAAAAAGAAACTCTTTAGTTTTCGAGCAGAACTTAGAAGAAATACAGAAGGCCCAGAACAATCTCTCCAGATGGAGAAAAAAGGGAAAAATGACCTCAGAGAGAAAAAAAATCAAATTTAGGGTGCAGTCTATAACATTTGACCTCAAGGTCAAAAATTGAATCGAGGATGCAACTGTAAGATCATTTGTTAAAACCTCAGAAAGATTTAAGGTGGTGACTTACAAAGGCTCTCAGTCAGGCAAAGGGGCTGCAAAGAAGCTTACAGACATTTGTCCCGGAAGCCTGACATTGTCAAAGTGGAGAGAGATCTGTCTGCAAGGAATCATGGATCTCACTTTTAGAGCATGACATGAACCTGAATTAGGTTTATAGAAACTACTCAATAGAATTCTGCTTTAAACAGAATTTTTCTGATAGCAGCCCTACCAACTTGAAGTCAAAGGGAAAGAAATAGTTCAAAGTGAAAAAAAAATGCTTCTGAGCCCAATTTAGCACACACAAGAATCAGGCAGAGAAAGCTACTGAAGTATAAACATAGACCTTTTATTAAAGAAAGGGAAGCATGATGACTCAGGATCAGAGGACAGAGAAAAGAATTACGGACAATAGATTAACTCGTGACCACAGAACTGGGCCATAATTGAGAAAACATTCTCTACCCCTAATAATACATGCTCAGATTTCAGGATTTCTGTGGACCCGTGATTTCTCAGTGCCCTCCATTACAACCTCCACCACTTTTGATGGGGCTTGTCTATTGCAATTCTCCTATCCCTGTTAGTGTCATCATGGTGAGGTGGCTGTTGGAGTCGGGGTATGCACTTCTGCATTCAGTTCACAGGTGTTCACATCAGGACCAGATGTGTTCAGGAGCCCCATCCAGGTCTGGGCCTAATTTAGATGACAAGATCCAGGACATTGAGCTGATTCTGTAAAGAGACGAGACTTTGGGAGGAAATGTGAGAGTATTTTGTACAAGGGAGAGATGTGAATTCTTATGGCCAGGATGCAGACTGTGGTAGTTTAATGATGGCTAATAGCAATTCCTCTTCATACATACAGCTAGTCCCTGGTTTATGATGCTTTGACTTAAAACAATTTTGTTTTACTTTATGATGGTGCAAAAGCCGTATGCATTCAGGAGAAACCATACTTTGTATACTCATACAACCATTTGGTTTTTCACTTTCAGTACAGTATTCAGTAAATAATATGAGATACTCAACACTTTATTATAAATAGGCTTTGTGTTAGATATTTTGACCAAATGTAGGCTAATGTGAGTGTTCTGAGCATGTTTGAGGTAAGCCAGGCTAAGCAATGATGTTTGATAGGTTAGCTGTGTTCAAAGCATTTTCAACTTACCATGTTTTCAACTTATGATGGGTTTATAGGGATGTAGCTCCATCATAAGTTCAGGAGTGTCTGTATTCTGCTCCTCCTACCAAAAGTGGAGTCCATTCTCCCTTCTCTTGAATCTGGGCTAGCCTTTTAACTCATTTCAACCGTAAGATATCAACAAGTGACAGTATACCAGTTATGCCAGCCCTTAAGACTCCTGACAACATCTGCTTTCAGTATCTTGGCACCTTGAAATATAACTATAAATAAATAAATGCACACATATCTATGTATGTATATATATGCATCATATATATGTATGATACATATATACATATATATGATACATATATACATATATAATATATTGATAAATACATATATACATATATGTATGATGCATATGTATATAATATATGTATGATACATATATACATACACATATATACATACATATATATGTATGTATGTATGATGGAGAATAAGGCCCATCCCACTGCCAGTCTTTCCAGCTAGCTCAGTCGAGGCAGCAGACATGTAAATGATGCCATCTTGGATGTTCTAGACCACTAAAGCTCTCCTATAAAGGAAGTCAGTCCTATAAAGGACTCTAACAAAACCACAGGGAACAGAAGTGTCACCCCACTGAGCCCAGTCAAAACAAGGAATACAAAAAATAATAACTTGTTATTTTAAGCTATAAAGTTCTTATGAGATTCTACACAAGAATACATAAATGATACCATATTATTATTTTCTTTCTTTGGTTACTTATTTATTGCTTGAACAAAGCAGAATCTAACATATTATTCTATGAAATGTTATGAAAATAAAATATTAACTTGTATTTCCATAAGTCAGACTGCTTAGTTGCACACAAGAAAAACTATAGCTAAATTAAGCAGAAAAGAATATATAAATAGGTATTACACAGCTCTTAAAACCACCAAAAGCCAGATAACTAGGCTTAGAGGCTACATAGCAAGGAGCAGTGATAATGTGATACCTCTTTCCTTGAGTAATTTGTTTTATGAGTGGACACATAAATGTTGACTTCCTTGTCATTCTTTATGCTGACTGCATATGTACTATTTTTTACAAAATTTAAAAGATGAGAGCTTTCTAAGTTTGACAAAAGAAATCAGTTCTCAAATGAGAAGGTAAAATAAATCATGTATTCTTCCATATACTTGAAATGTGAAAATCAAAACATAGGGATAAAGAGAGGCATGCATGTGAGTGTTGTTGTAACAGAGGAGGCAGCTAATTCAGCAGTTGTTAGGGGATGGGGCAGACCAGAGTATGCATTCAGAAGAAAGTACCATTAAGAAAGTATTTGTTTGGTGCAAAAGTAATTGTGGTTTTGCCATTAAGAGTAATGCAAAAACAGTATATAACCATAAGTTACACAGCAAAAGTAAAATACTTACCATGAAGTGCTTATCCCTTCTTCCCTTTCCCCAGTCCTACTGCTCAGAGACAACTGCTTTCAGTTCTTTCAGACTTAATATTTCTTCAAATTTTAAGTCTAAATGTTACCACTTTTTTGATTCCTCGGTTATAGATGGTATTTATTAACCATCAGATTTGCAGATGAGAATTGTCAGCACTGTGCATCACTTCTGTTGTTTCAGTATTATGATCTTAAATCTGTAGTTACATGATTAGTGTTTATATCATTGTGGCAAATAAATATTTTTCCTTGCAGATTCAAGTAAAAGTGTATAAAGTAACAGTATATTTCCTCAAAATTTTATTTTCAATCCTCAATGATTGTTTCATTTTATAATATGTTTATCACATATATTATATCATATATAGTAAGTATATATAATAGAGGTACCATATGAGTGGGAATAAATATTTTCCAATTTCTCCAATATGTAATAATACAATAGGACAAAAGTTGACTGAGAAATTTCTAAGAGTTGCACATGGGTCATTGGACTATAGAAAAAAATATGCCAGAACATTTATTCACTTCTAAAATAGCAAGGAAATAATTAATCTCCTTGTTTAAACCTTGTTGTTTTTTTGAGAAGGAGTTTTGCTCTTATTGCCCAGGCTGTAGTGCAATGGTGCAATCTCAGTTCGCTGCAACCTCCGCCTCCCAGATTCAAGTGATTCTCCTGCTTCAGCCTCCCAAGTAGCTGGGATTACAGGTGTGCACCACCACACCCAGCTAATTTTGTATTTTTAGTACAGACAGAATTTCACCATGTTGGCCGGGCTGGCCTAGAACTCCTGACCTCAGGTGATCCACCAGCCTCTGTCTCCCAAAGTGCTGGGATTACAGGTGTGAGCCACCACACTCAGCACCTGTTTAAACTTTTTAATACCAAAATGTAATTCAAAAACTCACTTAGAATTAAAATGATTATAAAGTGAACACCCATGTAACTACCACTCAAGTCAAGAAATAAAGTAGTGCCTCCTTATCTGCAGTTTCCCTTATCACAATTTCAGTTATATATGGTCAGTCGTGTTCTAAAACTTAGTGAGTACAGTACAATATGGTATTTTGAAAGAGAGACTGCTTTCACATACATTTTGTTACAGCATATTGTTATAATTATTCTATTTCATTATTACTTGTCATTGTTAATGCCATACTGTACCTAATTTATAAATTAAATGTTATTATAGGTATGTGTATATAGGAAAAACAGTACTGTATATACAGGATTTGGTACTATCTGTGGTTTCGGGCATCCCCTGGGGATCTTGGAATGTATCCCCCTCGGATAAGGATGGATTACTATATTCCATAGCTAGCACACCAACACAACCCTCTGCAACTGAAGCTCCATCTTTACTTCCTAGGAGTAACTACAGTTCGAACATTATATCTTATTATTTTTTGTTTATCTTCTATGTTTATTTAGAATATTATTTGCCTTTTCCTGTTTTCTTAAACTTGTATAAACGGAATATAAATTTCTTTACCTCAATGTTATGTTTGTGAGATTTATCCATATTGCAACTGGAAATAGTTGTATAATACTTATTTTTATTGCTGTGTAGACAGTATTCCATGAATACACCATGATTTTTCTTAATCCATTCAACCATTGGTGGCATTTCTCCCCTATACTTTGGCTATTATAAAGAATGGTGCAGTGCAAATTTTTGTATATGTATCTTGGTGCCCAAAAATGTAATTTTAGGGTAATAAAGTTTAAATATTTTTCTTAGGTAGAACTGTCAGTTGTACAAAATGATTTGAACAATCTGCACCTTACCAGTAGCCCTGAGAGTTCCTGGTGCCCTACATCCTACTAACACTGAAAGTGTAACTCCACAAACACTTAGAAACAGCAGTCTTTTTAATCGTAGCCATTCTTGTGGGTAGTACTTTATTAAGATGGTGGTACTTCTTGTGGTTTTAATTAACATTTTTCTCACTACTAGTGAGGCCAAGCATCTTTTCATATCCATAAGCCAACTGGACTGCCTCATATTAAATGATGATCCATTTGTCTTGACCATTTTTATGCTGAATCGTTAGTCCTTTTTTATTTGCATGAGGTAATATGTGATTCGAGCCTTTGTCAGGTATATGCATGATTAAGCTTATTTCATGTTAAAAAATTCTACAAACTTAAAGTTTTATGACAAATTTCATTAAATTTGCCCTAACATTTAACCTTTTGTTATATTTATCTCTTCTCGCACCTCTGCTCTTCCTTCATATTGTAATGATTTTCTTCATGCCAAAAAGTAAAAAAAAAAAAAAAATTGGTATGAGTTTAAGGGGTACAAGTGCAGTTTTGTTACGTGGAAAGATGGTGCAGCGGAGAAGTCTGGGCTTTTAGTGTAACCATCACCTGAATAATTTACGTTATACCCAGTAAATAATTTTTCATCTCCCAACTCCCAAATTTTTAAATTTTCCTTAAATGCAGATCTACCAGTGACTAACTGTTGGGTGGTGTTTGTTTTTTTAAGTGTAAAGATGTCTTTTCTTTTTCTCATTCTTGAAGGACAATTTCACTGATACAGAGTTATAAGCTGGCAGTTTATTTACTTAAGAACCACGAAATTTTATTCCACTTATTTCTGACTTCTGTTGTTGCTATTAAGAAGTCTGTTGAATTACCTTGTTAAAAGAGCTATCTTTTTTAAAGGTCATACATTTTACTTAGTATGGATGTATGTTATACTTTTCCTATGATGTGTATAGGTTTGAATTTCTATCAATTTACCACAGTTAGGATGCATAAATCTCCCTGAGTCTCTGGATTGGTGTCTTTGATCATTTCTGGAGGATTCTCAATTACTTTAATTATTTCTTCAAATGTTGCTTGTGTCACCTTTTTGTTTCTCCTTTTCTTCTGGGATTCCAATTACAGGTTAACTCTGCTAACCTTTTTCTTTTTTATTGTTCCAGTTATATGTCCTGATTTTTTTTTTTTTTTTTTTTTCGAGACAGGCTCTTGCTCTGTTGCCCAGGCTGGAGTGCACTGGCGTGATCTTGGCTAACTGCAACCTCTGCCTCCCGGGTTCAAGCAATTCTCCTGCCTCAGCCTCCCGAGAAGCTGAGATAATAGGTACCTGCCACCACACCTGGCTAATTTTTATATTGTTAGTAGAGATGGGGTTTCACCATGTTGGCCAGGCTGGTCTCCCACTCCTGACCTCAAGTGACCTGCCCACATTGGCCTCCCAAAGTGCTGGGAGTACAGGTGTGAGCCACTGCGCTAGGCCATATGACCTGAATTTCTTACCCTCTTTTGAACTTATCTCCTCCCTTTTTATATCTCTGTGTTGCATTCTGGATAATTTTTTTGACCTAGATTCCAGAACCTTAGCTCTTTTTGTGTGTTTAATCTACTTATAAACCCATCCATTAAGTTTTCAATTTCAGTTATTATATTATTCATTTCTAGAATTTACATTTGATTCTTTTTTTAAAAAAATTAACTTTTATTTTTATTTCAGGGGCACGTGTGAAGGTTTGTTATATAGGTAAACTTGTGTCATGAGGGTTTGTTATACAGATTATTTCATCACCCAGGTATTAACCCCAGTACCCATTAGTTATTTTTGATTATTTATCAAACTGTTCTGTTTTTATTTTTACTTCTTGCATTTCTACCTTACCTTTTGTGTATTTCAACAAAATAAGCATAAATATGCTGTGGCTAGTGTCCAATAATTGAATGCCTCACATCTTTGATTTTACTGACTGTGGCTTCTGCTGCATGTTACACACACTGTCTTGTTTTCTTTCTTTCTTGTTTGTGTGCCTATTGTCTTACATTACACACTGATTCCTGTATTGCACAATTATACATGGAAACACTTAACTCAGAAAGATGATGTTACCTTCCTTAAGAGAGTATATTTCTTTACTTCTTTGAGACACAACAGGGCACTTCTGCCTCAGGACCATCTTAATCCAAGCTCAATGCTTGAAACTCTCTGTACTTCCCAGGTGACAAACTCAGGATGACAGCCCATTTATAAGTGAGTTTCTTCAATTTTACCCTTCTTCTTTGCTTCTGTGCATTTGTTATGCCAGTTTTTATTTTGGAAAAGATATCAAACCCTTCATTTTGTATGTCAGGTGAACTGCAACTGCACTTTTTTGTCCTTTGACTTGTGTGACCGCCAAATGTTATCTCAGATTGGTAGCTGCTGCTTCTGAATTATAAAATGCCTTCAGGGGAAGAAAATTGGACCTAACCCCCTAGTTACTGATTTCTCTCAGGTTTTGGCCTGATAACTCTTCATTGTTTGCTTATATCATTGGTAACTTCTTAGCAGACATTTTTAATATTTCTTCCAGTTTTTTTTATATATCCTCAGGAGGGAGTTGGCTGAAGTTACCTAATTTGTTATTCTTAAAAGTAGAAGCTCTCAGTTCTGTTAATATTGTAATGTATGCAAACATAAGCAGAGATCTCACTTTTCCAAATATGTTGATGGTCGTGTGTCACATACTGAATCCAAAGTGTTCTAAGGAAAAGGGGGAAGTTTCACTCATAAGGACTGATAATTTCAGAGTATTTGAAAAATATTGTAATTGATAGTGGGCCTGATAGTAAAGTTGTATTGAGTCCATTGTGCCATTGTAGAGACTTGGCTTTAAGGAAGGTGATTTTCTCTTTGTCAGTTCTGATTGTTGGAGTACTTTGAGTAGAGGGATGACATGATTCTTCATCAATTATGAGAACTGCAAATTTCTTCTTCAGATTTGTAATTTGCCTTTTTACTGAATATTGTGTGTTTTTCATATTTAAAAGTTTTTAGTATTATCTCAAAGATAGAATAATTTATATTAAATCACCTCTTGTTTTTGGTTTAGAAAATATTTCCCTATCCCAGTGTTTAAAACATGTTGAACTACGTTTCCTACTAAGATTTAGTTTTCTTCTTTGAGTGTTAGAAAATCAGGATTAGATTTATTATAATTCTTAGTCATAACATTCATAATTGGTTTACACATAAGCCCATTTTGGTTATTTATGTTACTAGTTCCTTTTAATAATGTTGTAAGCACCAATGTGTGAACTCACTGCCAAGGTGAAACGTAGGACAATAATCTGTATCTAACCGTATAATCCTCCCCGTATTTCAACCTATGGCTAGTTTTTTCAATATCACTACCATTCTTTCTTTCTCCTATGTTTTATTACATCTATATTCACATCTAAAATGTGCATATTACTTTAGACATGTTTAACTTTATAGAAGGAACACCCTACCAATGTAATCTTTGGGGTTTTATTCAGTTTATATTATGTTAGTAAGATGCTTTCATATTTTTGAGTGTTGCTGTAGTTAATTGGTTTTTCTTGTTAGTGATATTCATTTCCCTCAGTTCCACTCTTCTTTTGGTGTGATTGGGGTTATTTCTATATTTTGCAATTGGAAATAATTTTGTTATTAATATGCTTGTATATGGCTCCTGGTGGACACATGAAATAGTGTCTCTGTGTGCATGTTTGTGTGCATTTGTACTTGTACATGTGTGTGCTTAATAGTGTCAAGTATGTGAATATTCATTTTTAGGCCATTAATCATTTTTTCCAAGTCTTTGCACCATTTTGCAAGCCTATCAGGAATGTGTAAGAGACTTCATATATATGTATACACACACACACGCACACAGACACACACATTCTTCTCATATATACACATATATATACATTCTTCATATATATACACACACATACATAAATGCACACTCTTTCCAACAACTGATATGGTTATATGTTTTAATCTTTGCAATAAAATCAATGTAAAATGGAACCTTCTTGTGGTTTTGATTTCTATGCCCTTTAGCTCTGCAGATGTGGAGCTTCACCATGTTTACTAGCTACACATCTTTTCTCTTTCCGTGACATACTCATTCATGTGTTTTGCCTATTTACTTTTTCTACTTAACTATTTTGTGTGGTTTTTGATATTTAATTTTAGGAATGTGTAATATATTATTTGCAATCATTCTTCATCAGTTGTGGGAACTGCAGTTTCTTCTTTCAGTTTATAATTTGCCTTATTACTGAATATTACATATCTTCTGATGCTTAAAAGTTTTTAATATTATCATAGTCAAATATTGAATATTTTCTATTACATTAAAGCACTTACTGGTTTTTGTTTAGAAACTCCCTCTTCCATTGCTTAAAATATGTTGAACTACATTTCCTACCAATAATTTAAAATTTTCGTTTTTGTCATTTATGTCTCTAATTCATTTAGAATTTTTTATAGAGTAAGATACATGTATAAAGTTTTTTTACCTTATTCCATATGGATATAACTATTTTACCAGTGCCGGTTATTGAACAAACCCTTCCCTCTCCTCACTGATCTGGCATGTGACCACTGTGAGTAGTGTACTTTCTATTTTAAAGAGAAATTTTATATATTAATCTTGTAATTAATTTTGTATATTAATCATATCTAATCACATAAATTTTATTTTTCATGTAGCAACATTAGGGATTTCCATGTAAATAATTAATTGTATTTCTAGGTACTTGGTATTTTCTGATATTAGGTAAAGTAATATCTTCCAGTTGGGTTTACTAGTTGTTTGCTCTTAGTACAGGAAAAACACAATTAAATTTTGTATATTAGTCTTATATCTAACCACATAAATT
>NW_012118710.1:6108607-6152615 GCF_000951035.1 Colobus angolensis palliatus | reverse complement strand
TTTTATCTTTGTAATAAAATAAAATAAATATTAATCCAGATTTATAAATAAAATAATTCTTTATAATAAAATAAACATAAATTGTACACATAAGGATTGGAAAAAAGGAAATAAACTATTTGTCTGAAATAATATAATTATTGCTGAGACATCAAATATAATGTTGAAAAAGAGCAGTGATGATATCTTTACTTCTCTTTTTTGAAAGCACCTTTAATATTTTTTCATTAAAGATATCTTTTTTATTTTAAAGATATTTGTTGGGTTAAAAATATTATCTTCTATTTCTAATATACCACGAATTGTTTTTTTAACTCTGAAGAAATATTTCTGTCAATTTGTTTCTGCATCTGAGGTGATTATATAATTGTTGTTTTTTAATTTGTTAATGTGGTGATCTCACTGATATTTTTGATAACATGATTATTTTGTCTTTTTTAGTATTGGTTAGGAACTATTTCCTATTTTTACTTTAAAAGGCTTTGTATAAAAATGAGATTATGTGTTGCTTTAAAGTATGGTAGAATTTAAATGTGGAAACCATATAGAACTAGTGGTTTTCTACATTTTATTTGATGGGGGTGTGTGTGTGTTTGGGTGTGTAGGTTTGTGTGTGTGTGTGTGTGTGTGTGTGTGTGCATGTGTTTGTTGTGTTTTGAGAGATTTTAAGCCACAGTTTCAAGTTCTTTAACAGCTATAGGGCTGTTTAGGCTTTTTATTTCTTCTAGGGTTAGTTCTGGTAAGATATACTTTCAAGTAATTTGTTCATTTTGTCTAAGTTTTCAGAGCTGTTGACATTTAGTTATTTGCTGTGTACTTTTGTTATTTTTTAGATCTACTTTGACTATATGTATTATATCTTCTTTATTCAATATTTGCATCATTTTTGTCTTTTATTTTTTCTCCATTAACTTTACAAAACTTTTGCCTATTATGCTAGGTTGTTTTTCAAAGAACTGACTTTTGATGTGGTTTATCTTCTCTGTTTTATCTTTTTGTTCCTTTTTCATTGTTTCTTATTCTTGTTTTTATCATTTCTTTTATTCTTATTTCCTTGATCCTATTCTAATATGTCTCCAAAACTATAAATTATTCCTAAAGCACTGCTGTTGTTGTATCCCAAAGCATATATATTTAATATTTTCAACATATTTCTAAGAATAATGATAAAGAATTGTTGCAATTTATTCTAAGCCCATAATATTTTTAGCAGTCTATTTTTTTTAATTCCTAAATCCAAAAACTATTTTTATTTGTGTTTTGGTTAACTTCTAAGTTCATTGTATTGTGATCAAAGATCATTATATATAATAACTATGTTTTTGTAATGTGTTAAGGCTTTCATTTTCTGTCAAGCAAAGTATCATTTTGATAAATATTTGTGTGTTCTTTATAAAAATTAGTTCCTCTATATGTTATTTGCAGAATTTATAAATATTAAATGTGTGTTCAAAATCCATGATGATTGTTTTCTGCTTGCTGTATCAATAGTTTAAAAAGATATGTCAAAATCTCTCATGATAGTGGCAGATTCATCAATTTCTCATTCTAGTTTTTTTCATATTTGCTTCCTATATTTAAAAGCCATTTTATTAAATGTATAGTTGTTTTAAAATGTTATGCCTGCTTCAGTAATTCAGTTTTTTAAACTAAATAGTGAACTTCTCCATCCTTAGTAATTACATTTTTTAGAAACATAGCATTAACTGGATTTGTATTTTTTCATATCACTATGAGGGATTCTACTAAATGCACCAAATAAGTTATAAAAACCCTCTAAACGCAGAATCAGTCATCTTTTTTACCTCATTGTTGCCACGTTCTTTTTTGTCGAGGACTCCTCCTTCTTTGGAACTTGAAACCATATTTAAATGCTACTTGGCCTACACAACATTCATTTCTGGATCTGCAATGAAGTGGGAGGATCTGAGGCGAGTTGCGGTAAGATCTAGTTGTTTTAGTTCCTTGTAGTTTTCCTAAGTTGCAACAATTAAAATTACAAGATATATTGCTTTTGGAAAAGGTATTATTTCAGCTTCTTTAACTGCCGGAAAATATAACTTCCTCAGCTTTAAAAACAATTGTAAAGGAGGTGTAGTAGTTGACCTCCAAATCTGATTTCACAAATGTCAAGCTGACCTCACTGTTTGCCAACACTTATATTTAAATTATTTATTTCACAAAATTCTCTATCTAAATCAGTTTTATTTTATCAGCCTAAGAGATCTGTAAAAGGTATGGATAGCAAGGTGTGTTTGATCTTACCACACAAATAGAATTCTTACCAGAAGGCAGATCTCTGAGTCTGTCAGCTTTAATCAACTTCTCCTCCTAAATGCATGAATATGCTTTCCAATAGGAAAAACATAAAGGAAAATAGTAGAAATCTCATTAAAGTTGTGACTAAAAATAATGAGCAACAGCCAACCCTCTGGACAGGTTTGGCTTAAGATCAAAGGCAGCTTCCTGTCATGTTCTTAGTCTCAGAGAATCAACAAACAGAAAAGTTTCTGTTTAAAGCCAAGATCTATAGAGTAAACATGAAGAATTGACAGACCCAGAAAAATCTTTCTCTTTCCTGCAATTTAGTACTGTAAGAGCCACTTCAGTAATTTTCTAGAACTTTGAAATTCACACGCCACTAATATTGAATAACTGTTTACTTTGAGCCAAGTGGACTCCCAGTTCCTCTGTTCTTTACTGTCCTGAAAGACAAATAAATACACAGGCAGTTGCTTATAAAGGTCTTATGGCTTATCACTAGGCATCAAACAATGATGATGGATGGTAGGAAAAATATAAGTCTGTATTTTACCCATTTGAAAGCAATCTTTTACCTATGTCAGAGACCCTGTGCCCTGGCCCATCAGCTGCAACCCTTGCCTTTTGCGGCATTTGCAGGACAGCAATCCTGATGTAAAGACATCCTCATTACAATTCATTCCCAAGTGTGTCCTCTTCTTTGTTAGCAATTTTATTACAAAATTCTAAGAAAACGCGAAAAGGGAAGACCAGAGCATTTCCCACATAATTAACACCATGGCTCCTGTCTAATCTTGAAGGGTAGGTGGAATCTGCAGAGGCATGCCTGATTATAGCCAACCCTTTGTGCAGTGATTCCAATGCTGAAGATACTTCCAACATTATGAGGTAAGAATCTGGTATTGTGTTTTGTATGCTGTAATGATTATTTTTTTCTATCTCTCTTAAAGTAATGCCTGGTACATAAGCATAAACAGGAGAACATACCATCTATCATATCACTAGATTCATCGTATTCCAAGGTTCTGCCTACTTTTTGCTCCTCCCCAAGACTGTGCAGACAGATGCAAAAGAAAATGAAAATAGAGCATTCTGAGTGTGAATGTCCTTCTCCATATAATTCCCTGAAGTTTCATATGTATAGTAGCCATCTGAATTTAAGAAGCAAGCATACAAATAACTGATTATTGTTCAGATAGCACCATTATAACTAATATCCTCTCCTCAAAAATAAAGATGCAATTTTATGAACCCTGTTAGCACACTTTATTTATTGGGATTTTTCTCTAGTAGCTATGGTGAAAGATTATGTGTGGTCCAATATCATGTACTTTTTGACCATCAGTAAGTATTTTCCTTTGTTTTTTTTCTCTTTTCTGTCTTTTTTTTTTTTTTTTTTTTTTTTTGAGACAGAGTTTCGCTCTTTGTTGCCCAGTTGCCCATGCTAGTGGGCAGTGGTGTGATGTCGGCTCACTGCAACTTCCGCCTACGGGGTGCAAGCAGTTCTCCTGCCTCAGCCTCCCAAGTAGCTGGGATTACAGGCGTGTGCTACCACACCAGGCGAATTCTGTATTTTTAGTAGAGATGGGGTTTTACCATGTTGGTCAGGCTGGTCTTGAACTCCTGAGCTCAGGTGATCCACCCACCTCAACCTCCCAAAGTGCTCAGATTACAGGCTGAGCCACTGCGCCTGGCCTGACCATCGGTGAGTATTTTCAAGATGTTATCACATTAAACTGTGAACTCTGAGCAAGAATGTAACTTGTGATAACAAAGCTCTAACTGTGATTGTGATGGCAATGGCATTTTGGCTAATCCAGATGAACTTCCAATCTCCAGAGTAAAATAAATACACATAGCTGGAGGTGACATTATATATAGCAAGAAACAGCTGAAAATTTGTACCATGCGTAATACAGTAAATATGAGGTAGATCTTAGTTTCTTAATTTGTAAAATGAGGAAGTTGAATTAGACAGTCTATGAGCTATTTCAAGCTATAGACAACTATCAAATTTCTATTTTTACCTGTAATAATTAGGTTTCAGTTTGAAGGCTAAAACATGAAACTGTTGATTTCCTCCTCAAGAATTGATTTCAGAAGAACACAGTCTTCTAATACCAAGAGATAATCATTCCATAGATTTGGTTGGCAAAGTCATGAAAACAATGACGCTCTTCTGTGTAGGCTACTAAAAACATTTTTCAAAAACAACATAACAATAAACTTTATTGTATGCCAAGTTTTTCTACACTTACCTACATATCAGTTTAACTCTGAATTAAATTATATTACAAAGCCCTTTGGCTATGACACATGACTAATGAGAGTGTTTGGGTTTTATATAGGGTGCTCTCTATCAAGAACTATGACTCTACCACCAGAATCATCATACAGATACTGCAATCCCGTAACAAGGTATAGTAACATTCTAGCATATTCAGTCTCCTCTTTTTATCTGTATAGCTAGATTAACTTTTTTATTTTCTAATGGATGTGTAAATAAAAAGTTTTTGCTAATCACAGGTAAAATTTGGAGTTTCATTAAGATGGATAATCGCTCAACAATGTAAACTGGGGGCAGAATTAGAGGTTTAAGCCATTTGACCTGATTTTGCAACTCCAGCTATTTTTGTTTCAAAAAATGAGAGCCATTGACCACTAACTGCTTTCAAATGCTGAATTTGTTCTTATCATTTTCGTTGACCTGGGCACCACTTTTATGTGCAAAAATAAAGAATATATGATTGCAAGAAAATTTTAAAAAGAAAGACATCCATCCACAAGAGCTTTCTTGAGGTGTGTTTATTCCTAATACTTGACCTGCTTTGTACTATGGAACAGGTTTATCTGCCAAAGATTCCCAGCTGGGACTGGGACGCCGGAGACAACATCATTTGCTTTGCTGAATTAAAGCTTGGATTTATCGCCCAAGGCTGTTTGGTGCCAGGCTTGTGTACCTTCCTAACATCTCTATTTGTGGAGCAAAACAAAAAGGTAACCTTGTAAATTAATGTCAATTCTTGGCTCTGTCCCCATGTCCTACATATTAAGAGCAGAAATAGAAAAAAAAATTGAGAAAAGCATCAAGGCCCCAAGAAATGAGATTTGACTTCTGCTTGAGCTGGGAAAGGATTAGAAGATCTGGATTTAAAAGTCCCAGGTACCACACTGACCTTGAAGAAATCATTTATTTTATTCCTGCCTAAGAATATTTATCTACAAAACAGAAAACTTATAACTCTGCTTCCTACCTACAGTCCAGTATGTTTTAAATCAAAGTACATTCATCAAGGTTGAAGCATTGAGTTATTGAAAGTGAAAATATAAATAAAAGTTATATTATTAATGAAGGATTCATATATTTCAATATAAATTAAATCCAAAATAATTTGTATAGTAATAATTATATTCATCAAATAGAAATAATGATCAAATAGTAATTAAAATCTAATTTTTCCAGGTTGTTTTAGGGAGAATTCCATGCAGGAATAATAACAGTAACCACATAATGAGTGCCTACTGTCTTGTGTTTCCCCTCAATAATATGTTAAGTTAGTAACCCAGCAGTGAATTGGTGAAGCTAACTAACTTGATCATACAGTAAGTTAGTGAGCCACAGAGCTAGGACTGTCTGGTGCACAGTGTTGTTACCACAGTGCTCTATGTCTCTGGTGTTATTTCCACACAATGTCTCACATCAAGATTTTTGATATTTTTGTCTGAGACAAAGTAAGGGGCTAAAAGTGACTTCTTGAGATAAATTTTTGTAGCACAAAAGGTGGTCTTCCAAATATCATTTCCATGAAATGCTCCAGCCAAGGCGTGCTAGCCCTTGGCTGGACCTGGTCTTCCTTTTCTAAAGCTCTTGCAGAGAATGACCTTACTGTCTGTTTAATTCTGAGTCCATGCTTGCCTTTCATACACTTGACTTCCTTCCTGACCTCTCTTTGCTTGCTCTTTCCTCTGTTCTCTTTTTCCCGCGTTCAGTACAAATGTTTGCATCTTTTTCTGTTTCTTCCCTGGTGCTATTTAAGGAAAAGCAAAAGAGGTAAGAGGCGCTCTGGCCAGCTATATGCTAACTGCAACAAATGGAAAGCTTCTGTAATTCCTTCTGTGAATATAAAGAGATATAATATACAGATGTAAAGAAATAGCAGTCAGGGTGGAGGGAACGAGCCTTCATGCAGCTACAACACACAAGCTTTTACTTTCATGTAGTGTTCACTGTATACAACCTAGAAAATGGTTTATAAGGACTTTGTGTTGTATGTTTAGAAAGTAGCAGAGAACTTCAATATTTCTTGTGATTATTGTGCTTTCAATCTCCATGGCTGGAGAAAGTAAATGGAAATAAATGGAATGTGAACTCTATATGAAGGAAGACTTATCCTCCTTCATGAAACTATAGAAGATAGAGATGTAAAACCATACTATTGTATTTTTCTTATTTAAAGAGTTGTGGCCGGGTATGGTGGCTCATGCCTGTAAACTTTGTGAAGCTGAGGTTGGCAGATCACTTGAGCTCAGGAGTTTGAGACCAACCTTGCCAACATAGTAAAACCCCGTATCTACTAAAAATATTTTTTAAAAAAAGTTAGCCAGGCATGGTGGCATGAGCCTATAGACCCAGCAACTGGGGAGGCTGAGGCAGGGGAGTTGCTTGAACCCAGGAGGTGGAGGTTGCAGTGAGCTGAGATCATGCCACTCCACTAGAGCCTGGGCAACAGAGTGAGACTCTGTCTCAAAAAAATAAATAAATAAAAATAAGATCTAGAGTTGTAACCTCCCCACTGAGGATGATCACCTGTCATTATTTATACAAGATGGATTTTAGCTTACAGGAATTGAGAGATATTTGTGGTCTCCTTAATGATTTTTTGAGTGAAATCTGAAACCTACTTTCAGGAATCCTTACT
Organism: Colobus angolensis palliatus; assembly: GCF_000951035.1. Taxonomy (NCBI): domain Eukaryota; kingdom Metazoa; phylum Chordata; class Mammalia; order Primates; family Cercopithecidae; genus Colobus; species Colobus angolensis. The sequence continues at coordinate 6,145,434 of NW_012118710.1, read as the reverse complement.
GAACAGCATCAGGCAAGATGTGTGAAAGCTGCATTATTCTTTGGTGCTTTAGGTTCTAAAACAAACTATCGACTTTGGTTTAATGGCTGGGACTCCAGAGTTTTATGACCGATTTCTCTCAGAGTAGGCCCTTACTTTCTCTGACTGTCAGTTTCTCTACCTATAAAATTAAAGTTATTAATCTCATAACTGGGTTTTTCCAAGTATTGAGTAATATTTGTAAAACTTCTGAGAACTCAGATTAAAAGGCCTTAAATCAATGCCATGTGTTTTAATTATATTGATCATATTGTGAGAAATTGTATCTCGAAGAACATTTCTGGTTGGTCCTTGGTTCAGAGCATGGCCTTAAACTTAAATTTACATTAGATCTGATCCAACTGGCTCACTTGAGCACCCAGATTCTTCATCCAAAATCCTCCTGTTTTCCTTTCTGGTCTTTTTAAATCTATCTTAGAAAGTCTTCTCCATCCCCATGCTATCATTTTTTACCTTCTTTCAAACATCAAAACATTTAGATTAGAAGCACTAAGCCAGTTTCTTTAGTTATTGGAAATTAGTGGTATGAACCACCTAATGATCAGAGCCCTCCTCATGAGAGGACTATAAGAAAGTAGGAAAAGGAAAAAGATCCATTCAGCTGAATCTTGGTGGTGGAAGCAGACACTGGATTGCCTGAAATAGTCTGTCCGTTTTGGTAGGGCAGAATTGTTTGTCTATGTGTTTGGTTTTGTTTTGCTTTTCTCCCCAAACTGCATGATGACCATCTGAAGAGAATTTCTGAACCAGCCATAACTCTCCACAGCAACAGTGCTCCTAAATGCTTAGAAATTCAAGATTTTCATCTGAGATTCTGGGCTTTAAGAAGACTGTCTTGCTATATCAGAACAGTGTGGTGGTGATTCTCTTGGCAGTAGGTGGAGAAGGAGGAGGAGAGGGTCTTACACAAACGTCAGCCACAAGTTCCTAACAGCCTTTCTGTTGGGTTGGGTGCATTTAGCCGTTTTGAGATATCCTTCTCCTTTTACATCTCCCATTTTTCTGGAAGCCTACTGTTTGCCTTGATTTCTCCATTCTCTCTTCCATGCATCAGGATGGCCCTTCAAGTTCATTTGAACTTATGAAGGGTTCTGATACTAGAAAGAAGCCATGAGTATTTTCTTCATTGAGGTATATGGTTAGTAGAAAATTAAAATATTTTAAACCAATCTTGAATAGTCATATCTAGAGAGAGATAATTTAGATTCCACATTAACTTTCCCATCTGATTTTTACTAACTCAAAAGCTGAAATCAGGACTTGGCGATGGAGAATTCTCACTGCCAGCAAGGAAACTTGAACACCATCTGGAAAGAAAATAAGTAATGATGTGTCTGCCTCATCCTGAACTCTGGTGAAAATAGTTAAGATGGAGTTAGCTTTTTAGTTATTCCTTTAACATTCTCTAGTTAGGCACTACGATAAATCTCCTTTTTATGACTTACGTGCAGTGAAGACTCATTTGTGCTTAGCAGAATATGCAATGTGAATTCTAACGTTCCACATTCCTTGTCATTTTGCTTCATGTGGCATGATTATGTATTCCAGGTTACACCTAAACAGACCTGGCAGAAACACTTCTTGAATAGCATGAAAAACAATATTCTGACCCAACGTCTCTCTGATGACTTTACTGGAATGAGCTTTCCTGAAGTTGCCCGGTAAGTGAAGTGAAATACTTCCCTCATTCTTCAGACAACAACATTCTTTCAACAATGTTCACTGAGGGCCCACTATAGGTCAGGCTCCATTACAAACTGATCTAAGAAGGGACAGTCCAGGGTCCTTGCAACTTAGCAGTTCACAGTTGGGGTGGGGCAATTTCATCTCTGTCCCAGTTGGTGCAGTGGCTGTTGGTTACTTTAGGTAGTTTCACTTACAAGGGATCATTCCATATTGGGAGTTCTTTCCTCTAAGATGTTGGTTTCTCCCTAGGCCCAGGGCACAGAGTGTTAGTTATTTTTTTGTTCACTGACCCCTTGCTCTCTTTATGACTCCTCGTCTTCTTTCCCAGGCTCTGCTTTCTGAAGATGCACCTCCTGTTGATAGCCATCAAATACAAGTCCGTCTTTACAGATGGTTTCTGGTACCAATAAGTCTGCTCATCTCTTCAGTTTTGTTTCTTTTTTTTTTCTGGAGAATCTTTGTGATTAAGACTTTTTCCAAAGATGCAGCTATAACTAAGCTTTTTCCCTTTGGTGGATTGGCTGAGAGGCAGCCTCTGGGGCTCCCTGGCTCCTCTGCTGTGCTGTCTCTGATTACACGGGTTAGGGTGGTGACCCTCTTGGATAAACACTTCCCTTTTGTTCCTCAGACCCTACCCCAGTCCTCTCTCAGGAGCAGAGAGGAGAAGAAATGGTCACCTTCTCAGAACTGTTTCTTTTAATATTGCCAGATCTTGACCATGAAATAATACCACAAAATTGAATTATTTGTAATAAAAATGTTCCCACAAACACTGGCCATGAAAAGTCAAGGACAATGCTGGGCATGGTGGCTCATGCCTGTAATGCCAGCATTTTAAGAGTCCAAGGTGGGTGGATCACTTAAGGCCAGGAGTTCGAGAGCATCCTGGCCAACATGGTGAAACCCAGTCTCTGCTAAAAATATAAAAATTAGCAAGGCGTGGTGGTGCACCTGGGCCAGTAATCCCAGCTACTTGGAAGGCTGAGGCATGAGAATTGCTTGAGCCTGGGAGGCAGAGGTTGCAGTGAGCCAGTATCATGCTACTGCACTTTAGCCTAGGTGACAGAGCAAGACTCTATCTCCAAAAAATAATTTTTAAAAAAGTAAAGCACAAAATATGCCAAAATGGGAATCTGACCAGCCAACTGGACAAAGGCTTTTGTTGATAGAGTAGATAAAAGAGACGTTACATCACCAGACATCAGCATTTCCCAAAAACCCATAAGTGAATAAATATGAAAGTAAGAGAAGTTATCACGTAATGCGAAATAAAATTCAGAGCAAATGAAATATACATAAACAAATGGGAGAAAAGGAGGAAAAGAAAGACAAATACATACTATAATATAGAGAAAAAGATCTGTAAAAAAAAAGAAAAGGGGTGGGGCTTAAATGGGATGAGGGCAAGAAAGGGTGTGTGTTGGCTCATGTGTACTTTTTAGTGAAAAATTAACTTGTGCTAAATAGGAATTAACAGACTAGATTCTGATCCTGACTGATTTGCTGGCCCTGTGGCCATGGAGAAAGATTCATCATTTGTAGAATGAGGAAATAGAGTTAATGAAACTCTAACACACCTTCCTGTTCTAAAATTGACATTACCAGAAATTGTAAAATTATAGGAAAACATTCAAAATGAAATAATTTTCAATTATATCAGATGGACTATAAAGGAATTATTATATGTGAAAAGTTTGGAAAGAAGCAAAGACCTGTCTGAGTTGAGAGGTTGTAGAAGGCCTCTGGGTAGAAGCCATCAGTAGAATATTATAAAAAGCAAGTCATTAATAAGAGAATAACAAGTAATATTGTCTGCCTGCCTAAGTTCTGTTTAAAAATCCTGCTATGCTCACGAAAATCTCACAATCAAAACCTCTGAATGTAAACATCTGCATATGGGCTTCCCACTAGAAACAGGTCACAGTAAAATGGGTAGACTCGGAATCATAAGCCAGGTAGTTTGGGTTTCAGACTGGCCCAAAATTTTATCAAGTTTTAGTAACAACTTTAGCTTTCGACCACGTGGCTTATATGTCAGAATTACTTGCATAAGTTTTTTGTTTTTGTTTTTGAGATAGACTTTACTCTTGTCGCCCAGGCTAGAGTGCAATGGCATAATTTTAGCTCACTGCAACCTCCACCTCCCAGGTTCAAGCGATTCTCCTGCCTCAGCCTCCTGAGTAGCTGAGATTACAGGCGTGTGCACCACGCCCGGTTAATTTTTGTATTTTTAGTAGAGATGGGGTTTCACCATGTTGGTCAGGCTAGTCTCAAACTCCTGACCTCAGGTGATCCACCCACCTCAGCCTCCCAAAGTGCTGGGATTACAGGTGCGAGCTACTGTGCCTGGCCTGTTTGCATAAGTTTTAAAGACTTAGAGATTCCAAAACCCTACTTTTGACTGCAAAACCAAGGGTGAGCCTGAGAATTCTTTCTCAAGTCTCCATGATATATTTGGTTTATTCACTGGAATCTGGAAACTACAACCACATGCCCTTAAGATCCTTTCCACCTCTTAACATTCTAGATTTCTGTAAACTTTATTAAGATGATGGTTAGGACATTACAGACCAGAAACATGGATATTTGTTTAGCAACTAATCTCACACAGATTTAAGAGGTCCTGTTTACTACCTAACACACAAGTACCCCAATGAAAGGGGGATTTACGGAAACAGAGATTTAACTTTACCTTCTCACTTGGAAGTCAGGTGAATCAAAGGGATTAAGTTCTTATTTGGCAAATGTATTGATAAGAACATTCCCTTACATGACTGAAACTTTGTGACCAACACTGCTATAGACCTGTTACGTATGTTAACTCTTGAATAATCCTCACAACAGTGCTGTGAGATGGGTACAATCATTATTAGCCTCATTTTACAGAGGAGGAAGGTGAACCACAGAAAGCGAAATGATTTCCCAACCTCACGCAACACCCAAGTGGCAGAGCCAGGATCTGAATTCAGGTCCTCTGGCTCCAGGGCTGTGCTTCTGTAACCATCCTGTAGTAAATTCACTGCTGCCGTTATTGGTAGAAGGAAAACAGAACGTTTAAATAGTTGGACTTTAAGCAAATATGTTGAAATTCTCAGGAGAAACCCTATCTTTTCTCACCTTTTTATTCCTCTTCTAATTGGCAAGTTTGAAGAGATTGTAAGACTTGCAAAAGGCTTCGAGAATTATAAGAATTTTTCTTAGGGAATTATTTGTCACCTGCTAACAGATGAAGCTGGGTCTGACCCCAGTCACATACTATAATGATTTTGTTTCAGGGACAAACATTCTCTGATAGAGCAACTTGCCAAATCATAAAGAGGGAATCAACTAAAAACACCACATTAGGAAAGTTCTTAAGAGAGGCTCACCTCTTTTCTCAAATACAGTCAAATATGTGTTTTATTGTGACAGTACCTAGATATTTAATATGAGTTCAGAGAAACCTCTCTCCTTAAAAAAAAAAAAAAAAAATAGGAGCGGCCGGGTGCAGTTGCTCATGCCTGTAATCTCAACACTTTGGGAGGCCGAGGCGGGTGGATCACCTGAGGTCAGGGGTTTGAGATCAGCCTGTCCAACATGGTGAAACTCTGTCTCTACTAAAAATACGAAAAATCAGCTGGGTGTGGTGGCATGCACCTGTAATTCCAGCTACTCAGGAGGCTGAGGCAGGAGAATCACATGAACCCGGAAGGCAGAGGTTGCAGTGAGCCGAGATCGTGCCATTGCACTCCAGCCTGGGGAACAAGAGTGAAACTCCATCTCAAAAAAAAAAAAAAAAAAAAAAAAGACACAACTAAGCATGCATCTGCTACTTAGTGAGCATCAGCCAATAATATTTAAGGGGCCACCGTTGTTTTGTCTTTTCCTTCCAAAGTTAAAACCAATTATTTCACTCAATATAAGTCAGTAAATACTCAGAAAAGGCCATCCATTGTCTTAGGTAGTAATCTACCTGAACACAGCTATACAGCCTGGGTCTGTTCTTGGCATAAGACTGAAGAACTTCGGCTGTGCAAGCTCATTTACTTTTGTGAGGGTTCTCTAACACTTGAAAGGTGTGAGTATCCCAACAACAGAATAAGCTTTGCCAGAATTAAAACTTCACCTCATTCCAATGTGAATACAAGAGGAGGGATGATTTTTAAAGGAGGAAAGAAGAACTTCCATTCTGCAAAAAGTGAGGGGAATTATAGGCTTGTAAGATCTCACCATAGACATCTGAAATGAAGGAAATGAAGGCAGGAGATCCTGATAAACAGGGAGAAATGTGAGTAATTTGAAAAGCATAGCAGAATACTGCATCAAAGTGTATCATGGACAGAAAATTATAATACAATATTCTCAAACACGTAAACCACAAGAAAATAGAAAATCAAAAGGTTCAAGTAAGATAATAATAGAAATAGTTCACATGGTTCCTGCTCTCCAGAAATCTGGCAATCAAAATAAACAAAACTGAAATCAAAAGAAATGCATAACCTCAAAAACTGCATAGTTGAATACAAGAAACTTTTGAATCCAGCTGGTTAGTTAAACATTAGTTTTAAATGGCAAGTGGCCTAAAGATGAGCACTACTAGTATGACGCTAAGCCTGGAAACTGTGTGGTCTCAGCATATTTGTTATTTGATAGCTTAAATCAAAAAGATATCGTGCACCTGAGTGGTCGGACCGTCTCAGATGCGTGACAGAATCCGGGAGAGGCTTCCCTGCAGGTCCACTGTGTGTTCAGCTCACTGATCAAGTTGTTCCCTGGCTCCCCTCTGCATAGTCAGCCCCAATCAAACAAAGAATTACAAAGGTCAAATTCACACTCTCCACTGTGTTTGGCAGTAAGAGGAGGTTGAATATGATTAACTTAGGAACTTAGAGAATCCATTGATCATAACAGAAAGAGGCACCAACTATTGCCACTGAAATCAGAGGGAAACATTACTGTGTGTTTATTTTTCGTTTCCAGTGGTCTGATACTAAATCCACCTGCACAAGTTAGGATACATAAGAACACACTAGGGTTCTTTATTGCTGAAACGCCAAAGGAAGTCAAAAGGTAATTTTTTTATTACTTTATGGGGGAAAAGCACTAAAGCAACTACAGCTTAGTGGGAGGCCCACTGAGTCAGCACCATGCCTCCTTTGTGTTAAGACTCACATAAGTCATTCTTGGTTTTCTTTCATTGTCCAGAGCCTTGTTTTACTGTTCGGTCTGTCACGATGATGTGTTTATTCCTGAGCTAATTACAAACTGTGGCTGTAAAAGCAGAAGCCGGCAGCACGTCACAGGTAATTGCACTTTATTTCTGGCCGTCCTTAGCCCAGCCTCTAGGGAGCTGCCTGAGGAAAGAGAAGAGGGTTCCATCTCTTAAAAGGCAATGTCCATTTGAACTTGGCCAGGAAGTGGCAGACATTTCCTCGCTGGCCACATGAGAGGTGAGAATCTTCCAACAGTGTTTTAGAGTTGGAAGAAACCTAACTAGTTATCTAATTCAGTTCCTTTAAAGACAAGCAAATGCATTTTAAGAGATCCAGTCACTTTATTCCAAAGTCACATAGCCAGTTAGTGACATCACCAAACTCAATCTCAGGCATGCTGACTTTCAGCCCATTGCTTTTTCATGATTTCACAGTTTTTCACAACTTCAGACTGAAAATTCAGCCTATATCTGACCACTTGGTTGGCCGTGAGGATGCTACTTCATGACCATACCTTGAGTACTCTGTTTCCTTAATGGATGGTAAGAAGTTTAAAGTTTACTCATCCTGACATGGTGCCAAGGGAATGTAATTTTCTCTATTTTCTCTAAATGAACTCAGCAGTTTACCAACACCCTTTTCCATTTAATGGCAGAAATAGAAAAATTAATCTCAAGCATTCATGATCACTTAGTCCCTTCTGGTTTAAAATTTAGTCTCAGCCGGGCACGGTGGCTCACCCAGCACTTTGGGAGGCCAAGGGGGATGGATCACAAGGTCAGGAATTCAAGACCAGCCTGGCCAAGATGGTGAAACCCCGTCTCTACTAAAAATACAAACATTAGCTGGGTGTGGCAGCGTGCATCTGTAATCCCAGCTACTTGGGAGGCTGAGGCAGAGAATTGCTTGAACCTGGGAGGCGGAGGTTGCAGTGAGCCGAGATCATACCACTGCACTCCAGCCTGGGTGGCAGAGGGAAAAAAACAAAAAAACTTAGCTTCGTCCAGGTACATTCAGACTCTTTGTGTAAAACCCCAGTGTTTCAGAATTTAAACTTAGTCAATTCAAAATATGAATTTTCTATCAGGACTATTTTCATCCCTAAGATTCTTATTCTCTCCTTCTTCTCAGAAAGCTATTTAAATGCAAGAGTAAGCTGGCTTAGCATCATGAGTGTTCTTGCAGTGAACTGCAAGTCTTCACTGATTCCTCCTGAGGTTCCTCATTAACTTTGGTCTGTCATTGTCACCTTCTGTCACCTCTGAGTCAACAACCAATGAATCTGCTCCTCCCGGCTTTGGGTCAGGCTCTATCACTTGTTACTGAAATCCATTCTCCTAGTCTTGAAGTCTGCAAAAACTCTTTTCAGTAATCCTTGTCTTTTCATTCCTTTTTAAATTTTTTTTCTGTTACTTTTAGTTCACATGTAATAATTGCATATATTTTTGAAATACAGGGTGATATTTTGATATAGATATACAATGTATAATGATCAAATCAGGGTAATTAGCATGTCCATCCATCACCTCAAACTTTTGTCATTTTCGTGTTGTGAACATTCAGATTCCTCCCTGTTAGTCTTTTGAAAATATACAATAAATTATAGTTAACTATGAAAGACACTATAAATTATTGCTCCTGTCCAGCTGTAACATTGCATTCTTTAACCAATCTCTCCCCATCTTCCCTTCCCTCTCCCCTTCTCATCCTTTAATAATCACAAGTCGAGTCTCTACTTCCATGAGCTCAATTGTTTTTAGCTCCCATGTATGGGTGAACATGTGGTGAACCTAATGTCCTCCAGTCTCATTCATGTTGCTGCTAATAACAGGATTTCATCCTTTTTAATGACTACGTAGTATTTCATTGTTCATACGTATCACATTTTCTTTATCTATTTATCTTTTGGTGTACATTTAGGTTGCTTCCATAACTTAGCTATTGTGTATAGTCCTACAACAAACATGGAAGTGCAGATATCTTTTTGATACACTGATTTTTTTTATAGATACACAGTGGTAGAATTGCTGGATCATATGGTAGTTCTACTTTTAGTTTTTTTGATGAATTCCCATACAGTTTTCCATAGCAGCTATACTAATTCACGTTTCTACCAACAGCGTATGAGTTCCCTGTTCTCCACATCCTTGTCAGCATCTATTGTTTTGTTTTATTTTTTGTCTTTTTCATAATAGTCATTGTAACTGGAGTAAAATGATAACTCATTGTAGTTTTGATTTGCATTTCTCTGATAATTAATGATGTTAAACATACTTATATACCATTTGTATGTCTTTTGCAAAATGTTTATTCAGATCTTTTTCCTATTTTAATCAGATTTTTTTTTTTGGCCATCGAGTTCCTTGTATATTCTGGATATTAGTCTCATGTCAGATGAATGGTTTGCAAATATTTTCTCCCATTCTACAGGTGTCTCTTCTGTCTGTTGATTGTTTTTGCTATGCAGGTTTTGGTTTAATATAGCACCATTTGTTTATTTTTGGTTTTGTTCCCTGTGCTTTTGAAGTCTTAGCAATAAAAATATTTGCCTAGTTTCAAATCTTGAACCATTATTTTCTTCTAGCGGTTTTGTAGTTCTGGGTATTCCATTTAAGTATTTAATCCATTTCGAGTTAATTTTTGTATGGGGTGAAAGAAAGGGGCCCAGTTTCATTCTTCTGCATATGGATATCCAGTTTCCCCAGCACCGTTACTGAAGAGAATCCATTCTGCTTGGTGTGTTTGTGGCACCTTCATTGGCCTAATGTCATTTTAGTCTCTCTGCTGTTTGGGATTTTTAACTCTCCTCCTGTATATGCATTTGTATATCAGGATGTGGGAACCTCGGTGGGTTTCTCTCCACATTTCTCCCTCCTTACAGACACTATCATATTTCTTCTTCTGTGATCCTCTTGCGTTGTTGCTAGACACTGTTTCAGGAGCACCCCACCAAGATTCCATATGAAAAGGGAAGCATCTCTCTCAGTTTTCTGCTTGCACATCACACAGATATCGTATTTTCCTGGCCTAGTCACCCCTTATCAACCTGAAGCACTGTGGCGGGGAGCGGGGTGGAGAACTGAGTTCTTTCTCAAAAATCAGGCTCTGTCCTATTTTTATAACATCTTTATTCAGATATATCTCAAATACCATGAAATAAATATATATCCATTTACAGTGTACAATTCAATGAGTTTCTTTATACAAATAGAGTTGTGTGGTCATTACTACAATCAATTTTAGAACATTTTCCTCACCTCAAAAAGAAACCCCATACCCAATAGAAGTCACTCCTCCTTCTCAACCCACAGCCCTGGAAAAAAACACTAGTCTACTTTCTGTCACTGTAGATTTTCCTATTCTGGTCATTACACACACACACACACACACACACACACACACACACACAAAAGATCCTATAGTTTGTGGCTTGTTGTGTCTGGCTTCTTTTATTCAGTCACGCTGTAGCATGTATCAGTACCTCATTTCAGCTGGCTACAGCGGCTCATGCCTTTAATCCCACACTTTGGGAAGCCAAGGTGGGCCGATCACTTGAAGTCAGGAGTTTAAGACCACCCTGGCCAGCATGTTGAAACCCCGTCTGTACTAAAAATGCAAAAATTAGCTGGGGGTGGTGGTGCGTACCTGTAATCCCAGCTACTTGGGAGGTTGAGGCAGGAGAATCTCTTGAACCCAGGAGGTGCAGGTTGCAGTGAGCCAAGATCGTGCCACTGCACTGCAGCCTGGGTGACAGAGCAAGACTCTGTCTCAAAAAAAAACAAAAAACAAAAAACACCAAAAACCTCATTTCCTTTCTTGCTGAATATTATTCTGTTGTATAGATCTATACCTCATTTTGTTATACATTTATCTACATTTATCTATTGATGGACTTTTGGGTGGTTTCCGCCCTTTCCATATTGTATATAATGCTGCTATGCACATTAGGGCAAAAATATCTGTTCAAATTCCTGCTTTCCATTTTTGTAATGTATACACCCAGAAGTAGAATTACTAAATCAAATGCAAATTCTATGTTTCATTATTTGCGGAATCACCACACTATTGTCCACAGCAGTTACACCATTTTATATTCCCACCAGAAATGCAGAAAGGTTCCAATTTTTCTATATTCTCACCTACACTTATTTTTCATTTTAGAAAATAGTGGTCATCCTAATGGTTGTAAAGTGATATCTCATTATGGTTTTGATCTAAATTTTCCTAAATGGCATTTTTTCATGAGGATCTCATTGACCATTTACATATCTTCTTTATAGAAATAACTACTTAGATCCTATATTTAAATTTGATTATTGTCTTTCTACTATTGAGTTGTATAAGATCTTTATGTATTCTGAATACATAGGCCCTTATCAAATGTATGATTGGCAAATATTTTCTCCCATTCTGTGGTTTTGCTTTTCATTTTTGTTACATACTTTGAATCACAAAATTGTTTAGTTTTGATGATGTTCAATGATGTATTTTTTATTTTGTCACTTGTGCTTTTGTGCAGTATCTAGGAAGCTTTTGACCAACCTAAGGTCAGCAGTATTTACTCCAAAACTTTCTTCTAAAAATTCTGTATTTTTAGCTCTTACATTTAGATCTGTGATTTTTTTTTTCCTTTGAGACAAGGATTCACTCCATCACCCAGACTGGAGTGCAGTAGTACAGTCATGGCTGACTGCAGCCTCAACCTCCTGGGTTCAGGAGATCCTCCTGCCTCAGCCTCCAAAGTAACTTGGACCGCAGGTGCACACAACCACGCCCAGCCCTGCATTTTTTGTAGAGATGGATTTTTATCATATTTCTCAGGCTGGTCTGGAGCTCCTAGGCTTGAGTGAGCCACCTGCCTCAGTCTCCAAAAGTGCTGGGATTACAGGCACGAGCCAATGTGCACAGCCTCTATGATCTATTCTGAGTGATTTTCGTTTATGGAATAAGAAAAGGATCCAACTTTACTCTTTTCATTGTGGCTATCCAGATGTCCCAAAATTCATTTATTCAAAAACTATTCTTGTCAAAAAACAATTGACTTTAAATATCTGAGTTTATTTCTGGGTCTCAATTGTATTCTATTAATCCATATGTGTAACCTTGTGCAAGTACCACACTGTCTTCATCACTATAGTTTTGTGGTAAGTTTGACACTGGGAACAATGAGTCCTCCAACTTTGTTATTCTTTTTCAAGATTATTTTTTTTAATCTGGATTTCTGCATTTCCATATGAATCGGGATCAATGTGTTAATTTCTGCAAGGAAGCTAGCTGGGATTTTAACTGTGAGCCTTTTGAATCTATAGATCAATTTTGGAAAAATCTTAATTATATTAAATATTCTGATCTATTGATATGGTTTGGATCTGTGTCCCCACCTGAAACTCATCTTGAATTGTAATCCCCATGAGTCAAGGGAGGAACCTGATGAGAGGCGATTGATTATGGCGAGGTTTAGATCCTCTTTAATTTCTTTGAACAGTGTTTTATAGTTTTCAGATCACAGGTTTTGTACTACTTTTGTTAATTTGATTAGTAAGTATTTTTATTGCTATTGTAGATAAAATTGTTTTCTTAGCTTTATTTTCAGATGGTTCATTTGTAGTATATAGGGGTACAATTGAATTTTGTATATTGATCTTATATCCTGCAACCTTAATAAATGTGTTTATTAGTTGTAATAGTTTTTTGATTGTCTCTTATTTCATTTCTTGCCTAATTGCCCTGACAGAACCATCAGTACATTGCTAAATAGAAGTGGTGAGAGCTTGTATTTTTACTTTGTTCCTGACCGTAGGGGGAAGGCATTCAATGTTTCACCGTTAGTTGTGATGTTGGCAGTGAATTTTTCATAGATGCTCTTTATTTGGTTGTGGAGGTTCTGTTCTATTCCTAAATTGTTGAGATTTTTTTCTCATGAAGGGCTCTGATATTTGTCAGTTTTTTTTTCTTTTTTTGCTTTATTGAGATAATCATGTGTATTTTGTATTTTATAATATTAATGTGACATATTGGGTTAATTGATATCCAAATGTTAAACCCACCTTGTGTTTCTGAGAGAAATCTCACTTGGTCATAGTATAGAATCTTTTTTATATATTGTTGGGTTTGATTTGCTAGCATTTTGTTGAGAAATTTTTAATCTGTATTCAATACAAATTTTGGTCTTTAGGTTCCTTTTCTTGTATGTCTTTGTCTGCTTTTGCCAGCATGTTAAAACTGGTCCCATAGAATGAATTGGAAATTCCCTCCTCTTTTATTTTTTGAAAGGGTTTGTGAAGGATTTGTGTTAAATCTTCTTTAAGCATCTAATAGAATTTTACTTGTGAAGCAATCAGGGCCTAACTTAACATCTTTTATTATTAATCAAACTCTTTACATGTTATAAGTTTTTCAGGTTTTCTACTTCTTCCTAAGACAGTTTTGGTAGTTTCATCTTTCTGCCAATTTGTTCATTTAATCTACATTATCAAATTTATTGACTTGTATACATCTGTTCATATGAGTATACATCTGATCATATAAGTATACATGTTGTATACTTTTGTGTACATATGATATACATAAGTATTGCTTTATATTTCTTTTATTTTTTCAGAATGGTAGTAATAATCTGTCCTTCGTTTTTTACTTTGGTAATGTGAGTGTTCTCTTTTTTTGCAGCCAAACTTGCTACAATGTTTATCTATTTTGTTGATCTTTTCAAAAAGAACAGCTTTCCTAATGGATGTTTTTCTAATTTTTTCTATTCTATAATTTATTTATTTTCATTCTAATTTTTATTATTTCCTCCTTTCTTCTAGATTTGAGTTAACTTGCCTTCCTTTGTTCAGTGTCACCTAAGGTGAAACATTAAGTGAAGTAATTGATTTCAGCTTTTTCCTTTCTTTTAAATAGGAAAAAATCTAGGCGGCCAGCTGTGGTGGCTCACACCTGTAATGCCAGCATTATAGGAGGCCAAGGCTGGCGGATCACCTGAGATCAGGAGTTCGAGACCAGACTGGTCCACATGGCAAAACTCCTTCTCTACTAAAAATACAAAAATCAGCCAGGTGTGGTGGCACATGCTTGCAGTCCCAGCTACTCGGGAGGCTGAGGCAGGAGAGTCACTTGAACCCGGGAGGCAGAGGCTGCAGTGAGCCAAGATCATGCCACTGCATTCCAAGCTAGTTGACAGAGAAAGACTTCTCTCAATAAATAAATAAATAAATAGGCATTTATATCTAAAAATTTCCCTCTAAGCACCTTTAGGAGCATGGTGTATTTTTAATGTGTTACATTTTTATTTTCATTGATTTAAAATATTTTATAATTTCCCTGTGTTTTCTGTTTTCTTTTTTTTTTGTATGGTTTTGACCCATTATTTAGAAATGTGTTGTTTTTACTTTCACATATTTGTGAATTTTCCTAATTTTCTCTTTTATTGTACTCTTACTTAATTCCATTGCAGTTGGAAAGCATACTTTATATGACAAATTCTTATCATATTTTAAGACTTGCTCTGTTGTCTAATACACAGTCTATCTTGGAGACTATTCAATGTATACTTGGAAAGATCATGTATTATTCTGTTGTTGGATGGAATGTTATATGGATGTCTGTTAAGTATAGTTGGTTTATAGGGTCAGTTAAGTATAGGTTGGGGTGTGTGTGTGTGTGTGTGTGATTTTTATTTCTTCTTGTGGATTTGAATTACTGCCTAATGTCCTTTTATTTCAGCCTCAAGGAATCCTGCTAGTATTTATTGTAGGGTTTGTCATGTATCAACAAGACCTAAGTTATTGTTAATCTTAAAAATGTCTTAATTTATCCTTTATTTTTGGAGGATAGTTTTGCTAGCTATTAAATTCTTTGTTGGTAGTTGTTTCTCATTCAGCACTTTAAATATTTCATCCTACTTCTTTCTGGCCTGTATTGTTTCTGATTAGAAATAGCTTTCAATTTGATTGGTCATCCTTTGTACACAATGAGTCACTTCTGTCTTGCTGATTTGAAGATTCTCTGTCTTTGAGTTTCACGTTTTTGATTATGATGTGTTTCCACGTGTCGATCTCTTTAAATTTATCCTACTAGGAGTATATTAAGCTTTTTAGTTGTGCAGATTAATGTTTTTCAACCTTTGAGAAGTTATTGGCCATTATTTCTTCAAATACTCTACCGCTTTCTTTACTCTCCTCCTGTATCTATCATTAAATCCGTTGGTACACTTGATAATGTCCCAATGTCCCAGCAGTCCCTTAGGCTGTCCTCATTTTTCTTAATTCCTTTTTCCTTCTGTCTCTCAAACTGGATAATCTTCATTCACCTATCTTTGAGTATGCTGATTCTTTTTTTTTTTTTTTTTTGCATGCTCATGTCTGATCTTTAGTTCTTCTTGTCAAGTTTTTATTTCAGTTATTGTACTTTGAACTCCAAGATTTCTACTTTAAAAAAATTGTAGCTATTTAATGATATTCTCTATTTTGTGAGACATCATTCTCATATTCCTTTTGGTTCTTTATATATAGGCTTTTAAAGCTCTTCAAATATTTAAATTAGCTGATTTTAAAAGTATTTGACTGGTAAGTACAATATCTGAGTTTCTCTCAAGTACAGTGTCTATTGAGAGCCTTTCCCTGTGTATTTTTATCTTTCTTGTTACTTTCCAAGTCTTGTAACGTTTTGTCGAAAATTGGACATTACACAGGTTATAATGTGTTATTTATGGAAATCAGATTCTCCAGTAGACTTTCTCAAAGTCTACATCTCTGTCATTTGTGGCCATTGGATTTTCTACTCTGTTAGTTTAGTGGTAAGCTTATAATTGGACAATGATTTTTGTTAAACACCTGAAACCAAGAAGTTTCTCAGTCTTTGTCAAGGGATTCTGTGTTTGTGTTGGGGCATGCCTTCAATATTCAGCTGAAAAGTTGACAACTCTGTTTAACCTTCATTTTCTGCTTTTATGAAACCTCAAGGTCAGTCAGAGATGAGAGCTTCGGAACGTCTCAGTCCTTTCTGCTTTTGCATACTGCTTTGCAAAGTTCTAGGCATCTTCATTGTCATTTAGATTTTCAGTAACATTCCAGAATTTTTCAAAATCCCTTATAAATAAGAAGACATTTTATTCTTCAGTTTTCCTTTTATGCTTTTATTTGGTCTTCAATTTGCCCGGCTATATGTTGCCTCAGGCACGGATGACGTTAATATATTTGATAACACTCCCTGGGGATAGGCTTATAGCACTAGACAAATGCAAATGAGGTTGCAAAAGACAAGCCATTCAAGTAGGGTTATCCAGGGAACCGCCAGACAAGTCCAATAATGACTCTTCTTTGGAAATAAGGCTTTTGAAGAACTGTATTTCTGCTGTACTCCCTCTAGTGTCAAGAATATGGAGTATTACATTTTGAAAGCTATGGATGAGCTGTGGAGCTAGAGATGAAACTAGTGTAAATTAAAACAACACAAATCTTGTATCTCTTACTGCTATCTATTTATCTTGACTAAATGTTTCCATGGCTCCTGTTGGTTAGTTTCCAGAGTTCTGAAAAATAAAATAATTCTCACAAGTTTCACCAGTTTATTCTATTTTTATGGAGGGGCAGCCTATCTCAGGTTCCTCCTCTACCTTTTTATTCTGGTATCTTGTCTTAATTTTTTTTTTTTTTTTGAGATGGAGTCTCGCTCTGTTGCCCAGGCCGGAGTGCAGTGGCACAATCTCCACTCACTGCAAGCTCCGCCTCCCAGGTTCATGCCATTCTCCTGCCTCAGCCTCTCGAGTAGCTGGGACTACAGGCGTCCACCACCACGCCCGGCTAATTTTTTGTATTTTTAGTAGAGATGGGGTTTCACCATGTTAGCCAGGATGGTCTTGATATCCTGACCTCATGATCCACCCGCCTCGGCCTCCCAAAGTGCTGGGATTACAGGCGTGAGCGACCGTGCCCGGCCTTGTCTTCATTTTTTAAAGGTAGTTTTCCTGGGTATAAAATTCCTGGTTGGCAGTTTATTTCAGCACTTTTTTATGACATCTCATTGCCTTCTAACCTCCATTTTTTTCTGATAAGAAGTCAGGTGTTTCACATGAAAACCACATTTTTCTCATGCTGGTTTCAAGATTTTTCGTGATGTAGCGCACAATTTAGTCCACAACAGTCACATTTTGAGGTTCTAGGTAGACACATATTAATATTTGGGGAGACAGTCTCCAATTTATTAACCTCTCTAGTGAATAATTAACATCAGTTAGTGTACTTTTCAACTATAAAACTTCTATTTGGTTCTTCTTAAAATTTTTATTTGTTTATTGATAATGTTTCTTTAGGGAGACATTGTCATCATGCCTTTATTTAATCAGGATTTCCTTCATTTCTTTCAACATATTTAGAATATTGACTTTTAATATTTTTTTGCTAACTCTGACGTGGACTCTTGCACAGAAAGTTTCTTTTGCTTGCTTTCCCAACCCTGTGTATAGCTCATGCTTGCCTGTTAATTTGCTTGTCTCATGTTTTCCTGTTACTTTGCATGTCTCATATTTTGTGTTGAAAAATGAATATAGATAATTATAGCAGCTCTGAAACCAAGGCTTGTTGTTGTCACTGGTTGTGTAATTAATTGGTTAGTGACTTGGCTGAACTGTTTTATAAAATCAGTTTCCCCTAAGTGTGAAGCCTTTGATGTTGCTCATTGGAGAGTGCAGCCTTGCACTGCAGTGGTTAACAACCATTGGGCTGATGGTGGTTTTAGCAGGCTCATTTTAACCATTGGGCTGATGGTGGTTTTAGCAGGCTCATTTTAATTATCTCTTTCCCTGATCTCTATGGTAAACTCTCTGCCTCTGTTGGTATCACACCCAGTTCCTAGACTACACTAGCAGGCTGTCTATTATTGTTTCTTACTATGCCTGAGGCATCTGTCGCTCCACGGTATTATGTAATTAAATTTGGGCCCCTTTGCAAGAGTGGTTTCTAAGACCAGTCTTTGCAGTTTGTTCTGTCCCTAAGAGAATAGTTATTAGCTGTATTTTTTCTGGTTCACTATGGTAAACTCTTATTGTTTGTCTTGTTGTTCTCAAGGAGATACCAGCCTCCAATTAATTGTTTAACACCAAAATCACTGTTTTCAAAAAGCATCCTTGGGCTTGAAATTCTTGATACTCTGTTCCAAGTAAAATCAATTCCTTTGGGCAGAGCTTCAGAGCTCTTTGTTCTTATGGCCTGCCTCTCCTCCTGGGCAAAATCTCTGAGCCGTTGCTCCCAAGCTTGCAGAATGGTGGGTGGTGTTGGAAAAGAAGTCTGCTTCTGTTGAAGTGACACACCTGTTTTATAAGTAGGACACTAGCAGTAGTGTCTGCTAGCAGTAGTAGCCTGGCCTTCTTTGTTTGCTTCTCCCACTATGAAACCTCTGCCTTGGGGGTGAGCTGGGGTAAGGAAGATTAATACTTCATTGTTTTCATCCTGTGATACCTAAACAGAGCCTCACCTATAAATGAGAGCTGTGAGGAGTGAAAGAGTCTCTATCCTCTAGGCTGCACTCACCTGAAACTTAGTTTCTGCAACACAGAGTGGGAAGGGGATGAGAAATACTGATGCTGTGTCCCTCACAGGGACATAGCACAGCCTTTGATTGGGAGCTGGAGGGAGGGGAAGCCCTGCATTCTTGAGCTTGTCCAGAATGAAGCTTTTATCACACCTAGCTGAGTTTGAAGGAAAGAAAGCAGTTTGTGGTTCAAGTGCCAAAGAGTCTTGATGCCCTTATTAAGATTTAGTCTATTTTACTGAATACAAGTTTTTGTGTTGCTGTTGTTGTTGTTAAGATGGAGTCTCACTCTGTCCCCAATCCTGGAGTAGAATGGCGTGATCTCGGCTCATTGCAAGCTCCACCTCCCAGGTTAAAGTGATTCTCCTGCCTCAGCCTCCCAAGTATCTGGGATTACAGGTGCCTGCAACCACACCCAGCTAATTTTTGTATTTTTAGTAGAGATGGGGTTTCATCAGGTTGGCCAGGCTGCTCTCAAACTCCTGACCTCAGGTGATCCACCCACCTCAGCCTCCCAAAGTTCTGGGATTGCAGGCATAAGCAACTGCACCGAGCCACAAGTTTTCTTCATTTGCTATATGTTCACAGAACAATTTCTAGAGATTTTCAGTATGTGTGTGTTTATATTTTGATAATTTCACTAGTTAGGGCTGTTTCACTGAAGAGCAAGTTTATGAAGCTTTTTCTGCTGCTATTCCACACCCAAAACTAAAGGCTCTGTCTTAACGTTATCTTAATGTAAGATTTTCTGTGAATCTTTCTACTTCCCCTTGAAAGTCTTAAGACAATTTCTAGGATGGCCAAAAATAAATAAATAAACTGTTCCTATGTAATTTCCTGAAATCCCTATTATCTACATCCTGAAATCCCTACTGTCTACAGGGTAGTTCAACTGAATGCTTGAGTCTGAAGAATATTGTTTCTTAAAGTATCTTCAAGACTTTATTTTGGGACTGGAAATTTAAACATGGACTCCTTACATTCAATAAAAATGTGAATCTTTTTTGAAGCAATGGATGAGTCTGACTAAATAGGAAGAAAGTCCCATTAAAGGAAGGGCCCCCCCAAAAAGAACAAGATAATACCCTAAAAAGTATAACCTCACTACACATGTCATCCTATTATACGTAAATTTAGTATAGTTTCATGCAGTATACATATGCCTTTAAATACAGTGTACAAACCAAACTTTCTGAAAAGAAATTACACATACAAGCATACACATGCATATACTTCTGTCATTCTGCAAACAAAAATGCTTCATAAAAATAAATAATCATCCCTTTTTAGCTGACTTTTGTGACTTTATTATAAATGTTAAAATATTTCTGTATAAAAAGAAGATTCTGCCTTCATATTTGTAGACCTGACAAATTTTGCCCACTTCTATGACATGTATTTTATGATGTCTAGGGATAAGTTAATGAGACTTTCAATTTACAATCTAATTTCTTAGCTTCAATGCAGTCATCATACTCTTCAGAATCTTTCATTACTCTTAGAATAATTTCTTTTTCCTACCCTATACGGATCCTCAATCACCAGTATTACCAAATCCATTGCACTCCAGCCAGAACTCTATTAATCTGGTGCCGAGATTCTGCAGTAACAAGCAGCAAACGCTCAAGTGTTACTGACTTCAATTTGCCAGATGATGGCAGCAGAGTACCATGAAATGCTCACAGGTCAACGGATTGGTGTGTGAATTTGAATCTGGAGATCCTGGTTCTAACTAAAATGTGCCAAAAGAGAACATTATTTTAGAAAGGTGTTGCTTGACCACATAGTTTAAAATGTCATGATAATATCTGGGCATTCTCTTAGAGAATTAACTTTCAAAAAGAGCTTAGGAACTTATCGATAAATGACACATAGAAACCTTACACTGACTGAATTAGGACAGTTATCAGGTTGAATACTTTATGGGTTTAGAGCCAGTTAAGAGTATCCTCAGTCCACTCCTTTCAAATAGTTATCTCTTTAATGAGTTCATTAAACTTCCTTGGTCCCACCAGTTTCTCCCTGCTACCATACTCAGTGAGAACTCAGAAGACTTGAGTTGTGATCACAGCTATTCCACTGATTACTGTGGTTGGTGAAAAACATGTTAGCTTTTGGGGTCTCAGTGTAATCACCTCCAAGGAGGGGAATTCTCAGTCTCTATGGCCCTTTTCAACTCTGGTGCTCTATAATTCTGAATCCCTCTTTTTTTTATTATGTCCGTTTTTCTAAACTAGAACCACACTAGAGGTTCTCCAATTAAATTCAAAATCAAATATTTTACAGAGGCAGAATAGAGTGTTGGTTAAGAACATGAATTCTGGATTGGCCATTTACTAACTGTGTGACTTCGGGCAAATTATTAAAATTTTCAAGGTGCTTCAGAGTTTTTTGAAATGTTGACAATAACATTGCATATCTCAGAAAGTTAAGTGGGAATATCAGTATATAAAGAAGATACAAATTGATTATATTAATATAAAAAGCATTAAGCCAGTAAGTTCTGCATATATAATAATTATTATGCCACCCATGGGAGCACAAACTCAAAAGGAATCTTTTTATTTTTTCAATCAATGAAATACAGATAAAATAAGAATTCAAAGAGAATTCCTAGTAGATTACACTTATTTTAACCCATTACCTGATTTTTTTTTTCCTTTTTTTTTTTTTTTTTTTTTGAGATGGAGTCTCTCTCTGTTGCCCAGGCTGGAGTGCAGTAGTGCGATCTCAGCTCACTGCAGTCTCTACCTTCCAGATTCAAGCGATTCTCCTGCTTCAGCCTCTTGAGTAGCTGGGACTACAGGTGCCCGCCATTATGCCCAGCTAATTTTTTGTATTTTTAGTAGAGACGGGGTTTCACCATGTTAGCCAGGATGGTCTCGATCTCCTGACCTCTTGATCCACCCACCTCAGCCTCCCAAAATGCTGGGATTATAGGTGTGAGCTACCACACTCGACCCATTCCCTGATGATTTTTGCGTTCACAGCATAAATACAAGTAGGGCTAAGCCTTCAGAGTAGGAAGAATAATTGTCTTTCTGACCTTCTTCTTAATGGAATTAGATAAGTTACTGGGCAGGAAGTTTCCTAGCCTCAGCTCTACCGTTCACTACCTGCTATTTCTTCATTGCAGTTTCTAACACCTAGGATAGTAGTATCCAACCAAGGCAAGGAGGGGTACATAAGAATCTTTACATGTGATGGAGTAGAAGGAATGGGCAATTTGAAAGTAGCCCTTAGGAAAGTTGTGCCCAAATTCTGCTAATCTTCACCCCTTGAGAACTGTTTCAGAGTCTGCATTAAAATGCTAATATTCTGCAATAGAGTCAAATCTAATGGAAAGCAGAATTCTGAAAAGGAAATTGAAAAGAGGGTGCAAAAAAAGTTAGGGACAGAAAAAAAAATGATAAGAAATGGGCTGAGTAGGTAGTCCAAATATGGATTTATTTTACTTTATAGTTTTCTTTAGGTTTGACCCTGGGTCACTTTTTTTTATATATAAACATTCCAGACTATTAATTGACCTTTTTAAGGGGGAACAACCCCAGCCAACATTTCCTAGGGAGGAGAACTTCAAACTCAAAAGGTAGAGATTTAGCTACCCTAATGAATATACCAGCTCATCTTCCCAGTTTAGCTTATTTAAGCACCAGTGAAGAACAGTCAGAGGTCCCAGTGGTCTTAGGTTAGATAGGAGAAAGAATAGGAGATGGTTCCTGCATATTTTCTTCTCTAAGAGTTCAGGACTACATGTCCACCAAATTTCAATAAAAAGAAAAGCAACTTGATAACAAGCCTATAAAGACCCTACACAGATATATTGCACTCCTATATTTGTGTCAGTTGCAGTTATTCTTCTAATGGTACAGTTGAGTATGGCTTTCCGTGATTTCCAGTTGTTAGCATTATTTCTGCCCCAGCTGAGGCCTTCTTTCTCATCCTAGTGACTACAATAGCTTTCTACTTGGCCTCTCTGGCTCTGGTCTCCTTTCATGCCAATCCATGCCATTTTTCATAGCTGTAATAATTTTTATGACATTCTGATCATGAATGGATACATAAATAAATAAGGAATAGATGGGTGACTGTTACCCCACTTCTGCAAGACTAAGGAATGGGCTTGCTCTGTTGCCCTGTTGCTTTTTGAGCTTCTAAAAGTAGTGGTTTTTAGCTAGAATATGTAATATCACTTTTTAGGTGTGTCACAATGAGTGGTAAAGTACTACATTTTATAAATAATTGCAACAATTTAGCTATTTAGTAAATTGGAGAAGATTTGGGATAATCTGAATAATATAGGCATTATTTTCACTCATTTGAACTGTGATAAAACTTCTTGAGGGAGATAGAAATAAGTGGAATTATTGCTATCCATATGAAAATCACATATGAAGCATTTCTTAAAATGCAGTCCTATCATGTATTCCAGAAAAGCAAAGATTTGCTTGTTGCTTTCAAGGGAATTACCTTTTGAAAGAGAAAGATAACCAAAATGTTGGCCATGTATTTAGAAGAACTTTCATTTTTTCTAGTCATTTACAGGTCTCAGATCCCATGGTTTTTTAAATTTTATTTATTTATTTATTTATTTATTTATTTTGGTATCCAATGCTTTATCTAGAAATCTGTAAAGTATCCATAGGGAAGTCATGATAAGTCATGACATTAACAGTTTAGCTAGAGTGTTAGGAAAAATCTATTTCAACTTTCCTTGCCTAAAATAGATTTAAAATATATTGCACACTGCTAGCTATAGGTAGGTAGGTAGATAGATAGATACACAGATAGAAGAAATATAAATAAATAAAATGATCAAACAGAATGAAATCAGAAAAACTTCACTGCTTATCTACTGCCTTGAGGAAGGGACTTTGTCTTCTTATTTTTTTCTTAAAATTTTTTCCTCAAATACTTGAAGCAATATGGAAACTGAGGATAAACTGTTGCAACTTATTTATCTGCCCTATCTTGCAACCTGGTAAATAAACAATTTTCAACTTCCGTTTTGAACGCAATTAGAATTATAGAATTTAGACCTGGAAGGAATCAGAAGAGATGACTTGGGCCAGTTTGTCCTTGACCTTCAGGTGGTCAACACCAATCAGAAACATCAGCAATCTCCATACAAGCTGTTCTGTCTGCCCCACACACATGCACATTCTTCCATAATTATGAAATCTTCCAAAATTATAAAAATCATTAATGCGTTTTCAGATGAGGTTTTAAGAATGATTCAAGGAAAGATTCAAAGCTTTAGCAAAGATTTTGAGAGTTTTACAGAGAGCACTCACCTCTCCCACTTATCCTTCCCCCAACCCTCATTTTTTAGCAGCTGACAAATGTTATTGGCTGGAGATTTAGGCTTTGAGAAAAGGAGAGACTTCCTAAAAGTTCTGTAATTCCTAGGCCAGTTCTGGCATGTTGTCTTAGATATTCCATAATTCAGTTTCCATCACAACCAGCCAACCTCTAGAGACTGACAGTTGGTAACACAGCTAGTCCTTCCTCAGATTTTACTTCAGGTGTTCCCTTCCCAAGCCATTCCCCCAGGGCAAAAGGTAACCTTGAAATAAGGAAGCATCAGTCAAGTGAAGGCTTCTGAGGATTACAGGTAGGGTAAACTTATTCCAAACCCATCTCTTAACACACCTGGGTGATGCAGTCACTGCCAATTTAAGTTGAGAAATCACATATCCAAAGGATGTCCTTCTTTCAGAAGTGTGTTTTGACTCAGTTGATGTTTTTATGGATTAGAATGGTTCAGAAAAGAATTACATCAAAAGAGAGAGGGATGCCAAGACATCTTCATGGCTTTTTCTGTCTGCCACTGATCAAAATGAGGTGATAACTGGGATTAAGGGCTTGTCCCACACGAACTCCCCACTGTGGTTAGTCTAAGTACAGAAATAATGCTTATGTTGAGACAGTAGGAAAAGGTCACATCTCCTTTCTGCACTTGGGTGGGCAGGGGAAGAAGAGTATCAGTGATGACTGCCCCTTGATGTGGTCCACCTCCTTAGGAACTTCTGCTCAGACAATCTCTCCGTCTCTGATCACCAAGCAATCAGGTTCTGACAAGTGGATTACACAGGCTCTTTGAAAATTGAAGAGAAGTATTTAACTTGCAAAGCATTGTTTAGAATATGTTTTTTAAAAATCACAACAGCAAGTGCAAATTTGTATTGTGTGACAATGCCTACCTAGCCTAGATGGTTGAAAATGATTCTTGGGTTGAATCTGTGTTCCAGGATAAGAACGGCATGATTACATATCAACATACAGGTGCAGGAAGAAGTATTGGCTCACCTGTCACATTTTTCCATATTAAAGTGGCTTCATGGTGCTCATTGAATCTATTAATTTCAACATTCTTGCATGTATCCTTATAATCACCCTTCATAAAGTCATGGTAGTATCCCTATACTGCAGGAGAGATAATTATTTCCTTTTGTGTTATTTCCAGATTTGGAAATACACAAAGGCTTTGATATGCATCTACTGTAAGATCGAGATTCTTCAAAAGTCAAAATTAATAATAAAGAAAGCCTCAAAGAAAACATAAAGGAAAAGGAGGTGATGTCCAAGCAGAACGAATTGCAAGCCTGGGCAGCATCTGCAGGAAGGAGACAGGATTTTTGTAGCGTGATGCTTTCTTAGCGTCCTAAGGTGCCTCTAGACATGCCGTAGCAGGAAGACTCCTCAAATGCACTTGGGTGAAATGGGAGGGGTGATGGATTAGAAAGGTGCAGCAGCTACTCAGTAGGTACTTATTTTAAACACACCATATGGAATTGAAATCCTCTCGCACTCCCTAATTCTGTAGAAGGAAACCAAAGAGTTTGCTACAATTCATCCTCTTAGAACTAGGCTGTAGCTGAGACTCCCCAGCCTTTCCTTAGTCAAGGGTCTATAAATGGCTCAGCCAAGGGGAATAGTCCAAAAATCCCTTGTGAAGAGATGTGCCAACTCACTGAGGTTTCTATCCTATTGCAGTGCCATCGGTAAAGATAGTGAAAAAATGTATGAAGGGAATCTCCTCTCGTATAGCAGGGCAGGATTCTCCTCCAAGGGTACATGCAAGCACTTCAAGAGTATCAGACTTCACCACCAGGTAAGAGCTGCAGAGAACCCTAGTCTCCTATAGTTTTCCTGAGAATCAGTGGGATATATATATATATAATATATATATAGTAATATATTGTATTTAAACCATTGTAATATATTGTATTTATAAACTCCTATACTGACCAATGGAATCGTTCCTCCCCAAAATGAAATCATCTCCGCCTCGCCCATATCATTAAGCTAATCAAATATACCTCTTTCTTCCATTGCTCAAATCATCCGTACCCATAATAACCCAAAAGTTAAATGCCCAACTTTCTTTCAGACCACCTTTCAGGCACTTTAGAAATGTAAGTTAGAGACAAATTTTAACAACTCCAAATAGCTTTTCTATTGTTAATCAGTCCCCCATTTCCAATACATTCAAGATGTGATTGCCTTAGTTTTTGCTTCTGCAAAATATGGGCAATGAATCCCTCCTCCCTGCCCTTTTCCTTGCAGCTTTTTATACACTGAAACCTCCACTAACCAGAAAGCAGAGTTGGAGGAGGGTGACCTACTTAGTTGATTTTAATTAGAGGGGCAATCCAAATGTTCTATCATTCCAAACTTTAATGAAAATAACTCTGTAATATCTTGACAACATTTCAGTTCATTAGGGATAATATACCAGGAAGATCTTTGATGATTAAAAACTGTGATTATCTAAGGGTAAATATATTATCAAAGAGTCATTGTACCCTGGCATTACACGATGATATAAATATTTTGTAGGTTTTTTATAGTGATTAAATGAGATTAGGTATTTAAAGCACTTTGCTGCTGCAGCCAGTATGGAAAATAATATGCAAGTTCTTCAAAAAATTAAGAATAAAACTACTATATGATCCAGCAATCCTACTTCTGGGCATTTATTCAAAGAAAACAAAATCAGTATTTCAAAGACAATTCTGTACTCCCATGTTCATTGCAGCACTATTCACAATAGCCAAGATATAGAAACAACCTAAGTGTTATTCAGAAAATGAATAGAATAGGGCTGGGCATAGCAGCTCATACCTATACTCCCAGTGCTTTAAGAGGCTGAGCTGGGAGGATTGCTTGAGCCCAGGAGTTCAAGACCATCCTGGGGCAATATAGAAATACCCTGTCTCTGCAAAAAAAAAATTTTTTTAAATGAGCCAGGCATGGTAGCACACAACTGTAGTCCTAACTACTTGGGCTACTGAGATGAGAAGATTGTTTGAGCCTGGGAGTTCGACTCTACAGTGAGTTGTGTTCATGCCACTGCACTCTAGCCTGGGTGACAGAGCGAGAGCCTGTCAAAAAAAAAAAAAAAGAAAGAATGGATAAAGGAAATGTCATACACACACATACACACACACACACAGAATATTATTCAGTCCTAATAAAGAAGGAAATTCTTCCATTTGCAGGAACATGGATGAACCTAAAGCACATTATGCTAAGTGAAGTAAGCCAGACACAGAAAAAGAAATACTGCACGATCTCGCTTATATGTGGATTCTAAAATAGCCAAACCCATAGGAACAGAGTGGAGTGGTAGTTTTCAGAAGTGGTGGGTGGGGGAAATGGGGAGCTATTGATCAAAGGGTACCAAGGAATCACTTTGCTTAATTCCTGGCTGCTAGTATGTCCTCAATAAATGCTTCTTATTATTGCAATGATCAATTCTTATAGCCAGGAAGATGTTTGAAATTGGGCCGAGAGTGTAATAAGTGCAGAACCTTCCAATGATGTAGATTTCGCAATAAATCTTTTACTTGTACTTGGTTTTGATGCAATTTACTTACTTCTTTTAACACACAGTTCTCTTCTGTTTACCTGAGGATTCTGGATTGTTAGGTCTGGTTAATGGAAATTTTCCTGTGTCTTCCCAAAGGTGGGGTGGGAGTCAAACGTCTGAGCCACCAATTTTCCCTCCCTTTTATGCACTTTCTACGAGCAATATAAAAGTCCAGGAATTATAGTTTGTGCCCTTCCTGCCTTCCATTCCCAGATTTTATAAAGTGGATGAGATAGCCTATGGGAAAGCACTGAGAACTAGTTGAAGGAAAGGTCTTGGGGCATTTCAGGGACCCAGATTTTGCCTGGCTATTTCCAACCACAAAACAGTCACAGATGAGCACAGGGATCTGCAGATACTTTTTCTCCAAAAATGGTTGGTGAATAGGCGTTTATTGAGTAGCCTATACGTGCTAAGTAGGCACCATGCTTGATGCTTTTGTAAATATAGAAATCATGTTTCAACTTCCATGCTGTCTAGATGGGTAAACAAGATGAATTCACATAAAATGAATCAGAGGCCAAAGAAAGAATAAGTGCTAGTTTTTGACAGCACAGTAAAGTGACTATAGTTAACAACAATATATTGCATATTTAAAAAGTACTGAAAGAGAAGATGTAAAATGCTCCCAGTGCAAAGAAAGGGTTCACACATGAGGTGATGGGTATTCTAAATACCCTGACTTGATCATTACACATTCTACACACATATCAAAATATCACGTATACACCATAAATGTGTACAAATATTATGCATCAGTACAAATATACAGAAAAGATAGGTTAATTTTCTTCCCTAGAAAGTACAAGGGAAAAAGTTGGAAAACTTTCACAATAAAAAGTTTTTGCAGTTCAAAATAAACACATAAGAAGACCCAATCAATCAATCAATCAATCAGAGGCCAAATAAAGTGGTACTCTTTCAAGTGCTGCATTGGTGGTTCTGGCAGAAGGTAGGGGAAGACAAGGTCAATGAGGGCTGGAAAGATTGTTCTAGAAAGCTTCCTGTGGGGGGTGGGAATTGGAAAGGTGGGAGACAGTGGGAATCTCAACTCTTGTGAATAGTGTGACATGGATAAAGCCTGGGGGGAATGTGGCATGTTCCATGTAGCAGCTAGCCAGCCTGACAAGAGGAGAGAATGCACGGTAGAGTGTCATGGGAAAGTCTCAAATTTATCAAGAACACAGTCTTGGATTTTGGTATTGTGCATGCACGCATGTGTGTGTACACTATGTTTATGTTAATGCAAAGTTGTCATAAAAACATGATTCAAATTTGAAAATTGTTTGTGAACACATAAACACAACATATGTGATAACACAGAAAATGCTCCAATCATGTTTGTGCTTTTGTTTATTCTCTCCCACGTCTTCTCTGTGATGGTAAAGGGTTGGCAAGCCATGGATAATCAAACGCCACAGAAAATTCTCAAATGTAATTTTACTCATTCAGTTTCACTGGCTTTTCTTTTTATTCTTTAGCACAGCTGTAAAAACAAAACTAATTTAACATATCAGAATTTTTCCCATTGGTTTTAATTCCCCTTGTCTGTAATAAACAAGAAAATGGTTTAAAGCAGGCATCTAAAAGAAGAATGGATCCAGATAACCTGGTTCATCTGCAGACCTGGTCTGTCAGCCCTGTTTCTGGTTGGGGATCCCTAAATATGCTTTTGACCCCAAATAGACCAGAGACTGTGATAGTAACTCATGCAGATGATTGCTAAAGCTGATGATTAATTCCCTTGCACTTCTTAATTCAAAATCAAGGTATGTTTGCAGGAATTAAAGAGCTTTAAAGAAATAAGCAAGGGCCACACTGCATAATCTTTTAGATGGTGGTATATCCTTGAACAAATATGTTCCATTTAAGGGTAAGTCTCTGTGATATTTCATCAATGGGGTTGGTTAGCTCGGGTGACTTACATACCGTGTTAACGGGTCAGTGGTATAGCACTCCCTCTTAGAACCATAGAAAAGAGTTTGTGTTTGTTTTGTGTTTATGTTGTAGGACAAAAGGGAGTTCCAGCTAGCAAACTGGCAACATGTGTCTAGTGGATCTATGTTTGCCATAACAACAATGAGTGGTAGAATAAGCTGGATGGCTTAATAGAGATTAGTAGGCATTTTTGGAAGAAAAATGTGAAGTATGTGGTATGTGCTGTTTGTGATCCATTTTTTATGTGTTAATAGTCTTGCATTCACAAATCAAAAGCAACATAATATTATTTATAGTTTTGCTGACAATGAGCTTGAAATTTTTAAAGATGTAGTCTTCAGGCCACCAGTGGGTTTTCCAGTAAGTTCAGAAACTACTATTTTCTATTCTTAGTACTTAAAGCACTACAGACAGCTCTAACTTATACAAAAGTTAATGTCGAATATTTTGTGGTATCCCTGGTGTCTTTCTTTTCCCATAGAATAAGCAATGTTATAAATAGCAGCTATGTTGTCAGGCTAGCACACAAAAGACTTTAATAGATGGTAGTTAAGTATATATTTGTTGAATGAATAAGTAAACAAACATTAGCTCTATTCACTTGAATTTTATGTCCTTAAATAAAGGGATCATATGATATAAGAGAGAGAAAGTATTTCCTGTTTCTTTTCAGGAAAGACCTGTGCAGTGTTTCATTGTAAGTGAACATGAATCTCATTCATTTCCGGAGCTCCCTGGTCCTAGCTTCCAATTTCTTTACCTTGGCCATTCTATTTTGGGTGAGTTAGGACAGTTTTGCCCATTCTACCTATTACACAATTATTTACTATTCTCTGCTTCTTTTCTATCAAAACTCTCTTCTTTAGTAAACTGATTTTAATTAGATATTAGAAAGGAAAGGTTTAGATACAACTAATTTGTATGATGTTGTGACTAATAACACCATAACCACAACAAATTATCCAAGTTTCTAAAAAGTAGATGTGAAGAATCTCAAGTGAATGGTGAAAGATATTTAATTGGTGAAACAAGGCAGAAATTTCCAAGCATTGTATGACAGACCTGGGCCAGGAGAGGGAAACATTTTTAATAGAAATACTTGGTTTGTTTGGCCTTATCAGTCTTTCCCTGGAAATTCTCCCCACTGGGTCTGCTTAAGTCACTTTATGGCCCATATTGAAATCTAAATATTTTTCCATATGACATCCCTTCTCACCATGTCTTAATAGTATCTATGAATGAGATCACATTTATAATATCAACGTCATCTCCATCCTCTCTATGTTGTTTTACAGATACCAGGGACCATAAATGCTATTTTTTTCTCTCTTTGCCAATGTCCAAGCCAGCCTTAGTTCTTTCAATGATAAGTGGTCCACAAATATTAGCCATGAGCAATAGCACCTATGGCAGACATGAGTTCCAGATCACCATCTTCTTAGCCTGTAAGCTTCAGTTTTCTCATCTGTAAAATGGCATGGTATTAGAATCTAATTGAAATGTTGTTAAGGATTGGTTGAGACAGGACTGATTCAATTCTTAAGTAGTGCCTAATATACATTGTGAAAATACAGCAAGTGAAAAATGTTTCATTCTGTTGTTGTCATTGTATTTCCTGTCACCCTCTGCCATCGTGTCTCTGGTTCTTAGACTTCTACGTTTTTGCTACCACTTTCTTTCACATTTTAGAGGAGAGGTTACAGAGTTCAAGACCTCGCAAGATTTCATTCACTGTCTACAATCACCATCTATAGACCACCAGCCTGGCAAGCATACCAGCAGGGTTTCATGAAGATCTATGATGCAGTAGTTCCCATTGGTAAGGTCACTTTGCCATGTCCAAGTCTGCCTATAGCTTGCCATTCTCCCTCCAGAACATTCTTTTCCATGGCATTTCCAGCTCCTTCCTTGGCTATTTTCCAGTTCCTTCCAGTCATCCCATGGCAGTCTTTCATTTTCAGCCAAATGGTAGTCCATCCAGAAGGACTGCCAGGATAGCCTTTGCCAAGCTGGAAGCTTGCTAGTAAGTAGTGCACTAGCCGTAAGGGTATAAGAGGATCAATCCAACTGGGAGAAGTTGTTTGTTTCTTTTCTGGCACATCTATTTCCAGCCCTACATAATTTATGCCCAGGCCTGACTCCTGAGACACCTTTTCCTATGACCTCTCACTTTCATGCCTCCTCTGCCATACATACCATGTTGTCTCAGGAAAAGAAGCCGAGCCCTTCCTCCCCTTTTACTCTCAGTTCTGTACACTTTATCAAATTCTGTGTCCCAAACTATTCAGGCAAGAGAATCCCCATCTTTTAGCCTCAATGATGTCTGAACTCCTACTGAGAGCCAGGCTCTGAGTCCACCTGGGGGCGGGGGGCAGAATATCGGATACGAATCACCGTACATGGCTCTTTTCATGTCATTTCTGAGCTTTTGACAGAAACTGTTCAGATGAGATTATCTGAGCAATTCCTTTTATCCCTTCTTATTTCATATTAAGCTTTTAAAACTACTTTCCCTCCAGACAAGCATAGACTTTCCTATTTGAGTGTAACGTAGCCCATAACTAGGAAATCACAAGCATTCTCTGGTTCTTTCATTCATATATGCCTATTGAGTGGCACCTTTACTGTAGCATTTCAAATCACGTTCTGGAAATCTACATTCACTTAACACTATATGGCCAGTATTTCATCTTCCAGAGTTACCTTTCCCCAAGAGTCCAATTGGCACTTATGTTTCCCATTGTATGGTTTTCCACCTGAGATTCTAGAACCTCTAAAATATGCTTTCTCTCATTTTAATTGATGGTGTAATTTGGGACCACCAGGATCCCTAGCAGGGCTATGTGTCTGCAATGAAGTTTAATAAATATCTTCATCAGGTCTCAATAGCAAGACCAAAGAAGACAGCAGGACAAAATACATTCTCATATAATTATGGGGATATTCTAGGGGTAGGATTGAAAATAAACATACACTTATATGTATAGAAACTATACTTTTAATCACAATGAGCCTGAGTTTCAAAAACAGATGAAAGAGCTAGGGTGGCAGGAAATAAGAATTTTGAAAAGATGACTAGATATTTTCCTTCAGATCCTCTAAATACCTCTTTTCTAGTTCTTATTTTGTATTCATAGGCAAAGATCCCATTTTTGAGAAGCAATGTGCCACAATCCTAGCAAAGTACCATATATATATATATATATATATATATATATATATCTCGAGAGAGAGAGAGAGAGAGCGCACAATAATTAATCAAGTATGTATTGATAAACTGATTCTTTAGATTAACAAACAACATTTTATTGTTATTGCTTAAAAATAGCAGAAGAATAGCTTCAGGCATCAGGACTGTACCATGGAAAACTCAGCATATCTCTTCCATTACTCTCATCTCCCTCATCCTGCCTAGCTTAACAGACTATAATAAAGGAGGGACAAGGCATTTTGTAAATACCTTTTGTGAGTCTGTGGACAGGTCTTTTAAAAAACTAAGAACAAGCCGGGCGCGGTGGCTCACGCCTGTAATCCCAGCACTTTGGGAGGCTGAGGCGGGTGGATCACAAGGTCAGGAGATCGAGACCATCCTGGTTAACACGGTGAAACCCCGTCTCTACTAAAAATACAAAAAAATTAGCCAGGCGTGGTGGTGTGCACCTGTAGTCCCAGCTACTGGGAGGCTGAGGCAAGAGAATGGCGGGAACCCGGGAGGCGGAGCTTGCAGTGAGCCGAGATCGCACCACTGCACTCCATCACTCCATCCAGCCTGGGCAACAAAGCAAGACTCTGTCTCAAAAAAAAAAAAAACAAAAACTAAAAACAAATTCTCCTGGAATTATGGGTATGGAAATTGATTTGGGTGGTTGCTAAGATGAGGAAGTGGCCCTCAGATCATTGCAATAAAAATTACGATAGGATGACTGATCATTTACTGAGTGCATATATTTACTTGCATTAGTTAACTAGTATTTGCATGCTTTTATTCTTCATCTCATTTATTATCTCCTAAAAGGCAGGAATGAGACCTTGTCTGTTCAGGGTCAGATATAAAAGACCGACTCTATAAGACAAGGTGAAGATTATGTGAAGCTTAGTCACTGTTTCTAAGTAAAACTCTCTTCAAGGCCTTGAGACATGACTTGCATAGTTTCCAAGGGGAAAAAAATGTGAAGTAGGGAAATGGCACTGATTTTCAGTTTGTGTTATTTGCCCTCTGAGTAACACCTTACCGTCATCTTTCTCAGGGGCTCACAGTCCCCAGACACTTAAATGTCCTCATCAACATCTATTATCTAAAACTTCATTTGCAAAAACAGAAGAATAACATATTAACCCTTCTGGGGCAGCTTCCCTTTCATCATGGATCAGAGACTTCAGCTAAGGAACAAAGCCCTAACAGATTTCAGGTATCACCATAAAGGGGACGTATAATTGTAGGTGACCTCCAAGAAGAGTCTTCTGTGTATGCCCAATACCACATCTCGAAGCCTATTGTATGCTATGCTATGTTAGCTTTTTGGCTTCAGAAAGAGAGATAAAAGGGGACACTGCCGCGCCCTGTAACTATGGTGGGGGCTCCAGCAGTAAACTGTGAAGTGTCAGATCACAACTCTGTGATGTTCATGCTCTGTGACCATGAGCAAGTCACTTACTGTCCTGTGGCTCAGATCCCCCACTCAGTAAAATAAGTAACACCAATCTCATAGAAATTATGAAAAGATTAAGTATAAGACTTTGAGAGAAGTTCCCAGCATTGAGTAGTAAGCATTAAATAAATGCTAGCAATTATCGCTACACAAGAGGCAGGAGTGTCCCATAAAATAATTGAACCCAAGGTCTGGAGAGTCACCGCAAAGCAGCTTTCTGCTAAAATTATATTAAAATTCTGCATTTGTGCTAACACCAACAGTTTGAGTAGGTAAGACAGAGGACTTAGAGATAAATGTTATTTCAATTAACATCTTGGGCTGGGCGTGGTGGCTCATGCCTGTAATCCCAGCACTTTGGGAGGCCAAGGCGGGTGAATCACCCGAGGTCAGGAGTTTGAGGCCAGCCTGGCCAACATGGTGAAACCCCGTCTCTACTAAAAATACAAAAAATTAGCTGGGTGTGGTAGCTCACACCTGTCATCCCAGCTACCCGGGAGGCTGAGGCAGGAAAATCGCTTGAATCTGGGAGGTGGAGGTTGTAGTGAGCCTAGATTGCACCATTGCACTCCAGCCTGGGCAACAAGAGCAAAACTCCATCTCAAAAAACAAACAAACAACAACAACAACAAAAAACCCCAACAATTTACATCTTGTGGGCGTGGCAAAGTGGCAGCAGAATTCATTTTTAGTAGTAAGAGAGGTAGACCCTGTCTCATTCTCCCCAGGGAGCAATGTGTTCCTTGCCTACTAAGAATAATTACTTTCTTTCTTTCCTTCCCCCAGCCCCCACCCCCACCCCTTTCTTTAAAGATAAGAGAAATAAGAATTCTCCACCTGTATTAGACCCATGCTTGGCTCCTAAAGACCACGCCACTTTTGATAGTGAAAGTCAAGGACACAACCATAATTGTCCTCCTCAACTTAGCATCAAATATAAAGGCTGCTTACCCAACACTATAGATTATTGGCTTATCCAACACAATATATTATTGACTTTTGTACAATTATTTATACCTTTTAAAATAAACATCAAGAACAAGTGAGTGTGGAGTCTGTAATAGTCCCCATTTAATTGGGAAAATCTTTCTTGCTGAGAGAGGGTTAAGAAAAGACACCTTTAACAAATTCTCCTTGAACGCCCGTTTCTCTCCTTGCTCTCTGTTCCACAGCTGGCTGATGACTGCAAGCACAAGGCAGGCAGAACTTTAGGGTTGCTGGGCAGCTTTACCACTTGGCAGCTCTCTTCAGCACATGCGCAACGATCAGGACAATAAAATATTGTTCATTGCTTCTACCCCACAACCAATTAGGTCAGCTGTAAATATTGGAATTGCTTGGTAAACATGCTGGAAGATTGTGCTGACTTGTTAATATAAGTGAAAATGTAATTAGATTTATAACACTTTTTTTCCAAGCCATAATTTACAACAACAACAACAGGAGGAAAAAAAAATCTCTTGCAACCTGCTGAAATATCATTATTAAAATGCACATGAAAAGTCAATTATGCCAGAGGGAGGTATTTAAGAGAAGTGAGTTTCCATACCGTGGGATTACACCGTGGGGATTACATATTTCTTATTTATTTTTTTCCCTGGATCTTTTCTGCTGCCAAATGAAAAGGAACAGATATTTTACTTATTTCACTCTGAAATATTGCTGAAGATAGTGCTAAGAAGTAAACCAAATAACCTGACTCCCTGGAAACCTACTCAATTCTCTTCAAAGCCCCAGGAAAAGCCGAGTAGTCACCATTCTTTTTTGTTTATAAACCCATCTCGCTCTAAGCAATAGTCATGTTCCTTAAAACATGTGGAAATGCATTTTTTTTTTTTTTGCCTAAATGCTGTTCTGTTTTACACTCTAAATGAGTAGATTATTATGTAGAATTCTGTGGGGCAGTCCTTATGTAAAGATAAGAAATAAGCCCTCATTTTCATTTTAAAATCTGAAGTTTCCTCTGCTCGCAGGGTGATAGTGGGAGCGCCATTCTATCCTCACTGAAGGATGTTACAGAGTGGCAGGACATTCATGTGACGTCCCAGGCACAGGTGCCACCACGTGCCCTCCCTGGGTAGATTTTGGTGGCATCATCCCTGAGCTGGACTTCATTTCATGAGGGGTGTTGGGGTATCTGTGTGTCAGGTGAGGACACAAACATAATTGTCCTCCTCAACTTAGCATCAAATATAAAGGCTGTTTACTCAACACTATAGCTTATTAGCTTACCCAACAAAATATATTATTGGCTTTCATACAATTATTTATACCTTTTAAAATTAACATCAAGAATAAGTGAGTATGGAGTCTGTAACAGTCCCCATTGAATTGGGAAAATCTTTCTTGCCAAGAGAAGGTTAAGAAAAGGCACCTCTAACAAATTCTTCTCCTTGAACGTCCCTTTCCCTCCCTGCTCTCTGTTCCACCAGAGGGGTTCTGTTCCTTCCTTAGAACCCCTTTGCTCCTCCCAGAGGGTTTCTAAGCCCAGTTCCAATCATAACCCAGCCAGATTGCTGCCCTTCTGCTTCCTGGTTTCCTCCTAATGAATGTAGGTGGTATTATATCTCATCTACATTTGAGGTACCAGTGGGGAAAAAGCTAGTTAAAAAAAATCGTAAGGCCATGTGTAAGTATGGAAGAAGCTGCCATTTTCTGTCTGTCCCAAACTTCTAAAATGTTCTGTTTAGATAATGGAAGAAATCTTTTAATGCATTTTTTTAGAATTGCTAGTGCATATATTGCAGATATATTACCCTTTAGGGGAAGATTTTGGTGTTGCCACATAAGAAACAACCAAAATAAATCATATGTATGTGTGCGTATATATACACACATATGTATGACTTATTCATACATATCAATACTTACATGCATTACATATATACATTATAGATATATAATATATACTACAGATATAGT
>NW_012118710.1:6105907-6107972 GCF_000951035.1 Colobus angolensis palliatus | reverse complement strand
TTGTTCAATTCCCACCTATGAGTGAGAACATGCAGTATTTGGTTTTCTGTTCTTGCAATAGTTTGCTGAGAATGATGGTTTCCAGCTGCATCCATGTCTCTACAAAGGACACGAACTCATCCTTTTTATGGCTGCATAGTATTCCATGGTGTATATGTGCCATATTTTCTTAATCCAGTCTGTCACTGATGGACATTTGGATTGATTCCAAGTCACTGCTATTGTGAATAGTGCCACAATAAACATACGCATGCATGTGTCTTTATAGCAGCATGACTTATAATCCTTTGGGTATATCCCCAGTAATGGGATGGCTGGGTCAAATAGTATTTCTAGTTCTAGATCCTTGAGGAATCGCCACACTGTTCTAGTTCATAAAACAATATTTTTAAGAAAAATATTTTCATGCAGATTAGCTGGCTTTGCTTCAACTGAAATATTGTTTGATTTTATACTCAGTCAAGCCTGGTGCCTGGATTTTACACTGTTTAGGTATAAATATAAATATGCAGAGACCTTTCTAAAAATCCCTGGTTTCAGCTGTTGCCCACAGCATAGTTATCTGCTGCCAGGACCATGGACAACGTGCTTTCTTTTTTCTCACTTGACTTCTGTTTTATTCTTTTCAGAAATTCTTTAATGAATCTTAAAACTTGGAAACCAGTTTTAAGAGACTTAGAGATAACTCAGAGGCAAAAGACAATTTTAAGGGATTTTCAGGGCCAGGTATCTGCTTGGCTTGTGAGTTTAGTCTTCCAGGAACAGTTCCAGTATCTCCTTCCCACAGCTACCCAGGTCCCACTCAAACTAATTGATTTCCATCATGCATCCCATAGGGCCACCCAGGACAAGTTCTGAGCTAGGCAAAAATAAATAAATATGTAAAAATAAAAAATCTATGAACCCACTGGCATAAGGCTTTGACTTCTCTACATAGATTCTATCTGGGTTTCTTTAAAGCTAATCAGGAAAGATTTGAGTGAATGTATTAAAAAAGAAAACAGACAAGGAACCATCCTGGGTGGCTTTTACATTTTTCTGTTTTTCAAAGTCAAAAAGCTATGTCAGAGGACTCTCAATCTTTAGGGAATCAGGAATAAGATCGCAGAAGAAACATCTTTGTATAATTATACAAGCAGATCATCTCCATCAAGCCTGATTCTATCCCTCCTTCCAACAGTCTTTCAAGGTCTATCTTCCCACCTAGAACCATCTTCTTTCTTGGAGACAGGGCAGGGTAGGTATTTCTAATGAGGTGCTCTGTCACCAGACATTCTTACCCAGAATCCTACACCAGATTCTTACCTCCAGATCTGTGGAGCTGCCTCAAGTTCTCCTCCTCATTCCCCTTCTTCCTCCTTTCCTCTTCTTCAGTTCACCTTGCAGCCACTACATTTGGTTCTAGTATTTTTTTCAAGCCAAGAAATAAGAGTAGAGAAGAGATGAAACAGTACTTTCCAAGATGGGTGTGTATGTAGGTATGGATATAAAAATGTCAGGGGATAAGAGGTTTCTTCAAAACCTTGTCTAATAATACACCCCCTGGCTGGTCTGTTTCCACCCTAAGAATCACAGCACACACACAAGGCCAGATGTTGGTGATAGGAGCACTGAAGCAGAAAGGAGGTGAGGAGACAAGAGAAGAAACAGAGAAGTAGGAAGAGCAACTGGATTCTGGAAAAATAATTTACTATACCAAATTAGAGAATACAATTATAAAATCAACACTTTTCCCAAGCACCTGATTTCTCTCTAACTTTCTGTTACCTGCACTTAGAAACACATTCTAAAATAAGCAAAAACAAAGGGCAAAGCAGACGATCAATGTGAACCCAGCAGGGGCTACAGATTGTTCACACCTGGGCTAGCAGGCGGGGTAAGGGTTCATAGAATCAAGTGAGGAAGATGTGAGAAGGGTTTCTCTCCTCAGTTCAGTCAACCCTCTTGCTTTCTCTATTTTATTCCTAAGAATTTCTTGAATCTCTAGTTTTTCCTTTTTTTCTTTTTTTTGTTTGAGAAAGAGTTTCACTCTTGTCGCCCAGGCTGAAGTGCAATGGTGTGGTCT
>NW_012118710.1:6098753-6104332 GCF_000951035.1 Colobus angolensis palliatus | reverse complement strand
ATATTATTTATGAACAATTTTATATATAGGGAAATGTAGACTGGCTTTCCCCCAGGTGAAATTTACCAAGCAACTATGATAGTAAATCATTGGGACTTTGCTGAAGTCACTTTCTCAGATCTTCTGGAAGGCCTACATTGAGTGGGCACTGTAAAAGATTGGTTTATGGCTTGGGTATTTCTTGCATTTTAATAAGGCTTGGAAACTTAGATGTTATTCACTGCAGTTGCCAATCAAGTACTTGTGCAATTCAGGCATGTGTGTGTGTGTGTGCGTGCACGTGTATTACATATATGAAATATATGAGATATATAAAAATATATTTTTATGTTATATATATACACATAATATGCTGTAGTTTTATATAAAATTATATTTTTGCTATACCTACTAGGTACACAGTGGTGTAACACACACTTGTGGTATAAATCTAACCTTGAGAAGTATGTGTCTGCTATGCAAGAAAAACTAGCCATCAATTAATTGCAGAATCGATTGAATAAATTAATGCAGAGCATATTTCCATCTAATATTTGTTGAGTGCCTTTGATATGCATTGTGCTTTCATGAATTTATTAGTGAGAAAGCTGTGTTGAGGGATGGGTCAGGTATTGTGCTAGAGATCAGAAAAATAGTGAAATGAATAAGGAAGGCTTCCTGCAGGAGGCAGATCTTGAGCTGCATTTGAAATGCCGAATGCTTCAACAGCTGGCCTACTGTAATCTGCAGGAATAAGAAAAAAAATTAGTACAAAGCAAAGCAAACCTGATTGAAGGAAAATGCAGATTGGCTTTCCCTCAGGTGAAATTTACCTGGCAACTATAAGAGTAAATCACTGGGACTTTGCTCAAGTCACTTTCTCAGATCTTCTGGAAGGCCTAACTTGAGTGGGCACTGTAAAAGATTGGTTTATGGTTCGGGTATTTGTTACATTTTAATAAGGCTTGGAAACTTAGATGTTATTCACTCCAGCCGCCAATCAAGTACTTGCGTAAAAGCAGGACAAACATAACAATAAATGCTAAGCACTCCAGTGTGCAGCAACTCTGGCAGGATGTACTGCAGGCTTTATGAATGTATGAGAGTGAATATACAGAAGCTTGGGAAAAGGTCATTGGTATTTTTGGAGCAATAAATCAAGTATGGAAAGATTTGCATTTTGGCTGTATAACATGCAGGACTGGATTAAAGGGAGAGAATACTTTGAAGTAATATTTCTCTGCTGACTTGTTTTATTAGCTTCTTTTAAACATGTTACATTATTGCTTATAGAATTTCATTTACTCGGATTGGCA
This sequence comes from Colobus angolensis palliatus, assembly GCF_000951035.1. Classification (NCBI taxonomy): domain Eukaryota; kingdom Metazoa; phylum Chordata; class Mammalia; order Primates; family Cercopithecidae; genus Colobus; species Colobus angolensis. The sequence goes on along the minus strand of NW_012118710.1, from coordinate 6,103,037 downwards.
GCTTGATAAATACGTCTATTGGCGATGATTTGGATTGCTCTGGGCATTAATATTATTAAAACCTGTCACAAGGAAATGTCTGAAAGATGACTTACTGTAAAGATTGCAGCATGAAATAAATCATCCAGTGGTATTTGTTACCATTTATGGCCTCTTGGAGCTGAGTCAATCCCTTTTTATGTTGCATTATTTTTCAAGTTTTTATAGCCTTACATTATATATTGCTGTCAGAAATGAACAGATGGGGTGTCGAACACAGGCTTTCTGAATAATTCCCACCCTCCAGTTATTGGTATGAAGGACAAGTGCAAAACTGTGCGTTCTCAAGCAAAAGGGAGCGAGAAAGAGGTGGGGAAGTTGCTGTTGAGGAAAGGGATCCCTTTGTCAGATGCTTTAGGCCAATCCCACCAGCTGGTTGGAATTCCTGACTGGCAGTCACCCTGTTTGAGTTTCAAGCAAGAGATGAGGTGGCTGTATCTGGCATCAGCAGCCAAAAATTGCAGTTTTCAAACGCATTTTTTTCCTGAGTGCCTCTTGCTGAGATACCCACCTCCGCATTTGGAGGTAAATGTGTCATATTACTTTTTTCCTAAAAAGCTGAGAAATTAAAAAAGAAAAATCTGGTAGAACAAAAAGAAAGATGCACAGAAATAATTGAATATTCTTTGAGTAAGTGACTAATACTGCAAACATCCTGTTGTTGGGCTTGAGGGTGGGGCATGAAGGATTCTGAGTAATGTGGATTGCTTTGCAGGGCCCTGGGCGTCAATAAAAAAAAAATAAAAGGAGCACCCTGGAGGTTCTCAACATCTCACAGAGGAGGCAGGAACATGGTGCTCCAAGAGTTCCTACACACTGAAGGCAGTGTGCCTTTAGGGGTCATTAGCTGCCCCCACTGACAGGACCAGACAGCCACCAACCCTTTCGGGAGCCCTTCTGCAAAGTTCTGAGGCTTTGCAACCATTGGAGGAGGAGAGAAAGTTAACTCACTAAAAGGCCAGCCAACTGGTTTTGTTTTTGTTATTTTTTTTGAGACAGGGTCTTGCTCTGTCATCTAGGCTGGAGTGCAGTGGCACCGTCCCAGCAGGCTTGAGCAATCCTCCCACCTTAACCTCTGGGGTAACTAGTAAACAGTCATGAATTTTTAAAATTTTTGAAATTTTTTTCAAAATTTCATGCCCAGCTAATTTTTAAAATTTTTGGTAGGGATAGGGTCTCACTGTGTTGCCCACTTTGGTTTCAAACTCCTGGCCTCAAGTGATCCTCCCACCTTGACTTGCCAAAGCACTGGAGTTACAGATGTGAGCCGTTTCACCTGGCCAATCCAACCAACTTTTTTAAGGGGATGGGGGAAACATGAAATTTTCCTCACCTAGTCTCCACACACACTACCACATTCATTCTGAGTAGTTGTACAAAGTACTAGCATATTATAGAGGAACATATAATAGATACAAAGCCTGAGTGTCTGGAATTCAAATTCATTGCTCACCATCTTGGGACTTTGAATGAGTCCATTTCTCTTCATCATAAAATGTGGATAAAAATATTTTTTCCGGCCGGGCGCGGTGGCTCAAGCCTGTAATCCCAGCACTTTGGGAGGCCCAGACGGGCGGATCACGAGATCAGGAGATCGAGACCATCCTGGCTAATACGGTGAAACCCTGTCTCTACTAAAAAATACAAAAAACTAGCCGGGTGAGGTGGCGGGCGCCTGTAGTCCCAGCTACTCGGGAGGCTGAGGCAGGAGAATGGCGTAAACCCGGGAGGCGGAGCTTGCAGTGAGCTGAGATCCGGCCACTGCACTCCAGCTTGGGCGACAGAGCAAGACTCCGTTTCAAAAAATATATATATATATATTTTTTTTTTTTCCTGCCTACCTCGTGGTGTTGCTGAGAAAAGTCAAATCACACACACACACACACACACACACACACACACACATTCAAGTTTACTGGCCCCAACATTTGTCAAAGATAGGTATTTGAGCCACCATGTTACAGCCAGATTCTTACCTTCTCTCCTATAAAGCTCTGCATCTTCACAAGTTTATCAATCTCTGTTACTCATCTCCTCATCCCTGGATCCCTAAATATTCAGCCCTTTCGCCATCATCTCTTAAAAGTGCTACCTTACTAGGAGTGATTTGCAGACAGTCATCTACAGCCTCTCCAAAAAGAGACCCATTCTCTTTTACCACACCTCTTGACACCCTTGTCTCAATAGTTTCTTCTTTTATGTCATTTCCAAAGGACCTTTCATATGGGTTTCTCTCTATTTGTCTCATTCATGTGAGGATGTCATTTGGATAAGCCCATTTAAAAGTCCATATTTACCAATCACACCTGAAACTGGCAGGGCTGTGAAGGACTGTTTCTTTCCAGGCAAAGTTCACAGCATTGCTCCTTCTCATTTGAGATCTCATTCTTGAGTAGCACAGAAAGTTTTCTGTCCTTAACCCAGAGAGTGTGTAAAAGCGTGAATTTTAGATAGTTGAGTTTACAAAGGCACTCAATTAGTTATGTATGCAGAACTAGAATTTCTGTATTCCTGTGAGAGATACCTCTTGCCCCTTCTCTGCTTCTTTTCTCCCATTGCCTCTACAAAGGGACATTTGCATAAACCCCCTTGTCCTCACCAGATTGGCAGCACTGAGCCCCCATAGGCTAACTGATACATAAACATTTCACTCTTTTTTTTTTTTTTTTGAGATGGAGTTTTGCTCTTGTTGCCCAGGCTGGAGTACAATGGCACGATCTCGGCTCACTGCAACCTCCTCCCGGGTTCAAGTGATTCTCCTGCCTCAGCCTCCTGAGTAGCTGGGATTACAGGCATGCGCCACCACATCCAGCTAATTTTGTATTTTTAGTAGAGATGGAGTTTCACTGTGTTGGCCAGACTAGTCTCAAACTTTTGACCTCAGGTGATCCTCCTGCCTCGGCTTCCCAAAGTGCTGGGATTACAGGCATGAGCTGCCACACCTGGCCTAGTTTTTCCATTTTTAATTCTAATCCCAAATCAAGCTACCATCTTCTCTTCCTAGACAAACACTGAAAAATCCTCTGGTGTGGTCTTCCCATATCTATACTTGTCCCTTCTTCTCTGTTTTTATATCACAACTTGAGGGATGTAGCAAAAATGCAAATGTGAAATACTGCTTCCCTGGAATGGTTTTTCCATGCCCTTAAGAATGAGATCAAAATCCTTAACAATGCCCTTTATCATATAGTTTCTATCTCTCAAAAGCCCTCTTAACTCGAACTATATTCTACCCTCTCACTTGTCCATATATGCATTATACTTCTTATCTGCCTTGGTCCTGTGTGTATACATAGAATGTGTTTCTGTCTTCCTATGTTTGCCTAATAAATCCTCACTGCATTCCAAGGATATTCCAAAACTCAATTCTAAATACCCCAGATTACCAAGATGAAAAGGATTTTGTATTTTATTAACATCCCAAAAATATCTAGCTTCTCATTATAAGGAATGATCTCTTTTCAAACAAAAATGTGTCTCTCATGTGGTATTTTAAAAAGCTGATTTAGCAATGAAATATAAATATTTTAAATAATGCCCAATTAGTTGCAAGTAGGATAAACCAATTAAAAATAAAGACAAGAAAATTTCTGATAAGGAATTTCAGATCAGAAAAACTCTAAGGGAGGAAGTGATGTTGGCCTTCAGGTGAGACTGGAACCAGGAATGGAAAATCTGTGCGCCCCACCCAAGGAGGATGCCCTCTCAGCTGCACTCTGCCATGGGGCCACATGAGCTGTTGTGTAGACCTCACACTCTGCACAAAGACTCTCTTTACCTCTGTAAAGCAGCAGATGGTTGTCCCTGTCCTGAAGTCATATCCCTGCTCACAAACTAGGTGACTAGCTTCTCAGTTTCTCTGTTTCTCATTACGAGAGTATCCAATTGACTCAAGTCAAGTCAGCTTTCTGTGTTATATCAGGAAGTGGAGACATTGGGAACAAACTTGACCATTGGGTAGGGGATGAAATAGTTCTCAAAGAAGTAAAGAAGTGCAGACACGGACTTGGAAGAAACGCCAAAGGATTTATTCCAAATAAGCACAAAAACAATAGCCATAGTAAAAAAATACTTTTAAGCATTATCACATCAATTAGTCCATATGTGTATATTTTATATACACATAATTATATTTTATATACACGTAATTATATAAAATATAATTATACATACATATCTGCCTTAATTGACAGTATAATGCTTTAAAATATTTACATATTTTATATAAAATATATATTTATATTG
>NW_012118710.1:6091661-6098703 GCF_000951035.1 Colobus angolensis palliatus | reverse complement strand
ACTTCTGCTGATTATAGTTGCCAAATATCTGTGTCCAATCGGTTGCAAAATACTACCTTATGCAGAGTTCATAAATCCTCTTCCTTCTCCTAGTTTAGCTTTCATTTAAAAAAGTTATCATAAATTCACTAAAACCATTAAATCATGTATTAAACTATCTTAAAGGTAGGGATGCATCTTCAGTGTGTTGGGTGTGGGGTTGGGAAGACATGCAACTTTGACCCAGAGTGACCTGAGATAATGAAGTTTCATAGTAATGGCTAATTACTGCTACCCACCTCTTTATTATTAATTCCACAATTCCGGCACATAAAATAACTTAATCATTTTCAGAATTTGCATGACTAATGGAGTGAGTTCTGATAGAATAAGGGTAAGTTTCATAATTAGGTTTTGCTGGGAACTTGTGCAAACCAGTCTATTTATAATTTGGTCAGCTCCTGATTTTTAATGAGGACATTGAGAGGGACTGAAGCCTCTGGCAGCATTCACTTCTTATTTTAATTACCCACAGTAATTCTGACAATTACACATATGTCATAAATCACATCATAATGACCCATGAAGAAAGTGTATTTAATTATTGAAAGGGGAGTTTTCAGGTTAAACGTGTGGCGGAGGTATGCCGTGATGTGAACCACATTTGAAAACCAATAGCCGGGCGCGGTGGCTCATTCCTGTAATCCCAGCACTTTGGGAGTCTGAGGCGGGTGGATCACCTGAGGTCAAGAGTTCCAGACCACTCTGGCCAACATAGCGAAACCATGTCTCTACTAGAAGTACAAAAATTAGCCAGGTGTGGTGGGGCAAACCTGTACTCCCAGCTACTCCAGAGGCTGAGGCAGTAGAATCGCTTGAACCCCGGAGGTGGAGGTTGCAGTGAGCCGAGACTGAGCCACTGCACTCCAGCCTGGGCAACAGAGTGAGGCTCCATCTCAAAAAAAGAAGAAAAAACAAAACAGAAAACAGAAAAAAAACAAACAACAACAACAAAAAAAAAAACAAGGGGGAAAAAAAGGAAGAAAACCAAGCCTTCTGTTTCTGTGGCCTAGGAGAAGCAGTCTTAGTGAAGAAAGAAAGCTGTGGTTGAATTTCCAATTTTAACTCTGACTTGTAAAGATCTTTGAAGTCATTACTCCTGTCCTTACCGTAACAAAAAACTAAACAAACTGAAAAATTAGAGACTTTTCATGGCCCATCAGTGAAACTGAGGTTATAGGGCAAAATCTAGAAATGTGGAGAATCACAGCTGAGATCTGCTCAGTGGGGGAAGCACTGAAGCTGTAAACTAGTAGGAATATTTACATGATAACTGGGATAAATTACTACAGGCGGAGTGTGGATAAGGTATAGAATGCGAAACTCCTGGGGGCACACTTTGGAGGGTTTTGCCTTCAGGAATTCTACCAGGTTCCAGGATTTTTCCAGTGAAAGGCCTAGAACAATTCCCTCAGAGACTCTGGCAGGGTGAGAGAAAGAGTAACCATTGTGAAATACAACCAGAGGCCAGGCACGGTGGCTCACGCCTATAATCCTAGCACTTTGGGAGGCCGAGGCGGAGGGATCCACCTGAGGTCAGGAGTTGAAGACCAGCCTGGCCAACATGATGAAACCACGCCTTTACCAAAAATACAAAAATTAGCTGGGCATGTTGGTGGGTGCCTGTAATTCCAGCTACTAGGGAGGTTGAGGCAGGAGAATCACTTGGAGCCAGGAGAATCGCTTGAAGCCAGGAGGCGGAGGTTGCAGTGTGTGAGATCACACCACTGCACTCCAGCCTGAGTGACAGTGTGAAACTCTGTCTCAAATAAAAAAAATGATAAAACCTGAAGTCAGGAGTTCGAGACTAGTCTGGCCAACATGGCAAAACCCCATCTCTACTAAAAATACAAAAATTAGCTGGTCAGGTGGTGGGCGCCTGTAATCCCAGCTACTCTGGAGGCTGAGGCAGGAGAATTGCTTGAATCCAGGAGGCGGAGGTTGTGGTGAGTCAAGATTGCGCCACTGCACCCCAGCTTGGGCGACAGAGCAAGACTCTGTCTGAAAAAAAAAAGTAAAAAGAAATAGAATCAGAACATTCTCCATTACAAGGGCCTGCTGTCCAGGGGAAAAAAAATACTTTCCCAGGGCTTTGCCTCAGCTGAGGGAATGGCATGTCTCCTACTCTACCCCTGTATCACCTGAAGAAGAACGGAGAAATGTGGGGAGTTAAGATCCATGCTGATGGTCACAGCCTCCAAAAACAGACCCACTAAAAATCTGAGACTTCATCGTACAATCATATAATCTTCCTGTATCCCACACATTACCACCACACCAATAGGGCTTCAGTATCACAAAAGTGAATTATAGTTGAAAGAGGTGCAAGGTACAGATTATTCAAGAAGGAGTTCTTAGGAAAACCCGAAGACAACCAAGTAGACAAAAGCAATGACACTAGAGGAATTTGGAGCCACTGAAAACTACAGCTACAGCAAACAATAGTGCAATTCCCAGCTAGATTAACATAAAATCTCACACTGAACATCTATTTACCTCAGTTCTTATTATCTAATACAACATTGTAAAACAAAGTTGCAAAGAATGCAAAAAGCCAAAAATAAAACAAAACACTCTCTGAGATGTTCAGTTTAAAATCACACAATTTATAAATTCGGAAAGGAGACTTTATTTCTTGTAAAAGGTTACAGCCTGTAAGGTGGCCATCCCACAAGCTGGGAAGTGAGCCTTCAGGAAAAAATAGAGACAGGAATTTCAAAGGAAAAGGGGTTGAGCTAGGAGCTTTATGTTGAACAAGTTGGCAAAACATATGTATTCAACAGGTTACAGGAAAAGCTATGAATGTGCATGCAACATGAGACCCATGTTTACCTTGGGGTGGAGACTTAATATTTTTTTAATGTCTGCTTTAGGGGTGCAAGTGGTTTTTTGGTTACATGGATGAATTGCATCATGGTGAAGTCTGAAATTTTATTGTACCTGTCACCAAAGCAGTATACATTGTACCCAATATGTAGTTTTTTGTCTCTCATCCTCCTTCCAGTGTCCCCCTTCTGAGTCTTCAATGTCCATTATACCACTCTGTATGCCTTTGCATACCCATAGCTTAGCTCCCACTTATAAGTCAGAACATGCAGTACTTGGTTTTCCATTACTGAGTTACTTCACTTAGAATAATAGACTCTAGTTTCATCCAAATTGTGACAAAATACATTATTTTGTTCTTTTTAACGGCTGTGTAGTATTCCATGGTGTATATATGCCACATTTTCTTTATCCACTCATCAGTTGATGAGCACATAGGTTGTTTCCATATCTTTACAATTGTGAATTGTGCTGCAATAAACATATGTGTGTAGGTGTCTTTTTGATATAATTACTTATATTGCCTTTGGGTAGATACCCAGTAGTGGGATTGCTGAATTGAATAGTAGATCTACTTGTGGTTCTCTGAGAAATCTCCATACTGTTTTCCATACAGATTGTACTAATTTACATTCCCACCAACCATTTAGAAGCATTCCCTTTTCACCACATCCATTGTTTTTTGATTTTTAATAATGGCCATTCTGTCTGGAGTAAAGGTGGTATCTCATTGTGGTTTTAATTTGCATTTATCTGATGGTTAGTTGAGCGTTTTTCTGAAAATGTTGAGCATTTTTTCATCTGTTTATTGGCCATTTGTATTTTTTTTGGAGAAATGAGACGTTTAAATGTATCACAACTAGGCCTTAAACATCAAAATTCCTTTTCAAGGCATGAACGCATGTCAGAGTGTAGCTTCTGGAAACTGGCCAGAACCAATTCATGGTTGATGGTCTTCTTATCTGTAGAAAGTGCTGAAATCAGTCTCTTGTCCCATAAAAGCTATAGTTATGGCTGGTAGAACAGGGATCAATTAGTCAGAATGTGGTGATGAGCTACAAATTGTTTTAATATTGCTTATCTTGAGGTCAGTGCTTGTTTAGCTGCCAGAGAAACAAACCAAAAGCTTTGTGGCAGTTCGAATGTCATTTATTTCTTAAGGGTAGGGTACATGACTTAACCCTTGCCTAGAATGGCCCTAAGTTCTGTTTATAATTTGGTATCTTATTGCCACAAAGAGTCTGTTCTGTCAGTCTTATAATCTCTATTTTAACATTAATACTAGTCAGTAGTTATGTTGAAATGATAGAAGAGAGGGGGTATCATGAGGCTCATCTGATCTCTTCTCCTGTCATGGCTGGGAACTCAGTTTTTAAAGATTTTTCTGTGGTGCCTTTGGCCAAGAGGGAATCTGTTCACTTGGTAGGAGGAAGGGGGATTTAGGATTTTATTTTTATTTTATAGAGGAGAAAAACTAAGTAACAGAAACAATCTAAGAGATGATGCCAATTTGGAATTATCATAATTTGAAATAAGTATGATTAATATGTTAAAGACTCTGATAGAAAACATAGACAACATGGAACAACAAATGAACAATGTAAGCCGAGAGGTAGAAATCCTAAGAAATAATCAAAAGAAATACTAGAAATCAAAACCACAGTAACAAAAATAGAAAATGCCTTGATTGGCTCACCAGTAGACTGGACAGCACCAAAAGGAGAGTAGCTTTACCTCCCACTCCTCCCTCCCCCACAACACCCCTCTGGCTGCACTGTGCTGTGAGCTCCAGGCTTCTGCTAAGCTAGTGCCACCTTCATCTCCCTTCAGCCCCATCACGATTACCTTCCAGGACCTCATCAGTCACAATGAGATGTTCTCTGACATTTACAAGATCTGGGAGATCACAAATGGGCTGTGCCTGGAAGTAGAGCAGAAGATGGTCAGTAAGACAACAGGGAACACTGATGACTCACTCATTGGCAGAGATTCCTCCCCGAAAGTACTGAGGGTGAAGTTACTGAAAGTACGGTAATCACTATTGTTGATATTGTTACAAACCATCACTTGCAGGAAGCAACTTCACAAAAGAAGTCTACCAGAAGTATATCAAAGATTACATGAAATCAATCAAAGAAAAACTTGAAGAACAGAGACCAGAAAGAGTGAAACCTTTTATAACAGGAATGAAGAACAAATCAAGCACATCTTTGCTAATTTCAAAAACTAATAATTCCATTTTTTTTTCTTTTTGAGACAGGGTCTCACTTTGTCACCCAGGTTGGAGTGCAGTGGCACAATCACAGCTCACTGTAATCTCTGCCTCCTGGGTTCAAGTGATTCTCTTGCCTCAGTCTCCCCAGTAGCTGGGATTACAGGCACGCACCACCATGCCCAGCTAATTATTGTATTTTTAGTAGAGACAGGGTTTCAACATGTTGTCCAGGCTGATCTCGAACTCCTCGCCTCAAGTAATCCACCTGCCTTGGCCTTCCAAAGTGCTTGTATTACAGGCATGAGCTACATGCCCAGCAAAACTACCGATTCTTTATTGGTGAAAACCTAAATCCACCTGGCATAGTTGCTCTGCTGAACTACCATAAGGATGGTCAGTGTGACTCCATATATGATGTTTTAAAGAATGGTTTGGAAATTAAAGGATGTTAACAAATTTGGTAGTTACTTTGGATCTATCAACTGTCATCATAACTGGCTGCCACTTGTCATCGACACAACACCAGAGATTAAGACAAATGAGATTGATGTCATCTTGAGCTCTTTAATTGTTTTGACTCTGACTTATCTGGCATGGAGGCATTACTTTTAAGGAAAAAACTTGTCATGTAGATTGTCTAAAAATAAAATGCATTTAAACTAAGAGAGAGAATAAGCACTCTCAAGGATACATCTTCAGAAATTTTCCAAACTGATATAAAAGGGCATAAAGAAGAGTAAAAAATAAGAACAATATAAAAGAAAAGTGGGACAAATTTAAAAAGTGAATATATGCATAACTATAATATGAGGAGGAGAAAGAAAAAATGGAGAAGCAATGTTTGAAGTAATAATAGCTGAGACCTTTCCAAAATTAATAATGCTAACCCACAGACCTGGAAAGTTCAGAAAACAAGTAGGATACATAACCAAATATATACAACTATGAGTGTCATACTCAAACTGCTAAGAAAAAAAAGATAGATAAAATTATGAAAGAACCCAAATGAAAAAGAAGTCATCTTGCCCGTGGAGAAACATAGAAAATAATTATAGTTGTCTTTTTGTCAGAAACCATAAGTAAGAACAGAGTGGAGTGAATTAAAGTATTGAAAGAAAAAAACCCATCAACCTAAAATTCTATTTGCAGTAAAATTTTTCTTCAAAATTGTAGGAAACAGTCAGACTTCCTCAAACAAAAACTGAGGCAGTTTATCACCAGCAGGCTTACCCTACAAGAAATGTCAAAAGATGATAAGAAAGTCTTCAGGCAGAAGGAAAATTATATAGATCAGAAACTGAGATCTATATAAAGAATATTCAAGACAGAATAAATGAATTAAAATATTTTATTTTTCTTATTTTTAATTGACTTAAAATATAACTGTTTAAAGTATTAATAGTAAAATTGTATGAGGTGACCAATGTACCTAGATACTTGAAATGAATGACAGCAGCATCATAGGAGATGGAAAGGATGAGTCGGAAATAAGCTACGTGCACTACACATCAGGCAGTGTAATGTTATTCAAAGAGAAACTTAAATCAGTTAAAAATATATATTGCAAATTTGAGGTCAACTCCTAATTTAAAAAAATAAATATAAGTGTTGTGTTATGCTACAAAAAGAGATAAAAGGAAATAATATAAAATGTTCAATCAAAACCAGAGAAGACAGGAAAGAAAGAACAAATGTAACAAATTAGAAAACAGTTACAAATGTGGTAGACATTAATCCAACCATATCAATAATCTTTTCAATATGAGTGGCATAAATGCAACAATTAAAAGACCGCTATTGTTAGAGTTGATAAAGAAGTAAGACTCAACATGTGCTGTATATAAGAAATCTACTTTTAATATAAATATTTGTAATCCTTTGGGTATATACCCAGTAGTGGGATGGCTGGGTCATATGGTACATCTAGTTCTAGATCCTTGAGGAATCGCCATACTGTTTTCC
>NW_012118710.1:6067981-6090270 GCF_000951035.1 Colobus angolensis palliatus | reverse complement strand
TTGATCAGAGACAATGAGAAAGTCGGTCTCAAACAAAAAAAAAGAAAAACTGATAAAGGAGAACTCGAAAAACTAAATGTCATAAAAATTAAAGTTCTATACATTTAAAATGAATAAAAATATAAAAGAAAAAAAATAAATAAATAAATAAATATTTGGACAGATTAAAATAAAATAATGAAGAAAGATAAATCATGTTAACACTTATATTTAGTACCTTTTTTCTTGATGTTTGTTGTGTTTACTATTAGTATGACCACTACAGTTCTCCTTTAATTATTATTTTCATGCCATTATTTGCCATCCTTTTACTTTCAACCTATTTGTGCTTTGACTCTAAATTCTTTCTCTTGTAAATGAAATATATATTTTATGAATATTATTACAACCTGTGCCTTTTTATTAGTGTAATCTATTTACACCTAAATTGATTATGAATAATGAAGCATTTAAGTCTGCCATTTTGGCATTTTTTATATATGTCTCGTCTGTTTTTAATCTATTCTACCATTACTGCCTTATTTTTTTGTTAAATAGATATTTTCTATTGTACCATTTTAATTCTCTTGTGATTTCTTTTAGAATATTTTTGTTTTATTAGTGGTTGCCTTGGAGATTACAATTAGCAACTTATAGCCACATAGTTGATATTAATACCATTTTATTTTCACTAGTACACAACTATTTTACTTCTATGTAGCTCTAATTCTTTGCCTCACCTTTGTGCTATGATTATCATACAAATTACATCTTGATAATATTATAGGTTCATCAACACAATCCTATAATTGCTTTGCAAACTTGTATTTTAAGTCAGACAAGATAATACAAAAGGATGGATGGATGGATGGAAGAATGGATGGATGAATGGACGGATGCATAGAGAGATAATACTATCTTTCCTATTTACCTATGTAATTACTTTTACTGATACTCTTTATTTCTTAATGTGGATGCAAGTTAATGTTTGTCATCCTTTCACTTCAGCCTGAAGGAATTGTAATACTCTTTAGTATTGTTCATAACAAAAGTTTGCAAACAACAATTCTGGCCATTTTTCTTTATCTGAAAATGTCTCCATTTCTTCATCGTTTTTGAATAATACTTTGTTGGATATAGAATTCTTAACTGATATGTCTTTTTTTTGAGAACTTTATATATGCTTTTCCACTGCCTTCTGGCTTTCATGGTTTCTGATGAGAAATTAGCTGTTAATCTTATTAAGGATCTCTTGTAGATGCTGAGTTGCTTTTTGCTTGCTGCTTTCAAGATTCCTATTTGCCCTTGGCTCTGAACAATTTGATTATGATATACCCAGGTGTGAATATCTTTGCGATTACTTTACCTAAACTTCCTTTAGCTGCTTATATATGTAAGTTAATGTTTCCATTAAATATGTAAAATTCATGTCCATTATCTAAGGATTCTTTCTTCTTTCTCTCTCTCCCCTATTTCTGGAACTCCCATTTTGTGTATGTTGATACACTTGATGATGTCCCACAGTTTTGTCAAATTTCTGTGTATATTTCTTCAATAGGTTTTTGTTTCTATTTTTCTGACTGCATTATCTCCATTGACTTATATTTAAGCTCATTTATTCCTTCTGTCAACTCACATCTGCTGTTGAGCTCCTCCACTAAAATTTTCTTTTCAGTTATTGTACTTTTTACCTCCAGAATTTCCATTTGTTTATTTTCTTGTAATCTATCTATTGGTGTTCCCACCACCCACCCCACCTGCCAGGTATGGCCCATACTTCCTCTGTCTTTGTGTCTCATAATTTTTTGTTGAAAGCCAGGTATTTTAAATAATATTATATGACAACTCTAAAAACTATTTTGCTAGGCTTTATTGTATATTGACACTTAAATCTCTACTCACTTAGCTTTATGGTCAGCTAATGATTGCACTGAGATTTCCTTAAATGCCTTCAACTGACAAGTCTTCTTATATTTGCCAAGGGATTCTGTGTACATGTTGAGGTAATTCCTTTGACATTTTAGCAGTTTACATCTTTGCCTTAGCCTTCATTTTTGGTTTGTGCAGTCTCAATATCAGCCAGAAGAGATTAGGAATATCTCAGGTTTTTTTCCCTAGGTGTATTTACAACTCTGCAAACATGCACATGATTTTATTTTTATTTAGTTTCCTACGGTGAATGTTTCAAAACCTTTTAATACCCTCTATAAGAAGTCTGTTATTTTCTTTTGTTTTGTTTGAGACAGAGTCTTGCTTTCTCACCCAGGACAGAGTGCAGTGGCACAATCTCAGCTCACTGCAACCTCCACCTCCTGGGATCAGGCAATTCTCCTGACTCAGCCTCTCGAGTAGCTGTTATTACAGATGTGAGCCACCATGCTTAGCTACTTTTTTTTTTTTTTTTTTTTTTTTTGTGGAGATGAGGTTTCGCCATGTTGCCCAGGTTAGTCTTGGACTCCTGGCCTCTGGTGATCCACCTGTCTCAGCTTCCCAATGTGCTGGGATTACAGGCATGAGCCACCATACCTGGCCCTCTCTATAGACTTCTAATTCTCCAGCTTTTTCTTTTGAAGATTTTTATGAGTCTTTTTTTGGCCACATTGTTAACTATAACTCAGATACTTGCAATTTTAAAAAATTACTGCTGATTATTTTTTTTAAATGCCTCAGGAAAAAATTCCACTGAGGAAGCTCCCAGGCCAAATAAAGATAAGCCCTGTAAGTGGGCATTTCCAGGGAACTGCTAGAAAGCTCAAATAGTAACATATTCTGTGAATAAGCATATTTAACAGCTTCAGATCTATTATTTTCTCTCTGGTGGCTGCTAGACTGCTGGTTTTCAGAGCTACTGTTATTGTAAGGCTTCTGATCTTGAAGGCTACTGTTGAACTAAAGAGAGCAGAATGGGAATAGCACTTCTCAAAAATACCATGAAATTTATTGTTCTTACCAAGATCTCACGATTTTTCTTAAACAAATACTCCTCATATTGCTTCAAGTCTCTGGTTTATTTCCAGAACTCTGAAGATGTTGATTTTGATAAGTTTTTTGTCAATATTCTCATTGCTTGTGTAGATTAGTGAATATTCAAAGGCCTTAACTCTGCCATTCTGGAAGAATGTCCCTTGTAGTTACTTTTTATAGTTATTTTTCATCTTATTATTAAATGTGTAAAGGTCTCTCAAGATGATTTAAGACTGTCTCTTTGCAGCAATGCGTTTCTTCATCTCTAACTTGACACTTTTAGTCTGCAAGCCAAAAATCCAAAAATGTTAGAAATATAGATAATTCACAAAAAAATTTTCCATTAACAAATGCCACTGAGTATTTGTGATATCTTTGGTCTATGCAAATGCTATTTTAAAATGGTGTCAGTCTGCTTTCTAGATTAGAAGTCAAAATCCACTTCGCTACCTGTTTTTATATGATTTGCCATACAAAAGCATTGTGTTTCATTTGCGATGAAAGTATAACTGTGGTAAAAGAATACAATATATGCTGATATTATCAAACTTGGCACTTAACACAATATTCCCAATTCATGGTGAAGCCATGGTTAGAAAAATTATAAAATTTTAAAAGAACATCTTAGCACAGCAGAATTTGCAACCAGAGTTTGTTTCTGAGTGACTCACTTGTTAACCAAGAAAGAGAAGTCATTTACTGATGGCAAGTCAATTAAATTGTGTTTGATTGCAGAAGACCAAAAAATGTATCCAGACAAAATAAAACTGCCTAGTACTATTAACCTTTCAGCAAAAATCATTGCTAGAAGAATTGAAGACATCAGAAGCAATACCAATATCACTTAAAAATAAGGAAAATAGTTGTGAGTGGTTTCCCTCAGCTTTTAATACATTAACATACATTACTGATACAGTTTAGTTATTGTTTATTCAAGGAGTCAGTGCAGAGTTTGAAGTGCCTAAATGGCCTATGTGAATAGTTTACATTGCACAGCTACCTGTGAAAATATATTCAAAGAAGTTGAGAAAATATTAATTCAGCATAATCTGAAGCAGAATCTGCTAAGATGTAATACACCTGATACAAAAATACATGTGGACCAGAAACAGTCCTAGTTAGACAAATTTACAAAGTTCGCAAAATATAAAATGCATGAAGACTATAATCCTTATTGTGTTATCCATCAGAAAGTATTTTGTGAAAAATATATGAATTTATCATGAGTTATTGAACCAGAAGTGTCAATGGTGAACTTCATTAGCTCTCATAAACTTTGCCATTGTTAGTTCCATAAAGTTTTGTAAGAAATAAAAGCTGAATATCCTGACTTACCCTACCACACATCAGTTTAAGAACTTAACAATAGTTAAGTTTTGTGTGGGTTTTTTTTTTTTTTTTTTTTGAAACAGAGTCTCTCTCTGTCACCCAGGCTGGAGTGCAGTGGCACAATCTCAGCTTACTGCAACCTCTGCCCTCCCCACTGCCCCGGTTCAAGTGAGTCTTCTGCCTCAGACTTCCAAGTAGCTGGGACTACAGGCACTAACCACCACACCCAGATGATTTTTATATTTTTAGTAGAGGTGGGGTTTCACCATGTTGGCCAGGCTGGTCTCAAACGCCTGGCCTTAAGTGATCTGCCTGCCTTGGCCTCCCAAAGTGCTGGGATTGCAAGCATGAGCCACTGTACCTGGCCTTTTGTGTTATTTTTTAAACATGGATCAAGATTAAAATGTTTCTGAATAAGAAGAACTGTGCTGTCAACCACTATTTCAGAACACTAAATGATTTCAAAGCTTATTATTCACTGCAGGTTTCATCATCTTGATTAACAAATTTAAAATTGAAAGTCAAAGCAAAGCTAATACGTGAAACTTATTCTATCATAATTACAATGACAATCATCAATCTTTGAATCACAACTAATATCATGCTTCTTTGTATACTTCCCATGCTGTCAAAAGTTAAAATAAAAAATGATATTAATATTTCCACACAAATCTCTGTAGATATATTTTCTGATCTCAATTTCAGCATTGTCATTTTAGACCTTGATGCAAGTGCTAAAAAAATTCTATATTTCAAAGTTTACTTAACAATGCAATTGAGAAGATTCTACCTAAACTTTCATTGCAAGTGATTAATCTGCAGTATAATGACATGCTAAAAGGCAAATATCAAAAGAAGAATCTAATAAAATTCTATAAATGACTTCTAAGGAATAAATATGCTCAATTATTATAGAATCTTATGCTCTTGGAGCACCATTGGTATGTGATAGTACCTATCTGTGTGAAAAGACATTTTCAAAGATAAAATATGTTAAATTTTGTTGGTGTCAACATTAACATATGAGCATTTGCAATTAATTTTGATTATAGAGAATATTAACATGAATGCCAATTTTTAAAAATTCCTTAAAAATTATTTTGTTTTCATTAGGAGACCTATAATTTAAGAAATTTAAATTACTAAACTATTATATTTTAAATACCATCAATGAATATTTATTAAAACTTTTTTTCTTTCTTGTTATGTAAGTAGCTACATGATACCAATTTAGCCTCTTGACCTAAAGAGCTGAAAATATTTATTATCTAGCCCTTTGCAAAATAAAATTTGTCAACTCTGTTCTTCATAGTTAAAATGAACAGTATCACATCAGATGTCTGGAAACAATAAAGATTAGATTTATGATAATTTGACAAAGGCAATAATTTTCATTCCAAACTACTAATAAATGTTTTGAGTTTAGATTAATAGGTTGTTGGAAAATTGGGAAAAGTAGGGGTAAATAATGCTTTTAAGGAGGAATTGAGTCAATTATATAAGCTTAATTTTCTATGGAAACAAAAAATAATAGTACAGCAGATAAAGGAATCAAAGAATAGAATGCGATAATCATTAAGACATCTAAAATTTTGTGTGGTTACTGTTGGACTTTTACCCCTGAAACTCTGAGAAAGAAGGTCTGCTCCTTTGAGATGATCAAACAGAAGAGGTTGGAGGAAAATTTCAGAGAACATGCAGTTTATTTTCTTTTTCAAACAGTAAAAAGCACTGAGACATGATTGGGAATTTATTTCAATGGAGTTTTTGATATGAAAGAGAAAGAGATCATAGGAAAACATTTTTTCTTGCAAAATAATCAAGAAACTGATCACCAGGAAGTGAGATATTATTTATATTTGTATTAAGATAGTTTCATACAGATGCCAGTTTATTCTAGTCTATAAAACACAAGGTTGCTTACCTAAAAAACTTTAACAGTACACAATTTTGCATCTTCCATTTACTCCACAAGATCAGTAAAGAGAGAAATGCATGTGCTTTTTCATGAGTTATAACTAGTGGTGAACCATGAGGTGATTTTGTTCTTGCTATGGGACAACAGCAAAAAGGGTGTGAGTCAAAACTCACTTATCAGCATGCACAGTGGTTCCATTGTGCAGACATTTTGATTAGACATAAGTCAGAATTTTATTGCCAAAAGCTGTGTGTATGTGTATGTTTGGTGTTGATTTTTAAATTGTAGAGAAATTTCCATAAAATTTATAGAATCATTCTCTCTGTCTCTCTCTCTCTCTCTCTCTGTTTTTCTCTCTCCCCCAATAAATGGCTGCAACTAAGTAAAAACATTTACAAGGAAATAAATGACTTCCAGTATTTCCCTCTGGAGCTTTAGAATAAGAAGTGAAACATCTAGATAGTTTCTTGGTGCAACAGGTCTTAGATTCAAGGAATCCAAATATGGATGTGACCAAGAGTCCCACATCAGGAAAGCTGAGGACTTAATGACCTTCAGAAACTTCATTTCAAATTAGAAGTGAACAGAGCAGGGTGAATATCCTCCTTCTTACCCCCTTCCATTGTCATTCACCTTTAATTTAAAAAACTAAAGCATAGGAAACATCTAAGTATGAGTGCCCCTGCCTTACTGAGGCTGTCTCATCCTGCACTTCTTATATGGTCCACTGAAAAACCCTGATGTTTACCTTTCATCCCTAGTCACAGCTACACTAATCACATCTTCTTGTTAAAGAACACTGTCCATAACCTTTTCCCTCCCACAAGAGACTCCTAATTTTAACTTTTCATCTTTAATCAAGGCGTGCCTCCTTTTAAAAATAGCCACTGTGTAACACACAGACCGACCGGGAGGACTCCCATGTCGTGAGTGATCCCAAATGGCCTCCATCTCCATTATCTCCATTGCTTCTTGACAGGTTGCTGGTACTAAGTAAAATGTTATAACACTCAGGATGCCTATATTCACAGGCTTTCCTCCAGTGATGGCTTCCAGATGTGAGGAAATTTTTAAAGTCTGTGGTCCTCAACACATCATTGGGTCCTTCCAATGTTTTCAAAAATCCATAATCACCAGCACACTATGTTGACTCCATTTCAACTTTCAGCCACAGAGAAACTAAGCAATATGGATAAGAAGACTTCACAAATAACTTCCCATTTGTAGAGAAAATACATTAAAATATCCACATACCCTGCAATTATTTTAATTTCCTCTGCAGAGTTTGATACCTACCCCCTGTATCCCTCTCTTACACACATAAACACATGGGCATCTCACACCAGTAACATTTTGATGGGTGCTATTTTTTTCCAGTCCTAATTCCTTTTGGGGGATATTAATGTTAATAATTTTCCAGGCCAAGCCTCCCAACCCACTGCATAAAGAAAGCATTTATGTCATGTTGAACCCTGACCTGAACTCAATCCCATAAAACCTTGGGAAGTAGATCAATACAATGAAAAGGGAAGTAGTTTTCAGATATCTCATGCTCCTACTCCCCATCTCCATACCCCACCAAAATGGAAAAAAGAAAAAAAATACAGTCTTGTGTCTGAAATTTGCATTTGTTTCAGTGATGCATTTTAGGATTGAAAGTGTCAGAGTAACTGACTTCATTGTTCAGTTCATTGTCCAATACACAAAGAAAACTGTATGCCACAACTGTCTATGGGAGGGAAGTATTTTTTATTTAGGTCAACCTCTACACTTACTATACAAGTTGATATTTAGAAAGTGTTGGAGAGTGTGGGAAAGAACACCTGAAACTACAACCTTATGCTGAAAAAAATTGGCTGAGGAAATGGCTCCTATGAGGGTTGAGACTTGCCCTGAGCCCGAGGCTTGTCGAGGGCACAGACTCTGACTTTTATTAAAGGAACCTGCTGCTCTGGGTCATGTCTCATTTGTCCTCATGTTATAGAAAATCCCAAATGCAATATCCATGAAATGTGAAGGGATTTAAATGAGGGTTCATCTGTAGAATGGGTGAGAAAGAGGGAAATTGTCTTTTTATCTTTCTCTTTTTGTCTGGTAACAATTTATACTCAGAGATGCCTACACAAGTGTTTTCACAGAAAATGCTCTGTGGAAAAGCTGTCAGTTTTTACTCATCAGAAATAAAGCAAAGCTTAACAGAGAGAAGTTCAAATATCGGCTCAGATGTGAGCTCAGGGTTTATCTAACAGAAACTCTATCCTGGTCTTGCCTCACCTGGGCTGGGGCCACTCTGACCTTGGATCTAACTTCTAAGCTAGAAGATAGAAAAAAAAAAGCCTTTGTGGAGATTTTAGATTGTAAACATTGAAAACAGAGGCCATGAGTTTGATAGAGTCCATCTGTAAAGCAGCATTTAAAGGCAGACAGAACACTCCGCTCACAGCTGATCTGGTTTACCTTAGAACACAGTTTACATTCTCCTACGTAGACTGAAATTAGATTATACTGAATAGAAAGATACCCTGAATTTTCATATACCTCCTTTTAAAAATACCATTTACAGATGTTTTTAAAATCATACCTATTATCTCTACTATTAAAGTTTATAATTTAATAATGACTTCATGAGGACTCTGTGTATGCAAAGAATCAGGAGAGACCAGGAAGCAGAGAGAGGTTGAAGAATACAGAACCTGTTTATCTTAAAACATTTCAGGGCTATTGGCCACCTAGCTGCCTTCTCTGTCTGCTCTTCCATTAAACATCAGCAGGACTCATCAATAAACACAGAGGTGTAGAAAGTTTTCTGCACAACGTGGAAGGCTTTCTAGGCATGATATTTCAAGTGTTTTATTCCTTCTTTCCTCCTCTTCATCCCAGGGAGCTTTTCAAATTAGCACAAAGAAGTATCTCCATTTGGGCAACAGAGTGACCAGTTTTAGCCCTGAAAGTCTCCATGTCCTGGGAAACCCAAGCAAAGCAGAATGGCTGGTAGACAGTGGGTTTATTTTCCTCTTCTCAAATGGTTTCCTAAGGTTTTCCCAGATGGCAAGCAAGGGGGCTTGATGCTTTGGAAGTAACCAGGCTGCTGTCAATGTATGTCACATCCCATGAGATTTCATGGCAGCTCTTTTTAAAATTTTTACCCAGTAAAGGAGTAACAGCAAGGATCAACTGGCCAAGCCGGATGCAAGACACAGAGCCTGGTGCCCATTTCACTCCTTGTAGGAAAGGAAGGAGTCACAGAGGCCTTTCTAACAGGGAGGGTGAATTATGTCCCCAGTTGCTTGGTCCTGAAAGTTTCTTGGCACTCACAGGATCTCTTTTCAGCTTGCTTATACACAGGTTCCTGGGGAAATGAACTATATAAAATTATCAATTTTTTTAACCTTAAATTTCCCTCCAAGGTAAAATAAAATGCCTCGTAGTGAATAAACAGCAATGAGATGAAATCCAGAAAAATTAAATCATAATGTGGCCATAAAGATTAGGCTCAGATTTTAATATTTGACTACAATATGTGTATAGGTGTGGGAGGGAGTATGTGAGTAGGATCAGGTGGGAAGCACTGATTATATAACCTGTCCTTACATTCCCCAATTTTAGGTGATTTTTTCCCCCATAACATGCAGAAGTCATCAGAATTGACAATAAATGAGTATTTCCAAGTCAGGTGTCAACTGAATAACCTTGCTATATTATATATAAAGTCATTGGAGAGAGGGCAGATGTAGCCTTTGATATACAAAAATGTCAGAACCATCAAACGCATCCTGAGACATAGGATTTTTTTCTAGAATTTTGGCGAGAACTTGACTATTATATTCAAGAGACAGTCACAATGGAGTTTTCAAAAGATTGAACCAAGAAAGCCACTCAGACTGCTGGACACACAAATGCTCTTCCCTCCTTCTCTCTATGCTAGAACTTCATGAAAGTTGTTATTTCTGTAAAACTCAAATCTTGCCCCAAAAATATATTACTCTGCATCCAGGCCAGAAAACTCTCTCTTAAGAATTTATAAGCCATCTGTAGGGTTTTAAGGAAATTTCAAGTAGAATGGTCATAAGCCAGGATTTCCTAACATAGCCGAAAATGAGGTCTACAAAAGAAAAAAAAAGGAATTGTAGAGGCTTTTTGAACTTTCTAATAAATATTGTGAACAGTGGAAGATCTCATTTTTTTTGGCAGAACACCTTCAAGAATCATCTGAGTCAAATCCGTAAGTTGGAGAAAATAATGATAACAAATTTACATTCTTGGAAACCATGCCTCCTGACCTGGCACAATGAAACGTAGTCCACCTTCTTAATAGAAGTTTTCTTACATGGTTTGGTCTGTCTTTCATCAGGTGCCACCATTGGCAACCAAAGGCACAGGGTTTATTTATTTTTTCCTTTAACTGATAGGATTTATACAGGATAAGTTGCTAGGAACATGAGAGAATATAAGTTCTATTCAGAATGGTCACAGAAAACAGAGCTGCCTTTCCCTGCTGGAACATGTTCAAGTGACACGTTCTGTTCATGAGGCAACACATTCTGCTCATGAGACACAGTCTTCATGCATATCAAAGCAATCCAAAGAAAAGCAGTCATCAGAAAGGAACGCTGATTTGCGTGCTGCTCTACACAGCCACAAGTGGACAGGCTGCAAAAACTGTTCTTATCCAGCAGCTTCCAAAGCTGAAAGCTGGAGATGGGACTCAGACATTTCAAGGTCCATTGCTTCCTGGATGCTCCCAGGCAGAAATACAACACACTGTTGCTTGGGCAGTAAGAAGCAAGATATGTGACCAAGGGAACCAACCCCACCATTATCCCAAACACATCCTGCTGAAGGCCACCCGGTAAAACTCCCACCACATTTCTTGCCAGCCTCTCCTATATACAAAGCCCCCTCGACCTTGGTCAGGCTTTGACAGGTCTTTTTTTGACCTGAATGGTACCCCGTGGCTACCTTTTCCTCCTATAGCATAACCTTTATGGTCTATTCCTTGCTTCCAAGTTCTAAGACTGCTGGTGCTGAACATTCTCATAGATGATTTATTAGTCTCTTTAGGAGAGTATGTTTCTGTGAGGATCATGACATTTGCAAAGCATATGGCAGAAGGGAGCTTCAGTTAAGGGATGGTGATGTAAATTGCATTCGGTTTTGCTTTGGCAAGGACACCAGATGGATGCCTTTATGATGAAGTGGGTTTCCTCCAGAATTTTTTAAATATCGGTCTCCAACAGGTGTTTCCTTTAAGGCATGTCTGTTTTTCATAACATTAGAATGAAGAAAAATGTTGCCTGTGACAGCTTGTATACATATATCACACTTTTATTATGATAAAAATGTACAGTGATTGATTCCCTATTCTGAGTCATGTTAAAATGTGCTTGGGAGAAGATCATCTTAAATTTGCCAAAAGGGCATTTAATTACCAGACCAAAGACTCTTCATTTATCATGAAGGTGGAGAGGGTGGAGAAGGAGGGGAAGTAGAGAAAAGCTGAAGAAAGTGACCAGAAGGAAAGTAGTAGTAGCAGCTGTAGACTTGAGTGCTGAGGGCAGACAGCAGGGAATCACCTCCTAAAAGGCAACATAGCTATTTCCAAATTGTTCTCAAAGAGTCCCTGAAAGACAATCACTACCACCTTGGTCATGATATGTAAACACATGTTCTGAGGAATCCTAGGGAGAGAGTCTAGGAAGCGACTCATAGAGAGAAAGAGGTTCTATGGATGAATAATATCATTCATCAATTCTCCAAATCCTGATGAAAATCAAGACCAGACTCAGGTATTAGCTGTGTTTGCTGGTGAGTCCCATTAAGAAGCTTGTCATAAGGCTGTCATCAGGGTCCTGTCTGGTTCAATTAAGACAGCCTGTGGGGCTTTTGGAAAGTGGTGTTGGAGCTCATGGCTTATAGGTATTTAAATTGCCAAAAGACACGTTAATTTGAATGAACAGGGTAACCCATTTTGGTCAAGCTGACCTTGAAGCCTATATGTTACATCGTCTAACTAGGCAAATGATTAGAATTCACTAAACCCACTAAGTTTATAGGTAGTTCTTAAGTGCAAGAGGAGATGAAGGATTGCATCAAGACCTTGGCCACTCTTGTTAGGAATTATCCTCTCTGACTTTCCAAACCTGTTTCTAGTATCCCATTCCCCCTATCCTGGCTTCTCCTTCTAGGTCCTCTCTGTCCTATTACTTTAAAGTTTGACACTTCAGTCTAAGTTGGAGTAAGTTCTTTTGTCTGAAAAAAAAAATAAGGTGTAAGATATCAATTTAGAATCTAGCCTGCTTGAGGAAAGCAAAATTGCTTGTCATTATGTTGAGGTCTGAGTTTGGGGGCTAGGCGTTGAATAATAAACTGTATTAATTCACAAGGAAACCCCATAACCCTGCAGCATGAAGGGGAATAGATTGTATTTCTCCCAAGATGTAGAGTAAAATTGCATGGGAGAACATTGTTATCAGTTACATCTGAGATGAGTAGGACTGAATCTGTAATGTGACACACAGTACAGTATATGCCAAAAGACTTTAGGAGACAATACCAGATACTTTTAAATAAATAAAATAAGTAAGCATGTGAGTAAATAGTAAAAGCTTTTGTGGTCAGATAAGTTGTGAAACACTGGATTATACAATTTTTAAAGGATTTCTATATTGCAGAAATCCTTTTATATGCTGTTATCAGAACCTTTCACAGGCCAAAGTGCACTGTGACTACGTTATTCTGTCACACTGCTAATATTTGAGACTGAGTAATTTATAAAGGAAACAGTTTTGGTTGACTCACAATTTAGCATGGCTGGGGAGGTCTCAAGAAACTTACCATCATGGCGGAAGGGGAAGCAAGGAAGTCCTTTTTCACATGGTGGCAGGAGGAAGTGCAAAGTGAATTTTGGGAGAAGCCCCTTATAAAACCATCAGATCTCTAAGAACTCACTCACTATCATAAGACCAGCATGAGGGTAACCATCCCCGTGATTCAATTACCTCCTACTGGGTCCCTCCCCTGACACATGGGGATTATGGGAACTACTGTTCAAGATGAGATTTGGGTGGGGACACAGCCAGACCATATCAGTGACTGTCAAAGAGGGGCCATTGCTCTCAAACTCTGGTTACTTCTAGGATGTCTCCAGTTACTAATATACCATGGAACCTGTGTTTTGCAAAAGGAATTGGTGTTAGAATGGGATGGACTTATGCCCTGATAACAGCTATGAAATCTCAGTGGCTGAGCACAAGAAAGGTTTATTTCTTGTTCACATTACATGTCCAGCATAGGCCAAGCAGGCCAGGGCACTCAGCTCAAGGTGCCCACTGGAGCAGCCAGGCTAGGAGAGACCCTGAGAACTTCACCTGAGAGCTTCTCACTGCCTGACCCATCTCTTCTCACATTTCACTGGACAGAGCTAGTCACATGGCCCCACCTACCTGTCCCTATACTCAGGAAGGAAAGCAGCTGGATATGGTGAGGTTGGTAACCTCAACTTCAGCACTCTATTCAAATGCCAGTTTTGCACTTTGTTAGCTCTTTGACTTTTATGCATAAAATAAGGGCGGGTAGTCTTTAAAGTTTCTGGCAGAGACAGAAATGTTTACTGAACAATTTAAGTTACTTCCCATGTTCTCCAGACCTCTTAAAGTCAGCAGGAGCCATGTGACTAATTCTGGCCAATGAGATGTGAGGAGAAATGAAGCAAGTCACCCTGGGCCAAAGCAGTTAGAGGCCTAGGCTTGGTTCTCCAGTTCCTTTTTCCTCCCCTGCCTGATGACTGAGGAGTATGCATGTTCCAGATGTTGAGGCCATAAGATGGTAGAGCCTCTGTCCCCCAGGTTCTGGCTGGCTGTGTGGAGCAGAGACATCTTTTCACCTGAGTAAAATATATAATGTAGGTGAGAAGAAGTAAGTTGTGTTGTGTTAGGCCCTGGGGATGTTGAGGTTGTTTCTGCAGTGTAAGCCTAGATTTTCCTGGCTGATATAGGCCTTTCTAATCCTCGATTTTCTGTAATTTGACAAGGGTTTTCTTATTCTCTCACAAGCAAATATGCATTCCTTAGGATGAGAGTGGGATTTTTCAAAAGAACATCCAACCCTGTCATGGATTGAATATATTATGAAACAAACTTGTGTCTAACTGCAGTGTGGGGTGACCACGGGGATGGCATTGCCATGACTTAGATCAAGATCAAAGCAAAGTCTAGGCAAATGCAGACCAGTGATGAAAGCTTTAAAGAATGCAAAAAGTATTTACTAAATCAGAATGTTTCAACAGGGACCCATTCGGAAAAATATATGGAAAGGAGACAGGAGGAAAATATGCTAAGGAGAGAAATATTACCCATGATTGAATCTCTCACAGCTATGTAAATTCTATATTCAGGTGCCCAAAACACTGCTCATGATATCTACCAATGAATAACAGTATCGTACAGTATCAAAATTAAAAGCAGAAATAACTATCTTCAAGGTACATATAATCTAAGGCAAAAAAAAAAAAAAAATCCCGATGTGGCTTTTGCCCAAAGTGTGTTTTCAGCTATGATACAGTCTGGGCTCTTTGTGCTCTTCACATCTAAGCCTTTATTCTAGAGTCTTACAGACCTGTGGTCATTCTACTTATGCTATTCTCCTCTTTGATCTCAAAGCTCTGATGAGTTTTACATCTCGGCTTTCTTACAGAGGAACTCCAAATAGTCTCAAACTAACTCTCCATTCTTCCTATTTAGGACTTTTCAACATGATGTAGAACAAGATTCTGACCAGCTTGATAGCAGTGGGATGTTTCACTGGTGCAAACCAACCTCTTTGGACAAGGTGACTCTGGTAGGTTGCATCATCAAATCTCAAATAAGATAAAGCATTTCTTAGGGTAAATGATGTTCCTATGTTAGTCATAAGCACCTGTCACTTCTCTTTGTAAACTATGAATTTGTCAAAAAAAGAAAAAAAAAATCCATATCCCTCACCAGCCATGTGAATAATATACAAAGTAATACATGAGGCATTTGACAAAGCCTACATGAGTAATATGCTGGAATTTCAAACAATTATATGTCTTCAACTATTTCCTCTCTCCTTTAACAGTTTAGCTGACTCAGTTATTCAGAATAATGTTTTCCTGAGGTTTTGCTGTTTTCCTAGTAAATCTAATTAATTTAAATGCACCAGGGAAACCTACTGTTTATAAGGACTCTGCAGTCTTTTTTTTTTTTTTTTTTTTTTTTAGGTAAATAAGAATTTTTCTAATGTATTGGTTTTGAAATTTGGATTTTCTGTAGTGGTTTTTCTTAAAGCTGGCTCTACTTAGATTTAACACATTAGCCACAAATATGCCTCCTAAACACTTTATACAACCAGGGTGAGTCTTTGTAGATATTACAGTCATGTCGTTGTCCCTCTTCTCAAAGAGACAAACTAACTCAACTCACAGAAATACCTGCAACTAAGATGGAAAAAGTCTTGTATCCTAACCCAGGGTCTGGCACCTGCTTTCTAGATGCCCACCTACTGTAATTTTCTGGAGTTGGAAATTCAAGTATAATCTTAGTGGTTTACCTTACAAGTAGTAGCTGATAAATTTAACTAATAAAAATGATTGTTTGCATGCTGTATGAACCCTATATATATTTTTATATATGACTAATTGATACTTATATATATTTTCTTGCTTTCCAAAAGTAGTTTAGTTCACTTTTTTGATAAATGCACACATGCATACATACACATCTTTGTGGCTCAGTGCCAATGTCCTGACAGAATATATTTCAACTTTTGTAAAAGCATGATCCATCATTTGATCAGAAACACAAAACTGTCAGAGCTGTCATACCAACTGGAAGACTATTAGGGTTGCTGAAACTCACCATCTTAGCAATTATGTCTTATTCTGAACTATACAAAATAAACAGCCATTGAGCAGGAAGACAAACATATTTTCAGTGGGAGGCAAATCTTTAGAAAGGTTAGGAAGTTGGTTGCAGATTGAGACATTTGAGACCAAAGGATGGAAATAGCAGAAGTTTTATTAGATCATATTTATTAAGAATGCAGACAGGTTGCCATGATTGATATTTCCCTTATGATACTTGATATGGAATATAGTTCAGAATACCAACTGAGTCTTTTGTTAACTTTAGGGTGCCTTCTAGTTTTAAAAATGCTAAGAAATTTGAAATGTATGCCCCTAGGAAAGAAATATCTGGATAGCAAAATTCGAGGAGCCTTTAAACTTGGTTTCATCTGCAAAAGGGTCAAGTAGAAATGATCAATTTAAGTTACTTTGAACAAATAGGACATCCTCCCCTTCCTCCAATAGCCACCATCTTTCTTAATCAGGAGACACTTTTGTGCCACAGTTTCTTGGAGAAATTGCCTCTCTAGCTGTGCCCATTAATGCAATCTGCCATGTATCTTGTTTCTAATTGTTTAGTTCTACTCAGAAGAGCAATTGTTGGACTTTAGACATGTTACATTAAATACCGTTAGAGGCTTCATTATTCAAGTTAAAACTAATCGGATTAGCTAGAGACAATTATTTAATAGATTTGGTTAAGATTCATATCACTCTAGGAAGGCTCTCCAGACAAGTAGCTTTATTTCCCCTAGCAGGGAGATCCCTCTTGGAAGGAGGGTACAGTACAGTATTCCCAGTATATGCTAATTTGGTAAACTTTTAATTGTTGAAATGTCAGATGCCACTTGTTTATCCTGTTAAATTTCATCAATGCCTGTTTCATAGAAGATTGCCATTTAACCGAGCAAAGAACTGGCATAAAGAAGAATGATATATCCATTTGAAGTATTCTGAGTCTTTGTGTGTCTAGGAATGTAGGAAATGCTCATGCTGAAATTTAAATACACTTAACTTACTCTGTACCAGCTTCTAAGTGTCCTCCTTTGAAAATATAGAAATTCAATAACTTTTAAATTTGATTGATAGTTATTGAACAACTTTTAGTGAGTTAAGAAATAAACACTTTCAATATATTATGTCCTACAACAAAATTAACTCTTTGTTTTTTTTTCCATTTTATACACAAAGAAATTGAGAACCAGAGAAGTTAAGTAATTTGCTCAGTCATACAGCTAACAATAGAATCAGAATACAAAATCACCTCTTCTGACTCCGAGTCCAGGGTTCTCTCTGTCACATCTCAGTGCTCTTAAGAGGAGACATTAGCCGTACCCTGAAAGAAACCCCACACAGGCTTAAGATAAGTTTCCCACAGGAATATCATTCTTTAAAAGTTACATTTATTGTTTTTATGGGTCTCTGTAACTGTGGGAGAAACCTAAATATATTCCTTACATATTGTTTTGTTTTCAACTTAGAGACACAGGGACAATGTTAACAATTGGCAATGCTGATAGTAGTATGAGACATATTCAAATGTTTGAGATCAAATGAAATTTTTTTATTATACTTTAAGTTCTAGGGTACATGTGCACAATGTGCAGGTTACATATGTACACATGTGCCATGTTGGTGTGCTGCACCCATTAACTCTTCATTTACATTAGGTATATCTCCTAATGCTATCCCTCACCACTCCCCCAACCCCATGACATGGATGAAGCTGGAAACCATGATTCTGAGCAAACTATCACAAAGACAGAAAATCAAACACCGCATGTTCTCACTCATAGGTGGGACTTGAACAATGAGAACACTTGGACACAGGATGGGGAAATGAAATTTTTATAATATTTCTTTTTCTTTTATGCATTTTGTTTGATGAATTTCCTTGCTGCAGGAGTCTATAGAAACAGTTCAGTGTATTCAACTGAACCATATGAAATTGCCACTGTTCAACCATTTTTGACCCATAAAAAGGCAAATTCATATGGTTCAAATTAATGAATGAAAACCCACTGAATACTGCAATATGTTATACAGCTTGCTGTATAACACTAAAAGACATAATTTAGCATTTAATTTGGATTGTCTTATGTTTTCACCGAATTTTACTGTGGCACATACAAGGCTAAAAATATGTAATAAAAATCAAGAAATATTTTCTCCATTTGGTCCAGTGATTTCACACCCTGAAGAATGATGCTAATCTGAGTTTTAGTTGATACACTCTAAGCTAATAGAAAACTAAAAAGAGAGTGAAATAAAAAAGAAATTCCACAAAAAAAGTAAAAGGTGTAATTGCACCACTTACGCATGAGTTCTGTTTTTTTTATAAACAATTTGCAAAATTCTATTCACCTTATGAAATTAGGGCTGTGGATGTACCTAGAAGAATTGGGAGGAGGAGCGGCGGTCCATTTGGAGGGATTCTCATCTTGTTTATAAAAATGACCAGACTCTGGAATCCTTATCCTTAGGAACGAACTCGCAAGTCAAAACATAAGTTTCGGAACCACATTGTAGCATGTGTATTTGGAGATGCCCATTCAGCCCTGATAGGGCTTCGGAACTTTGTAATGCCCTTGAGAGCCAGCAACTATACCAGGAATGAGCTGAAGGACATAGTGTTCGTTGGGTCTCTGGACTATCTGCAGAGAGAATGGCGATTTCTCCAGAATTTTCCCCAGATATACATTCTGCCTGTAAGTATCATATAAGGAATAGTTAATAATTATAAGGATTTCAATATTAATGGGACTAGAATTAATAATGATAATAATATTGCAGTTCTACAGTGCTTGCCAGATGCCAGAAACTGTTCTAAATATTTTCCCTATATTAATTCATTTAATCTCAAAACTACCCTATGGGTAGATGTTAAATTTATTGAACTTTAAGCATGGGAAGAGTAAGTAACTTGACCAAGATTGCACAGCCAGTAAGTAAGTAACAAAATTAGGATTTAAATCCAGATGTTGTGGCTCTTAAGTTAATGCTTGAATCACCATGTTTTATGGTCTTTGTACAAATAAGAATTTCTCTGCATTTCTGAGTCTGATTATAATTTAATGGTTACACCTAAGCTAATACTGGCCAGCCTTTGTGCTCTAACATTTTCATCTTTTCTGGAGACATTTTATATGAACCATATAATGCCACATGGTCCCTGACAGCTGTATGGAGAGGAGGGATTTTGCTTATGTGGTATTGTGGTTGCAACTATATTTTCCCAGAACGTGCGTATATCTATGTCCCACTCTATGCCACCATTTCACTGGTTGAGGAGTCCTTTATGTGCACTGTGAAATGCACCAAAGCATTTCATTTTCATGAGATATGCACCAAAGCATTTTCATAAGGCTGGCAACATATTTGAAAGTAATGGCAAAAACCATGGTTACTTTTGCACCAATCTAATGTAAGGAATATTTTTCAAATTTCAAAAATAATTCTCTCAAGAAGCAAATTGCATTTGCTTTTTAAAAAAGCCACTGTAAAGTTCCCTGTACTACCTCTCCTGCTTAAGTCCATTGAAAGGCAGAAAAAAAAAGAACAAATCTGATCCAGCTAGTGTTAGGAATTACCACTATATTGGACTCCAACCTACTGGAAGACAGTACCAGATCGATCTCTGTTTTCCCACCAAAGAAAGAAGCAACTGCCACCTTGCTAGTTAACCCAGAGAGTACAAGTAGGGCCAGTTGTTTGTACTAGCAATATTGTGAGGATGCACGTTTTGCCTCTAGATCCATAACCTCTCTTTTCTCTGAATTTTTTTCCTCATCACTGTTACCCTGACCCTACTCTCTTCTTCCACCTGAGTCAGTGGCATGGACTTATGTTCCTCCCTCCCCACTCTCCTCTGTCTCATCCAAACTTGCTTTCAGGAAAGAATCTATGAAACTTATTCACACTAAAATATTAATGTTTGATAAGGTTAAATGTATCAGATATGAGGTAACTAAGTTTTAAAATCAAATCAGTGAACGTTGGAGCTCAATGCTGAAAAATTACATCACTCACAAAGAGCCACTACCATGAGCCATGATATAGCATCCCTCCATCAGACAAGTGCCTCCTCTCTCTGTTTTCCTCTCATTAGGGATGTGCACTTTATTCTGCAGACCTCCATGCGGCCAACATAGAGCAATGCTCCATGTGTGTTGTCTTGTCCCCCGCATCCAAGCCATTAAGCAGCCAGACTTTGGTAGACACAGAAGCCATCCTGGCGACCCTCACCATCGGATCTTTGCAAATTGACTCCTTCTCTGACTCGTCACCCTCAGTGTCAGGTGAGAACAGCACCCCTGACAAGAAGCTAGGACATATGGAAAAAGAAAAGAGAATTAACTCCTCTTTGAAGTATTTTAATTATGGGGAGCAGGAGGGTGGGCCAGATGTCCTCTGAGGTCCCTTCCAATCCTGAGAATCCTATAGTAGAAATAGCCCACAGTTCAGGGCTCTGGAATTCTAAGTCAAATGGATAATGGTATGCATCTTCTAAATGGAATGCACTTAACACAGGTTTTTTATTTTTTCATTTTTAAGGAAAAAACAATTTTGAAATGTTATCATTTTTGTTGTTAGTGAATATAGCATGTGGGATATTATTTTAATTAATGAGGTACTACTATAGTTATTATTATTATGAAATTCTCATTGGCTCTTATAGATCTAATGCAATCAAGTTAAAATTGTTAGTTTTGTGGTTGAGAGAATGAACCATGATTCTCTTTTCCTTTCTGAGATAGTTTCAGTATATGAATTTTAGAAGACTAAGATCTTTTGTAACATCTATAGACTAAAACTGTCATACTTCAACTTCAGACTAGAAGGAGATGGTGAGGGAAATGCAAGGGTCTTTCCAGGATGGGGATCGTGTCTTTTTTCCCTTTGTATTTCTCTCGGTGCCTATTGCAATTACTGTCACTTGGTTGATGTTTAACAAATACTCGTTGAATTGCAGCAAATGAGCCTGTGACACCTGAGGTGCTTCTGCACGTTTCACTGTGCCCAAAATGTGCCTATGGTCAATCCCCGTGACAAAATTGTGATTTTCCTTCTTCCTCAAAATGGGAAAAAGCTTATACATTAGTCTATTTCTAAAAATTGACTACCATCCCCTCAACCTAATCTAAAAGTACTGTTACTGAAGAATTTTCTGTATCTAAAACAGATTTCCAATTCAAGAAATAAAAGTAAGTCATGATTGAACTCCCCTGGATCCAGCTATGTTCCTTGGGGACAATTGATTCTCTGTATCAAGATCAGGTACTCAATCCTTGGGCCATGCAACCTCTGACCACAGCTGTCCCACTTTGCATGGCACTTGAAGAAGTTAGCATTGAAGGCATTGCAAGGCTTTTCATGATAATGGCTATGGATAAAAATGTTCATGATTCAAACTGGGAAACCAAAAATCTCTCTCTGACTCTTAGACACTGTTGCTATGCAAGAAAATATAAGGTTATTGGCACAAAGGAATAAAACAGTAATCTAATCTTTGGTGGGCAAACTGAGCTAGCTGTTAGACAGACCTTCACTAAGCAACCAATCCCAACCCAGAGACCAGGGTTTCAGGGTGTTTTCCAAAGCAGAGCTAATAACAAGGCACTTCATGAATATCAAAGTGCCATGAACAGCCTGACTCAGGAGGGGTGAGCCCTACCTCTGCTCAGCAAATCTAAAGTTCCATAAAAGTGCTGTTTTGTTCTGCCATAGGAATCCTTAGCTTAGCAATTAGGGTCACTCCTTGGATTCACTCATTTGTTTGTGTGTGTGTGTGTGTGTGTGTGTGTGTGTGTGTGCGTGCATGCTGGTAACTGTCCATAATTGGACAAAGAACAAGTATTCACTTTAAAAGCAGTATAGGCAGGGTGCAGTGGCTCACGCCTGTAATCCCAGCACATTGGAAGGCCGAGGCGGGGGGATCACGAGGTCAGGAGATTGAGACCATCTTGACCAACATGGTGAAACCCTGTCTCTACTAAAAATACAAAAATTAGCTTGGTGTGGTGGCTCTTGCCTGTAATCCCAGCAACTCAGGAGGCTGAGGCATGAGAATTGCTTGAACTCAGGAGGCAGAAGCTGTAGCGAGCCGAGATCGTGCCACTGAACTCCAGTCTGGTGACAGAGCAAAAAAAAAAAAAAAAAAGAAAATGTTTATAAATCCATATACAATGAAAATGCATGCACAATATAAGCCCAGGGTAACTGACAACACCATAAGTC
>NW_012118710.1:6061471-6067459 GCF_000951035.1 Colobus angolensis palliatus | reverse complement strand
AGGTTCTCAGTCTGTCGCCCAGGTTGGAGTGCAGTAGCACGATGATGGCTCACTGTAAGCTCTGAACTCCTGGGCTCAAGCAACCTTCTCACACCAGCCTCCTATGTAGCTGGGATTTCAGCTGTGCACCACTACACCCAGCTGATTTTTTTTTTAATTTTTTTAGAAAACGGGTCTCTCTATGTTGCTCAGGATTGTCCTGAACTCCTAGACTCAAGTGATCATCACGTGTCAGCCTCCCAAAGGGTTGAGATTATAGGTGTGAGGCACTGCACCCAACCTTCTATTCCATTTCTTTCCTCTTACATTTTTAGTGTAAGTTGGAGACTAAACCTCTGATGTCATACTTCTTTTTGAAACTCACCGTGTGATAAAGCTCTTTCAGGCCAGTGCTGTGCATCCCTGTTTTGGGGTCGAAGCTCACAGAGGTTACTGCAGTGCCTTATCTCCGAAGACAGGAGGGAACCGTGTCTACAACATGAGCACAGAGGTCAAGGGTTCTGAGTGACATCCCAGCCCAGTCTTTAAGAAACCCCACAGCCTTCCATATGGAGACAGGCAGACAGCCAATTCTGCAGAGACAAAAGCAGTGCCTCAGCCCAGGGAGGAGCTCAAAGAAGCAGAGAATGCCCGGAGTCAACAGCCACTCATAATGTGTCCTAAAGCTTAGACTCATGGGGACAGCACCACCCATATATTTGCAGTTTCCTTAAAATACTACAGGCAAATTGATGTGGTTTGAGCTACTGCCTGACTGAACTGTTACCTAGCACAGCCACTCAGTGGAGAGTAAGCGTATCTTAATTGTGACATCAATAAGCAACTATTGGGAGAACTTTGCCTTTTTTTGTAAGTCATTTGAAGTGCCATTTAGAAAGAACAGACATAGCCAGGCATGATGGCTCATACCTGTAATCCCAGCACTTCAGGAAGCCAGGAAAGGAGGATTAGTTGAGGCTGGGAGTTTGAGACCAGCCTGGGCAGCATAGCAAGACCCTGTCTCTGCAAAGATAAAAATAAATTAGCTGGGTATGGTGGCATGTGCCAGAAGTCCTAGCTCCTCAGGAGGCTGGGCAGCAAAATCACTTGAGTTCAGGATTTGGCGCCTACAGTGAACTCTGATGGCACCACTGTACTCCAGTCTTGGTGATGGAGCAAGACCCTATTTCAAAAAATGCAAAAAAAGAGAAAAGAAAGACCCCACACACACACACATACACACACACTCTCCTCCCCACATTTATCAAAAGGAGATGCTGAGGAGACCCACATAATAATTTTTTGTCTAAACATAGTAAAGGATTTGGGATTTGCACATGAAAGTAACTTTGCTAAGATAAAGCACCAAGTTACATGATATTCTTCTACATTTTTGACGTTTCGTAAGGCATTGTGCTTGCATTTATCACCTCTTTTCTTCTTTGCAGAGGAGACTGCAAGTTACACAAATGGACATAATGAGAAACCAAACTGCCGAAAAGTCCCTATCCTTATAGAACTGAGTAAGTGGTGTTTCGAGGGCAAAATTCAATGAAGAAAATTTTGTGATATATAACTGATGTTCCAAGGATCTTTTTAGAATGCACAAAGGACTCAGGAACCAGAATGGGGCTCAGAGCTTTAAGTGCTTGCCCGGATGTTACATTTGGGCTTTGATTCAACTGGGGACGTCAGTATATCTGGTGTCAAGGTTCAGAAATGACATCTGCCTTTTCCACTCTTCTAATTACCAGGAGAGGGAGGAGGAGCAGCAACTGGCTTAGTCTTATTCAGAGGGAGGGGCCACGGATTTGAAGACCGCTAGAAAGAATCTCCCCGTACTGACTAGTCAAACCCATCACAGGACTTTAGGTCAGATGCCTTCCTTTCCAGCAGTGACACCAGCGCTGGGCCAGTGTAATGCAGGAGAGGCAGGTGGGGTACAGACTTAGAGAAGGTGCTCACCCTTGGTGTACCCAAATTTTGTGTCCCCTGTATTTCCCCCCCGTCACCTTAATCCCAGCCCTGAGTGATACTTTCCTAAAATAGGCAAAAAAAAAAAAAAAAAAAGAAAATGTTTATAAATCCATATACAATGAAAATGCATGCACAATATAAGCCCAGGGTAACTGACAACACCATAAGTCATTTAGTTGGTGGTCTAGGTGAATAGTTCTTCCTGTTATTACTGTTATTGAAATTTCACCTTCTTTAGGGACTAGAAAAAACATAAACCTATGATTTTAACTTTAGTTTCCTTTATATCTAGTGATTTTCCTACTTTATTCATTAACTCAACAAAAAAAGTATTGATTTTTTATGATATGTCGGGTACTCTGTTACAGGCAAGAAGGTTGCCCTTAAAGGAGAAGCTGACTGGTTTTGGGGGAAGGAGGTTGAGGAAAGAAAGAAAAAAATTTGGAAAGGCAAAGAGAAAAGAAATGGAATGTCAAAGTATTTGAGTCATTATGAGTATGAGTGTGCTTAAGCAAAAAGATGAAAAGAAAAGGTTAGAGAAGAATGTGCTAAGTTGGGCTTGTTTATGGGATCATACCCATTTGTGTGATGGGGAAACATAGATCCAGATGGGCTCTAAGGACCCACCTAATGAAGTGCTTATCTGGCACTGTCACATCGGTGAGGTCACATTTTAAGAACATTTTGAGGCAACCTATGAATAGCAAAGGGCTGTTACCCAGAATCTTCCCCAACTACTCTGGCATCATAAGTCTCTATCTGGAGTTTGTATTAATAATGTAGAAATTCCCAATCTTCACAGAAGCCTGTTTGGCTTTCTTAATCATTCCTCTCATTCCATAATAATACTCCTCTTCCACCATACGTAAGAGGTAGAACCAGGAATACACACCCCCAAGAACTGAAATTATAAAGGATTGTGAGATTCTACCAGGAGGCAGAAAGCATCATCCACAATGAGCACTAAAATAAGATTTGCTGGTAGGCAGTTTTCTATCACTTTCACTCGGGGATAGAGTGTTTCTCAACCAGTGGCAATTTGTCTCCTGAGGTCACCTTACAATGTCTGGAGGCAGTTTTGATTTTCACCACTGTGGGAATGCTATCACCATCTAGTGGGTGGAAGTCAAAGATGCTGCTAAACATCTTTCAATACAAAGGACAGCCTCATACAATTAGAAAATGTCAACAGTACCAGGTGGAGAAACTCTGCCCTAACCTATCTGGTGAGCCCTTTGAGGGATCAGTGGGCGTTTCCACATCTTCATAGTCATGATAAACATAAATGTGAAGCCAAGCTAGGACCACCAAGGCTATTCCTTGCAGAAATTCACCCAGGGAAATTGGATGGGGCGGGGAGGTTTGGGGGAGCAGCAGAGTGAGGACTTTCTGAAGGATCAGTGAGAATGCCAGGCCTCCTGGACATCTCCATGGGAAATTTTAGGTTTTCCCGTAATACTCTAATTACTGCCCTGTCACATCACAAGGAGAACAGGCTGGCAAACCTACGCACTGAACTAAATAATCTGTGGCATAATCTAAACATACAACGGTAATTAAGCCTGACAACTTAATATGCTACTGAAATTTAAATGTACAGAAGTAATCTACAATTAAGCAATCTTTTGTAATAGCACCCTGCCAGGCTGGAAGATTTCAGGTATAATACTGTGTACTATTAGGTAGCAAAAATATTGACATTAGTAAAATGTACCCAGGCTATGATATGACACATTCAAATTAACCATTGCTAGAAAAGGAGATGGAGTTAAGGTGGAAATTCAGTTGCTGTCCTTCAGCTGGCATCAGAAACAGATTTTCATACAGCTGCTTCAGCTGATGTGAATGTGTCTGTACCCAGTTAGAACACTGGATTCTAAACATCAGGATATTTCAAGTCCTTTATTAGCAGAGAACTGGAATCAGAAAGTGGGGTTCAAAGGGGGATTTCCCCATACAGAGGTTTCCCCTTTGTAGAAAACTGATTTCAATATTTTATTGAAAATTCCAGTCAAACCTTGTATATCTTAATAGGGCTACAACTTAAGTAGGTACCCTGAAAAAGGGTATGGGCTTTGAAGTTGGTACTGGTTAGGCTGTGAAGCCTCCTCCATTATTTACAAGCCATGTGATCTTGGGCATGGTATGTAAATCCTGGCAGCAGTTTTATCATCGTCAAAGGTGATCTCACTATGGTTAACTCACAGAGTACATGTAATAATCATGTAATTCTTATCTCTTTACAGTATCTACTGCTTACAGCAGCCAGAGATCTTTTACACATATTCATCGGATAATCTCATTTCCTTACTTTAAATTCTACAATGTTGACCCATGGCAATTAAAGGAAAATCTAGGATCTTGCAAGCCAGCAGGGAGCTTTGATTCTCTCTTCCTTCATCCTGTTCACACTGGCTATTACCCACCATGGGTTCTTTATCATAACCCTTCTGCCAGGATGACCTTTCCTTTTTCCTCAGATTCTGTCCCAATGTTAGAGAAGCCCTACTTTGGGGCCTTATCTAAAGTCATGTCTCCAAACTCAATGACTATCCTCTGAAATTTGGGGTTTTCTCATACTCATCAATATCTGAAAATCTTTTGTATTTGCAACATGTGGTATGTGACTGGGGCAGGAACTGTACATAGTTCTAGCATGGAGTAGATACCTTAAAATATTTATAAAGGAAGAAAGGGAAGGAGGAAGAAAAGAGGAGAAAGGAAGAAGAGGAAATAAGGAAGGAAAAAAGGAAGGAGGAAAAGAAAAAAGGAAAAAGAAAAGAATGAAGGAAAGGAAGAAGGGCAA
Organism: Colobus angolensis palliatus; assembly: GCF_000951035.1. Classification (NCBI taxonomy): domain Eukaryota; kingdom Metazoa; phylum Chordata; class Mammalia; order Primates; family Cercopithecidae; genus Colobus; species Colobus angolensis. The sequence goes on along the minus strand of NW_012118710.1, from coordinate 6,062,697 downwards.
AAGAAAGGAAAGGAGAAGGGGGAAAGGGAAGAAAGAAAAAAGAACAGGAGGAGAGGAAAGGAAGGAAGGAAGGAGGGAGGGAGGGAAGGAAGGAAGGAAAGATGGGAGGGAAGGGAAGGAAAGAGAAGGGAAGGGAAAGGAAAGGGAATAAATGGAAAGAAGGAAGGAAGGAAGGAAGGAAGGAAAGGGAGAGGGAATGGAAAGGAAAGGAAGAAAAGGAAGGAAGGAAGGGAGGGAGGGAATGAGGAAGGGGATAAAGAAAGGAAGGATAAAAGGAAAGGAACGAAATTAGAAAGGAAAAAAGGGAAAGAAAGGAGGGAAAGGAAGAGAAGGGAGAAGAAAAGGGAAAGAGGGTGCATGAAACAGATAAGGCATCTTAATCTGAGAATAAAATAGAACTTTAATTCCCTCAAATATTCCTGCATTATAGAAATCTCAGACGTATTTTTAAGGAAAAATAATTTCAGGTATTTAGATCCCATCAAGAGTAAGAATTATCAGTGAATTAGGATCTCTAACCAGCCGTGTAAACCTTCCTCTTTAATAGCTATGTGAATCCAGTTATCCCTCTGCGCTTCCATTTGCTCACCAAAAACTGAACAATTTTGTGAAATTCTGGAGGTCACTGATGGTTCTAGACATAAACCAAATGTCTTGGGTTCTTCATGAGGAGCTTCAGTTTTTAATCCTACATACATTACTCAGAAATTTACTAGAAATCAGAAATATATTCAGCTCTACTCTGCATTAACAAGAAGTGGTTCTTTTCCATCTTAGCAGCAAGATGGGAAAGGTGTGAAATATTGTAGTATGTAGCATTTCCTCTGGAAACAAACCTCTCTTTGGATTTCCCCTTTTCCTGGTCTCCACCTCAGTGGCTCCATTCCCTGTCATCTTCCCATTGTCTGTTTCTCAGGGGGCCTAAGCGCAGAGCTCACCTCCATTCATTCCACTTCTTACCCCTACCAATTACCCCACTCAGGGAACAAAGGACCTTCCAAAGATTTTGCTCTCTTCTTAGCAGCAAGGAATCTTAATTACAAGTAGATCTTGAAGGTTTACAATATTTTTTTCCTCTTACATTCTCAGAAAACTTTAAGAAAGTAACCAACAGTTGTAAGTACAACTTACAATGCCATTATAGTGTTTTCCTTTCTTTTTCTTTTTTTTTTAATGGCACCCTATTTTCCCATTTTCCCCACCAAGCTTTTTTTTTTTTTTTTTTT
>NW_012118710.1:6044199-6061421 GCF_000951035.1 Colobus angolensis palliatus | reverse complement strand
TGACACCAGCGCTGGGCCAGTGTAATGCAGGAGAGGCAGGTGGGGTACAGACTTAGAGAAGGTGCTCACCCTTGGTGTACCCAAATTTTGTGTCCAGCAGAGATCGCACCACTGCACTCCAGCCCAGGCAACAGTGATACTTTCCTAAAATAGGAAAAAAAAAAAAAAAAAAAAACTCTTGAAGAATTAACAGAATATGTTGTTATCTGTCACCAGCACCTGGACAAAATTTCCCTAGGCACAAGGAGCTCTGGGAACAGAAGACAAGGGAGGGAAGGCAGGGAAGGGTGACCAAGTGCATTTGGTAAGGTGCATTGCTGGGGCACCAGGGGACCCATTGGGATTTGCTACTGAGTAGAGTTGAAGGGAAAAGGAGAAAATCCCAGGCAAGAGGAGAACGGTGCCATTGGTGCAGATTGAACCAATTCAGAGACGATCACTAAAAGCTGCTCCTAGCTGTGATTTGACCTGATTTTACTAACCAGAAAAATGCATAATTGGCATTTTATGAGCAAGATTACCAAAACCAGTGGGATTTATCCCAAATTAGATGAACATCTAGAGCTCTTAGTCCTGCAAAGTGGGGGAACTTAGAGAGGAATCAGTAGGTGTCACCGCCACGTGAGCTGGGAGTGACAGTGTAGAAGGTGAGAGGTGAGTCACTGCCTCATTGCTACCTAGCTTTCCTGGCCGTTTTATGGAGCAGAGGCTGTTGCAGTTCAGCTCTGAAGATCCTAGACCCCTGGATCCTAGTACCTGCCTGCCTATTTGGAACCACCTTGAAGCTGTCTGCTGCAGTTTTTAATTATATTTTATTTTTTTCCTCCCCTTTGAACCATCTCTAACTGTTGAGCTGTATACAGTTGGTTCTTTGTATCTGCGAGGCATTGGTTCCATAACTCACTCACTCTCCACTCCTCCCCTTGCCCTACTTCCTGCAGACACCAAAATCCATGATGCTCAAATCCTTTATATAAAATAGTATAGTACCGTCAACCCTCTGTATCCATGGGTTTCCATCTGCAGTTAATTGAATCCTTGAATGCAAAACCTGTGAAAATGGAGGACCAACTGTATACATCAAATGCATTAATTCAAAGAAGAGTGTAAGTTAGAGTTGTTGGGAAGAAATCAGCCAGTTTCTCACTGACCCAGAGGTGCATCTGGTCACTCTCCGGGGACTTACAGGCTTTGTTTCTGGCACCAAGTAGCCCTTATCAAGTTAACCTAACAACCCACCTGCCAGCTTGTCCAGGTTCTTGTTGTCTAGCTGACTGGAAATGGTCATGTTGACATGGGAGCTGCAGGTCTGATGTTCTGCACCACTTTGTTACAGAATGGATGGGCATCTGAAGGAAATGGCCAGGAAAGCTGAGGCCGCTAGTTTAGGATGATACAGCAGAATTTGGACAAAGACTCGTAGGATATTTGTGTGTGTGTGTGTGTGTGTGTGTGTGTGTGTGTGTGGAGGGTTCACAATGCAAGAAGAGGAACGTAGAAGTGCACAGGAGATGTGGGTTGATATTAGTCATACCTTGCTCATCTTTTATAAAAATAATGCTGTTCTCAGAAGAAAATATTCATTAATATCACTTCATTCATTAATGTCACTTCCCCCAAACATACTGAGAAATAATTTAAGGCATTAGGGGATAATCCAGACATAGTAAGCAATGGATTCCGAGTTGTGTGTCCAGCATATTTGTTTGGATTGGTCATTTCAAGAACTGTAATGTCAAGAACTGTGGAGAGTCTAAAGCTATCCTATTTGCAAACCAACAGGTGCACCTACCCCAGTCTCATGGATGCTGGCAGAAGATATAAGACTCCTGGATCAGAGTACAAAACAAAACAAAACCAATCAGTTTATTACTCAGAGTAATAACAGCAGCCAGAGTATCCTCATTTTTGTGTTGGTTGCCCAAGCCCTGCTTTCCACCGGGTGACATGAAGAGTAACACCTGTACCCACAGTGGATTGCTCTTTAGGATAGGAACCTGAGCTCAGGAAACCAGAGTCTTTTATAACAGGCAGTAAGCATGCCTTCCCTTAGCTCCTGTGGGAGACATCATCTCTATCTTCCAATGCTGTTCTTGAGACAAACATTCTTGAAGCAAGAGTCTAAAACAAACTTTGGGAGGCTGAGGTTGGTGGATCATTTGAAGTCAAGAGTTTGAGACCAGCCTGGCTAACATGGTGAAACCCTGTCTCTACTAAAAATACAAAAATTAGCTGGACATCGTGGTACATGCCTGTAATTCCAGCTACTTGGGAGACTGAGGCATGATAATTGCTTGAACCTGGGAGGCAGAGGTTGCAGTGTCTGTGCCATTGGGCAGCCTGGGTGATGAAATGAGACTTACTCAAAAAAAATTTTTTTAAAAAGAGTCTAGGGACAAAGGCAGCCTGTGCCTCTCCTCTCACGTACCACAATGACACCTGTATTCACCTCAGAGGCTGCCTACAGGGGTCTGAGTTGGAGCCTGGGGCCACTACAGACATGCTGATACATAATTTGGCTACTGCTATACTGGCCTCAGTTAGGATGATTCCCTAAGCCGTTGCCACACAGAGTGCCATCCATGAATCAGCAACCTCAGCAGCATCTGGGAGCTTGCTGGGCATGTAGACTTTCAGCCCTCACCCTAGATCCAGTGAATCAGAATCTGCATTGCAACCAGATCTCCAAGTGATTCATATGATCATTAAATTTTGAGAGGCACTGGGCTTAAGTGACAGGTGACCATGTGTTCCTATGATACCAGGGCAATTTTTGAGCATGCTCCCTTTTGCTCCCCCAAAATATCCTGGTTTGAAAGATGAATTATACGAGGATGACAATCAGAACACTTCTTGAGAAACAGCCTGTGCTCCAACAATGTCCCCTTGATGGTGAATGTACCCAACTGAACTATGTCTTTTGTGGGAAGGAAGATATTTGGAAAGGAAAGAAAAAAAATGTACTGAAATAAGGGTAGATCCGACAGAGACCCCAAAGAAGACATCAGATCTTTTGATCAAGTGGTTGCCCCTTGGCCTGCATGGATGGCAGTTCTTATATTCTTAACTTGATCTGATTGTCTTTCCTTTTTGCCTCTTGCCTTGCAGAAAATCCTTCCAACATTCACTTTATTGAGCAGCTTGGTGGACTGGAAGGGTCCCTCCAAGAAACAAATCTGCATCTCAGCACTGCCTTTTCTACAGGCACTGTTTTTTCTGGCAGCTTCTTGGATTCTCTCCTGGCCACGGTAAGAAAAGTTAAGCCATGGAGCCAACAAAACCAAGCCCTCTGCAGAGAAGTGAGCAGGTGGCATAGAGCTGAGTAGATGATAACACCTCTCAGTTCTACGTTCTCTTTGATTTTCGAAAACAAGCTTGTTCCCATACATTAATTTATCTTTTCTGATAACTACTTGGTGTGGGAAGCAACATTTTCACATTTTCAAGATTAAAAACATGAGGCCCTTGGAGCCAGAACCCCTGATGCTAGGAAAAGTGAGTGCCGGCCTCTCAGCTTCGAAGGCATCACTGCAGACCAGGCCCCTTGGGATCAGAGCTCAGGAGATACTACTTTCCCTTCTCTCTAAAATCCTCCCAACAGCTCATGTGGAAATTGGCCATAAAGGGATCCAGAGTTTCAAGGAAGAAGCTCTGGCCTTTGCTGGTGAGTTTTATTCAAAGCTAAGTCAAATCTCCCTCCATGTTCCTCCTCTCATGGGGCACATTGTTGACTACATGGTTGTTCTTTAGTTTTCAGCACCTCTTTAGCCACCTGGCAAATTATTCCCTCTGGATGGAATTAATTCATCCTACAAATGCCCACTGAACACCTACTCTGTGCAGGGCACTGTTGGGGGGGTGGTGCTGGGCAATCTGCAGCTTGAGAATGACAAAAGCCTCACCCACATGGGGCCTGCTGAGTGGAGGGTATTGGCATATGCATCATAAATAAGTAACACAGAGGGATGCCAGTTACACGGGCTAAGGAGATGTGAGATAGGAAATGTGGAATTTGGGGAAGGAATTGCAAGATTCAATAACATGCTGAGAAGGTGGCAGGTGAGCCCAGCTCTAGGGGAGAGAAGAGAACACAGCATTCGGAAGCAGTGAGGTGGGAGCTGTTAGAAATAGATAATCAGTGCCATGAAGAAAAGTCAACACAGAGACAAAAGGTCTCTCAGCAAGGCAATCTTTACTTTGTGCAGAAAGGGTGCTCAATGGCAGATGGAACAATGGTGAGAGCACACTTGAACAAAGGAAAAGCAGACATATTTATCCCTTACGCATTTGGGTCATCCTTACTGCTGTGTCCTGCATTCATTGGCCGGAACTATCATCATAGTCTTAAACTGATACCCAATTTGCTAATAACCTAAAACTTTCCTAAATAGGTAAGTGCAAGGAAGAACGAAGAAGGAGAGGAAGTTGCTTACGACAGGTTTAAGGAAGCAATAGCATTTCCACATAAGGAAGGTACAGAAACTATGAGCTAAGACTTGCCTGGGTCTGTCCAGGTATGCCTGAGTAAGCCAAAACAACTAACTGGAGGAAAATGTAAGAACTAATAGTTGATAGGAGGATTTAGAGTAAGGAGCTATTATTCCTAGTGTCTATTATTTTATTTTTAAACCAAGATGAGCTTTGAAGAGGAACTTTTCTACTTTCTACAGAGTACACCTCAGGGTGTTAAAGGAGTTTCAGATTGACTGAGACTCATGAGATCGGTGTGTAGCCATTGGTGACTGACTTGCAAGAACTCTTCCAAAGGAAAGCCACATAACCCACTGCCTCCCACACTCCTCCTACTCGGGATTTTCAAGGGAAGAGCTGCAGAATGGCTGGATGTCAATCTGTAGATGCTTATATGCAGAAGAATCTGAGCACAGTTGATGAACTTGCTGTCTTCTGGAGGTCCACATGAAGAGGCATCACGCCTGAATTTCAGGAAAGCCTCAAGGCACAGTTTGCAAGTTTAAGGGAACATGGCTGGGCGTATCCATCCCCTTCCTGACATCAGTGCCATTTGGCATGAGATTGTGTTGCCCTGGACTCTGCCTGTCTAAGCCGTGGTAGGGGTCTCATACACCCCATCAAGCTCTTAGAGAGAGAATAGCACTTAAATGGTAGTTTAACATTAAATAAATTAGTAGAGTGCAAGGCTCCTAAAGAGTTAAGCAGCTCAGCCTTCACTGAGCTAGGGAGGTACTGGAGGAAGTCAAGTCAGGTTACTTTTCTGAGAAGGTGGCTCTGTCAGAGAAAGTGTTATATCACTGTCTGTCACTGATACGTCAATTAACTCGCCTGGAATTAATGACTGGAGTGTCAGGCAGGAGGTGACTTTCGATGAACTTGACCTGTCTGCAGATACATTTCAGATGGGTTTCAGGTCCCAGTTCTCTTCAGAGATCCTTAGATGTCAGGCAGCTCCATGCCTTAAATTAAAATTGAGACTTAATTAAACACCACCAGCTCATGCAGACAGAAACAGAGCCACAGATTCTATTTAGAGCTGATCGGAAGGGCAGGATGGACAGGGAAGGGCTGAAAGAGTAGGGACAACAACAAATGAACACACACGCACAAGCCAGTATGAGGAATACAGATTTGGTCACGAGCCTGATTCCTCCCACCACTCAGCACCTGATCATGACATTGGCCTTGAGTGGTCTAAAGAGTGCAGCTTCTTCCCAGGCTGCCTTCAGATATTGGGTCAATGGGCTTCACTTGGTGGAAGAGGAAGATTCTTGCTGGAAAACAAAATGTGCCACATAGAGAATAAAGGCCACACAGTGTGACCTGAAACTGCAGTCATCACATGAGGTCACAACACACAGTGGATCAACAGCTTTGCCTTCAGAACTCTTGGTAAGTACTTATTTTAGGACTGGCATTTGTTCAACTGAATTTGGGCAGGGGTGGCAATGGAGCATTAGGGAAGAAGGTGTCTTCTTTGTCAAGGGTGCCAACTGAATCTTGAACCTCTAAATCTCTACCTAGCAGTTTTCTGCCCCAGCTCTTGAATCTTTAATGATGTATGCCACAGCAAAATGAACACACTGTAACATTATTTAATGATGAGCTGAACTAGGCCATTGAAAATAATTGTGAATGCTGATTATTTTTGTTTTCCTTCTCTTGTTTCCCTTCTCTCTGCACCTGATTCTACTGGTTCTATGCGCCCTTATCAGTGTGGGGGTGGCTTCCCATCACCAAAGAAAGACCCAAGGATCAAGACTGAGCCTCCAATCTCATTGTCTCCTTTATTCCGGGGACCATTTGATCTTGGGTGGACTCTGGATCTTACCACCTGGTCACATGGAAATACCCTCGGAGAGGAAGAGAACATTTATCACCTTCCAGTAACAACATCTGGAGTCACTACAGTGGCTCCTGAATACATTCTCAAATACTTCATTTATTCTCTGTATGTGCTGGAGCATCTCCTGGTGGAGGGTTGATAGGAAGGCAATGACTTCGATCTCCCCATTAACTTAGAAAGGCAGTTGTGGGTCCTGGAGCTACGACCTCCACAGACCCCCAAGGCAGACATTGCTGATGACCACAGTTCTCCTGCCCCAGATCATACCTTTTTCTATATAGGTCTCTAGGCAATTTGTTTTGATGAGTTTTCTTGTTGAGATAATATCAAGAACAATAGCTATTTATCTTAAGAAGAGTAACATCTTTCAAGCACTTACCCAAAGCCAAGGAGTTCACTAAATGCATTACCTCCATTACCTGGTTTAATTCTCCTGTCAAATATGGAAGCTTAGCTGAGTAAATAATCTGCCAAAGGCTGCATCATGTACAAGTAACGAGTTGGTTTTCAGATCCAAGTGTATGTGATCCCAGAGGCATTCCTTGCTGCCACAATCAACTGCCCCTCCAGAGATCTATTTCTGTAATGATCAGCGTCCTTGCAACACAGGGATTTTCAAGTTTAGGTTAGAGGGCTCCTTCCCTGACAATGCTCTGTTCAGAAAGAAGGAGATGTGCCCACCCTGCCTTGCCCACCCACACCTCTCCCCTCCATCAGAGCAACTCCACTTTCATCTGTGGTATATTAGAGGTGCCTGCATAAGATTCAATTGCACAAGAGATGTCTGTTGTTAAGAAGATTTTGAAACTCATTCCCTTGAAGTTAGGATGCAGGACCAACAGAGAGGCATAACATAAACAGAATCCTATTCTTTTCTATTCTGAGACAGTTTTCCAATTTCCAGCCAGAAGTCTGGTGTGGGAGGCAGGAGTCAGTCATTTTGCCCCATTTTGCATGTCCCTTTTATCCATAATATCCCTCCACAAAGACTGTATTCTGGGTTTGACACTTCCAACCTAAAGCCCAGCTTAATGCACCAAGAGATCTGTGTCCCATTGCAACATAGAGGTTACAGAGGTTACAATTAGACTCTCAACGTTGGTTTCCGTGATACCCATACTACACAGAAGGTCAAGGCTAAGAGCAGATGCATTCAGGACAGGCTCCCTGAATGTATCTGCTAATGCCTCAGCAGTTTATGAAACAAGATGAGAATACCAGCCATTACTTCAATCCCGGTGAACTGTATTTTCAACCGGATATTAAGGGCCCTCTTCCTTCCCATGTGTACTCAGACACCTCCATAGTGCTATTCCACCTTTCTCTCTCCACTGCCCCTAATAAACACCACGAATAAATGTGCAAATCCCAAGAAGGCCACAAAGCCCACAGTCATGTGCTGTGAACTTGCACTGCTTAGAAATACTAAGGTTTTGTTTACATTTTCATGCAATTTAAAAAATTCTATCCCTTGATAGACCTGTGCTAGTTTTTTCAATGTAAAATGATGGATTTTTCTCTGCAACCTTCTGATACAGTTGACATTAGAATGACTTCAAGTACCCCTGGTATACTACCCTAAACTGACTAGCTGAAGAAATATGCCTGTAGGATGTAATTCAGATTTGCTTTTAATCCGCTATCAGTTCAATGCTATAAAAATTCAAATATGGTGAAGCAGCCAGGCCCATATGTGGGACTCCTATCTGGTTCTACAATCAAAGACTTTCAAAACTAGATATGAACTTGGGGAGCACTTTCCTTTACTTGTAAGGAAATTGAAGCCCACACAAATTATATGACATTCTTAAGGTCACTTGGCTTGTTAGTTGCAATTTTCCTACCTTATAATCTCACTCTTAGATTAGAAGTTATTTCCTGAAGAATGTTTGATCTTAAGGTCTTTGAGAATTCTCAGCATAAAAAGCAGCATTTGGCTAGGATGTTAGCATCTGCACCATTAGAAGTTATTTCCTGAAGAATGTTTGATCTTAAAGTCTTTGAGAATTCTCAGAATGAAAAGCAGCATTTGGCTAGGATGTTAGCATCTGCACCATTAGGTAATATTCTAGGTTATGACAGGGACCACAGCACTCATGGTAGCTAAAAGTTACAACATTATGGGCATCAACACTTTCTAACATTGGAAGTCCAGGTTCCAGTAAACAAGACGATATTAGAAACATTGGCCAAATTTGAAGGTCTGAGATATTTCAAGTGCCCTTGAACTTGTGGATTTTCTTGTGAAAGACAAGAGGGATGGAGAGAGAACAAGAGGGGGAGTGAGAACTAGAGGCAGGGAGGGAGGGAGGGAAGGAGGGAAAGAGAAAGGGAGGGAAGGAGGAAGGGAGAGAGGAAAGAAGGAAGGAAGGGAGGGAGGCAGGGAGGAAGGAAGGGAGGGAGGGAGGAGAAGGGAAGGGAAAATAGAAAGAGATATTGAGGAAGGTCTGTGCCAGAAACCCCAAATAATAAGAATAGGAGATGAGCTCACAGAATATGGGTGACATGTAAATCCCATTGTTTTTCTCAGTATAGAATTATAATCCTTTTGGTGTCAGAGCTGAAGAAATGATATATTCAAAAGCTAAGCCTCTCTCAGTTAAATATGTAAAGCACATGTTTCCCTAGAGTTATTGACACCAGGATAACCCTAGAATTTACACCTTTTCTTTAATCAGTGGAGAATTATTCTAACGCATTATGTTTGATCACTCTACACTATGGCCACATGTTCTTAAACGGATTGTGGTTCAACCTGAATTTATGTCCTCCACTACTCCCCCACCCCCCCGGATGTCGGGGACTTTATTCCATAAGCACCCTCCCAGGTGGTAGTGGGATGTAGCAAAGAAGAAACATAAGGAAGAAGACATCACTCAGGAAATTCCTTTAGTCTGGGGACTAGGGCAAAGTCATCTTTTAACCTAAAAAATACTGTAAAAGTTATTTTTAGTATCTTCTAATTCATATAGATTATATTATTCCTTAAGTCAACTCGTCCCAATCACGTGTACATTTTACCAGCAATATTTATTTGTTAAAAATGACCTATCCATTGAAGTCAGTATTCTTACAGCTTTCAAACACATGCCTTGTTCAGTGCACTACTGAGGATATGAATGTTATATAGACATAGCCTATCTTCTGAAGGAGCACATCATCTTCAGGAATTATTGCTCAGTCTGATCTGAGGACAACCAGTGTCAGAACCACTCAGGGTGCTCTTTAAATTCTGATTCCCACTCCTGTCCATATGTTCTGATCCAGGAGATCTGGGATCCCAGAAATCTACACTCATTAACATCACTTCAGATAATCCAGATACACAAGAAGCAATGATAAAGAAAACAGAATTTAGCAATGTGTGCATTATATTTTACTTAATCCTGCAAGCGATGCTAGAAGGTAAGTATTGCCATGTCAGCTTTAGAGATTATAAAACTGTTGCTGAAAAAACAATCAGCCAGACACAGTAGCTCATGCTTGCAATCCCAGCACTTTGGGAGGCCAAGAAAGGTGGATCACTTGAGGTCAGGAGTTCGAGACCAGCATGACCAACATGGCAAAATCATGTTTCTACTAAAAATACAAAAAAAAATTTAGCTAGGTATAGTGGCGCATGCCTGTAATCCCAGCTACTTGGGAGGCTGAGGCAGGAGAATTGCTCGAACCCAGGTGGCAGAGGTTGCAGTGAGCCAAGATCGCGCCACTGCACTCTAGCCTAGACAACAGACTGAGACCTTGTCTCAAACAAACAAACAAAAAACAAAAACAAACAAACAAAACACGTGAATTGCCCAAAGGCACCCAGCTGGAATACGGCAGTCCAAGATTCAAACTCAAGTGTGTTTCATACAAGCAACTAACTGTAAAAAACTGTAAAATATAGAAGAATGAAATTAAGTAAAACCCAGTGCCCAGGGAATCCCAAAGAAAGAGAAATTTCATTCTGCTTAGAAGACCCAGCAAAGAGTCATGAAGCTGATGAACCAGAGGTTCAAAAGCAAAGGCATGAAGCGGTAACAGAACGGCTTAAGTACCTGTAGATAGACTAGCGTGCCCCAGAGGGAACATGTCATGGAGGAAATAAGCCTGGGAAAAAGGACTGCATCAGATCCTGAAGGTTTTGAAGGCCACGGTGGAGACAGAGGGCCTGGTGGCCTGGTTTTATGTCAGGATACTAAAAGGTTGAGGAGGTGGAGGTCATGATCTGATTTGTGTTTCTGGGAATTGCTGTGGAAGCATTGTAAACAGTGGGATGCAGATGAGAAGAAAAATCAAGGCAGAACAAGAAGTAAAGAGGTTTCTATGATAATCCAGGTTTCAGAAGATGGATCCCTGATTTTGAAAGTAGAGAAAATAAATGGTAAATGAATAACAATTGAAGTTATTCCTGATGTTTATTATAAAAACAAAATGATTGCATTTAGATAATATATATAAATAGAAATTCTCATTTTTAATAAAGCAAAAGTCTAATTTAGATAAAATGAAGGATGAAAAATAAAGCCTAGTGGGTAATATATTCCAATGACTTTTCCATGTATGCTAATGCCTGATCCATACTGAATGTGGTAGCAATCCTGGAGAAAGAGACTTTATTAAAATGGCTGGGATTATTCAGACTCAAGCTCATTTCAAAATAAGTTTACCACGTCTTCCTCTGGTTTCATTTGGATGCCAAAGATTCTGAAACCCTATCCATTTAATTATTAAACACCTATAATTTCTAAAGTATAATGAGAGCTATGGGAAATCCAAATACTAATAAGACCTATGTCGATATGTGTCCTTAAGTAGGTCACAAACAAAAGGATTAAAAGTAAATTCACATCCAGAAAGCTCAAGTATAGATGACAATAATATCATTAGTTCCCCACTGGAAAATCTACAGAATGTCTCAGTAAATATATGTATTTTAAAATATACATTGATGATGATTAGGGTATCTGTGGCCTGACATATATACCTCCTCTGGTCATTTTGGGAAGAGGGGAATCCCTGGTGTCAGTATCATTTTCCAATTTCTTCTTCATCTGCAGTGTAATCTCCAAGGAACAGGAACTGGGTCAGTATTGTTTTCTCTGCACTTGGCCTAACCTAGCACAGTACTCAAACTGCCATCCTTCAGCTGCATTAGATAATGATAATGAGAAACACTGTTCTACACCATCAGATCCATGTTAAACAGCAATGCCCGCTAAATCTCCAAGCCTATACCCCTTGGCAGTTCACATATTGGCTCTTCTGACTTTGTATGTGGCTTGTCCTTGTTTTCCAGGCCTTCTACAATTATCATGTCCTGGAATTGCTTCAGATGCTGGTGACAGGAGGAGTAAGTTCTCAGCTGGAACAACATTTAGATAAGGATAAAGTCTATGGTGTGGCAGATAGCTGCACGACGCTCTTGTCTGGAAGAAACCGGTGTAAATTGGGGCTTCTGTCCTTACACCAAACCATTTTATCAGACGTTAACGTGAGTCTACTCTTCTCAGAATTCTGTTTTTCACTTCCTTTCCTCTCTGAGCTTCTGAAAATGGTCCAGAATATTTGGGTTCATAGATGTCCCACAGCATAGAAATGATAACAATAAAAATAACAAAAAAAGAATACAAGTTTATATTATTCATAGAGTATTTTACAAATCACAGTGTGCCCATATGTTATATTTATTTTTTATAATAATTATGAGAAGTAGATAAAGCAGTTGTTATTATCCCCATCTTCTAGATAAATAACCCGAATCTACAGGGAGCATCAGAGAGGCCTGGCAACTTTGTACCTTGACAAGGGTATTCATAATAATTATAACAGCTAATGTTTATTGAGTATTTTCTCTGTGCTTGTCTTTTTTAGTATTTTTTTCACTTAATCTGTCCATGGATTTATATGGTAGGCATTATTATTAATTCTGTTTAACATATCAAGAAACTGGAGCTCAGAGAAGCAAGGACTTGCCAGAGACTACATTGTCAATCAGTGTCAGAGCAGGGACCCAGCTACAGCAGTTTGACCCTGGGCCTGCCTACTTTCCCCATACTTAAAATGCTAAAGAAATCTGATAAGGTCAGCTGAAATCAGGCAGAAGACTTCTGTATGTGGGTCTAAGAATCTGGCTGCACTATCCAGTGGAAAATGCTTGCATTTTCTTAGCCAACGGAGCTGGTAAACAGTAGATTACAGCAAGGGAGAAGATAGTAATTCTGGAAAATGCCAACAGGGCATCCAGGCATTTGGGAATCACAGTAGGGTCTAGCCAAGAAATGAGAAATCTACGTGGTGCCTTCTGGTTTGGTTTTAATTGGCATTGTATTCAGTTGTCCAGTGTTAACTGCTAGGGGCAGGCTTTTCCAAGGAAACATCTTTTGTTGATTCAGAGGACATTAGCAAAACCCCTGGAACACTATACCTGGTGCATGTCGATGTGTGCTGCCAAAAGGGGCAAGACCCATGTTCTGTGCATTAGCATTTCAGGTGTGAACCACATTCCAGAAGTTCCCTCGATGTAGTCTGGTCCTTTACATTTCCTTAGTCCTGGGTTGCTCACCTACAGGTGGACTTGTAAGTGTATATAAGCCCAGGAAACTATTGCTAGCAACTTCCTGTTGGCATCAAAGAGGACGGTAGACTTGTCCCCACTCCTCTCCCTCCTCTCTCCATTTATGCCATGTCCTCCCTTTGTTCTTTATCCTGAGAAATTACAGAACTGGATGGATTGATCTCTTTTGACCTTGCTGAGCCCATTTACTGCTGCAGGGGCTTGAAATTGTTGTCTATTCATAATGATCTTGTTGGGTATAGCCTGAGAATAAGGTCCAGATGAGTATTTGGGACTGTGATCTGTTTTACAGTAGGATAAGATGACTCTCAAGAGGTCATTTAACATCCCAACTCATTATATATCTCAAAAGCTCCATTTTCCAATCCGTGGCTCATTGTTAATTCATAGTGGTGACCAGAATGGCAATGGTAATAAGGACAAGCACAACAGCATGTCACACCACACCCACCAGAAGCTCTTGAAAGAGCCAGAATGATAAAAACAATCGCTGCGATTTGAGTTTCAGAACTAATCATTCTCTTAATTACCTATCCACCTGGCAGTGATGCCACAAAGATATTGGGAAACGACTTTCCAAGCTTCTACTACCAGGTAAAGCAAACGACACTCCAGTGAGTGCTTATAATTGCTTGATCAAAGTGCCCAGCAGACATATTTTTGTCTCTTCTCTCCCCAGCCAAGAAACACCTTTGGACAACTGTTCTGTGGCTCATTAGATCTGTTTGGAATCCTGTGTGTTGGCTTATACCGAATAATTGATGACGAGGAGCTCAACCCAGAAAATAAAAGGGAAGTGAGTTAGATTAGAAAGCACCATCCACCCATTCAAGCATAAGAACCAAAGCTACTTTATTCAATGTGAAAGAGAATTCCAGAGCTCAGGGTCCATAGTTGCAAGGAAGGATGCATGGGAAATAAAGAACTATGTAAGAATAAGGAGGAATGGGTATAAACAAGAGGGACCTGAATAATTAGGGTCCAATTAATATTGGCCATGTAAGAAGAATGGAGTCTCTGTCCCCTAGTGAAAATTGAAATATGGAGCTAGATTTTAAATCAGCTCATTTCAATTTTGTAACTTACTCCTCATCCATGTCTGTACAACTTTCTAAAGCTGAACGCCACTATCCACATTTGAAAGATGTACTTGTTTTCTGCTGGACTCATTGGGTAAATATTGATTGAGATCTACTTTGCTAGCCATGGTGCTTTTTACATATAAATCATGGGGGTGATATGTTCGACTTTCAATTTAAAGAAAGACCACTCTGACAGCCCCGAGGAAGATAGAAATGTATGTGGAGGGGAAAGGGAAAGGAGAGGTTACAGTCTAGAGACAACACAATCGTGTATGCCCAGACTAAGATCTTCACAGTGGGAATGGACAGGATTCAATAGGGAAGTAGAAACTGAAAGGAATAGAGTGGAAATAGATCGATGGAACCTATTCCAGGAGAAAGGAGAAGGAAGCCAAATTACTCAAAGTGGAGCGGTCTTGAATAGAAAATAACAGCAATGATTTTTTTGGCCCACAGAAGAAAAGGAGGAAAAGAAGAGATGCCAAGGCAGATCTAGCTCTAGGTGAGGGCTGTGTTTATGGGAATTTTTATTTTGCACTAGGATTTCTCAGTGCATAGTCATTGCTGAGAGAAAGATAGAAGAAATATTATCAGGAGTTGAGAAAGGAGCCAACGTTTAGATTAACTGCTGAGAGGAGTGGAAGAGGAGGCTTATTGTGGGTTTGTGAAGAAATCCTAGACCATACAGTGAAAGAAGAAAGATTGGAAATCTCAATGCATTGAATAGTGGATGTACTCAGAGTTAAGGGAGTGAGAGAGAAAGTATGACGAGAAGTTGTAGTCAGCAGTGATTTATTGAAATGTAACATTTTAGAAGTGGAACGATGTCAGGAATTAAAACAGCTAGGACATGGCCAGGAAAGTGGTTTGGAGGTAAAGATCATTGCGTACTGGAAGTCATAGCAATGTGTCTGGATGCCGGAGTTGTAAACCACATAGACACTGCAGGCATGTAAAAAGATAGCTGCACTAAAGTTTGAAAGGAACAGCATGTCAAGTGCCAAATGACAAAATAAGCGTGGAGGTCTACAGATGACTCTGACGGATGGGGAAGGAAGGTGCCATGGCTTTATAGCACCCACCACCAAGACAATGGGGGAGGACTGATGTTCTGGAAATAGCTCTCTCTCTCCCTCTCTGCCTGAACTCCACCCCTCCCCCAAACACCTCTGTACAGCCCTTGCAACACGATAACTGGGAAAATATACAGCTTATATTAATACTTGACCTCAGGGAGAAAATTGATATTTTTGTTTTAAACAGAATATGTGATCTTGTTCAGCATATTTTTTTAAGAATAGAATTGAGGTTACAGAGGACTCAGTGGGAAAGATAAAAGTGGGTAGGTCATTCAGTGAAGGAAGTTCAGTGGTACCTTGAGATCTATGCTAGGAAAGAGGTGATCATTTGAGGCACTAGTGAGGCAATGCGGGATGAAAGTCGTACAAGGCTACCCTGCCTCAATGTTCCCACATAAGCACTGTTGCACTCATTACTTCAACTCACATTTTTGGGCATTTGCTGTGTACCTGATGCTGTGTTAAGGCTTCTGGGTATTCTTTTAGGGTTCATTGACGTTCGCTATTTGCTTGCCAGTCAGGTTTCAAATGAAACTGTTTTTTCTAATGCTTTTCTTCATTGGCCAGGCTACATTCTGTGTGAAAGTTGGTGGCATAAGCATTAGGTTAGAGTAGGTCTAAGTCAGGATGAAAATACCTGAAATATATGTCATCTTTCTGTTGATAAAGCTTGGCTACGAGGTCAATATTGTGCCAGCTGAATTCATGAGTATAGTGTCTTTTAAAAGCAAATAGACCTGTTTTTAAGGCCATTAGACATCAATCAGTCCAAACCACAGTCTTCCTCCTCTTCCCACTGGAACAAATGATGAGTGCAGCAAGGCCCAGAGAAGGAGGACACCGTGCCCAGAGTCAGAAGTGGTTGGGTTCAGAGGCAGGGATGAAAGCCAGCCCCCTCATTCCTACTCTAGAACCTCTCCTCTTGCACTGTGCTACAGGAGTAAGTGCTAAATAGATATTTACTGTTAATCAGAAACCCATGAAGCAAAGCAAAACAAAAACGTTTCCTCTTTGGGCCCAGCCCAATGACCTCTTTATTTGGGTCACTGCCTGTCACCACAATGGCCAGCTGCAGAGGCTCAGCATTTATCTTTGACTTGTCTTACAGGTTTGTGATCACCCGGCCAGCCAATGAGTTCAAGCTGCTGCCCTCAGATCTTGTGTTTTGTGCCATACCCTTCAGCACTGCTTGTTATAAAAGGAATGAAGAGTTCTCATCACAAAAGTCATATGAAATTATAAATGAAGCATCACGGACAACAGAGACACATTCAGACACAAATTTTCCTCCCACCATTTATTCAGTTGATGAGACATGGTATTCACCAGTCTATCCTTACCAGTCAAGAACTAACTCCCTCTTTTTTCCTAAGCAAACAGCATGGAATCAGAGTAGAACAAACAGTTCTATAACATCCCAGAAACCTTTAGGTGACGATGCAAAAGAAAATAGAAAGAATACCTCAGACGAGAGTTCTGATGAGGACCCTGTTGCATATTCAGAGCCACTATAGACCTGCCCATATTCTTCACGTGCTCTTAACTTGCTGCTTACTAATCATCTCCCGAGATGCTAACTTTGAACAAAGAAAATAAAAATGGAAGCATGTCATTTTTCTGCCCATTGCTTAGTGGCTCATGAAGGCCACACTGTTTTAGATGAGACAAAAGTCTAATCC
This sequence comes from Colobus angolensis palliatus, assembly GCF_000951035.1. NCBI lineage: Eukaryota > Metazoa > Chordata > Mammalia > Primates > Cercopithecidae > Colobus > Colobus angolensis. The sequence goes on along the minus strand of NW_012118710.1, from coordinate 6,044,703 downwards.
CACTGGATCTTGTGTGATAAATAAAGAAATATATGATCAATACTTGTGTAAGGAAAGTTCATTGCTCCGTTTCCCTTGAGTAGAAAATATGTTAATTTGCGCTGCATTAAGGAAGTCCTCCAGTACTTGCTGGATTCCCCAGATGAGGAAATACAGGTAATCAAGATAAAAATGAGAATTACTCAGACGTAGGAAAGAAGTAAAGACCCTTCAATCAAGAATCGTACATTTTATTTTATCCCAGAACAGGCAAACAGTAAACTAGTATATATTTTCCTCTTTCCCTCCCCATCATATTTTTTGTTATTCCATTGTATTTTTTTTAAGATTTTTAAAATATTAGTTTTTTATTTATTTATTTTTATTATTATTATTATACTTTAAGTTCTAGGGTACATGTGCATAACATGCAGGTTTGTTACATATGTATACTTGTGCCATGTTGGTGTGCTGCACCCATCAACTCGTCAGCACCCATCAACTCGTCATTTACATCAGGTATAA
>NW_012118710.1:6033366-6038824 GCF_000951035.1 Colobus angolensis palliatus | reverse complement strand
AGGTGTTGTGTGTCTCAGTTCCCCTGGCTAGGAAAAGGGATTCCCTTCCCCCTTGCGCTTCCCAGGTGAGGCGATGCCTCGCCCTGCTTCAGCTCTCGCTGGTTGGGCTGCAGCAGCTGACCAGCACCAATTGTCCAGCACTCCCTAGTGAGATGAACCTGGTACCTCAGTTGAAAATGCAGAAATCACCTGTCTTCTGTGTCGCTCGCGCTGGGAGCTGGAGACTGGAGCTGTTCCTATTCGGCCATCTTGCTGTGCCCCCATTCCATTGTATTTTTATCTCATTTATTTTTATAGTAGGTAAGAAGCACCAGATGGGGACATGTGACTGTAACTGGGAAATAATTTTTCTATAAGACCTGGGCATATACCTGGAACATAGTAGAGGTTTCATAAAAATGAATGTAGAGTATCCTGGGATGGAGTTCCTGAGTGAAATAAGATAGATTAAAGTATGCAACCTTCCAAAATCTCTAATTCAGGAACAGAGACATCATTGCAGAAAAGGTCTGAAACATTTCCCTATTTCATAATCCAAAACAAACCTATCCACTGCTCTATAAACCTTATCTTACAATTAAGTCATTTCACCTAGAGGTTACTGTTTACATTGTAAATAAAAGTTCAAGATATCTAGGATGTATCCACTCCCAATTGGTTGTCTTACAATGATGAACTTTGTAAGCAAGGTCTTTGCATTATCAATACAACACAGGTAGAAGGGGGGTGGGGGGAGAAAGAAAATAATTAACGATTTCTCATAAATTGTTTTATATAACATTCATAACATCCTTGACATTTTTAACAATATATTTGCTGATTTGGTATTATTGCTTCTCTTTTACAGGGCAAGAAACTATGTCACAAATAGTGTTGCCAGATCAAATAAACATGCCCAGTTAAATATGAATTTCTGATAGAAGAACAAATAATATTTTTAATATAAATATGTCCAAATTATTCCATTCAGCTAGTAAGTGATTGAATCAACATCCAAACTTGGTTTATTTCACTCCAGCACTTGTAAACACTATACTTTGACATATGCTAATAAAGAAAGTAAAACAAACTAAAGAAACACAAAAATATCCATCCAGAGGAAATACAATTTTGCATCAGTTAAGCTTTGGTTGTAAAGAAATCAACTCAATCTATGTGGAAAATAGAGTAATTGTAAGGAAATTTGTCAGGAACCAAGGAAATTTAAAAAAAAATTTTTGAAATCTACCAAAGTCATCTTCATCCTTCCCCCTTTTCAGATAGACTTTGCTTTTCCATATATTTGGCAAGATATATCTTCCTGCAATTCCAAATTTATAGGTAGAGTTCTAGGCATATCAAAGTTTTAACTGACTGTCTCTAAATCTCAATCCTAATTTTTAAAAGTATTTGATGGGCTCAGCTTTGGCTACTCCATTCCAACTATCAAGGGCTGAGGATGAGGGTGCCTCTGAATGAAGGACTGTGCTCAGGGAAGGGAGGAGGGTCCATGGCCTGGAATAAAGTGCCACCAGAATCTATTGCAAATAAAGTATTAGTCCCTTTTCCCCATTTCCCTAGCCAGTCTGTACACATAGCAGGTTTAGTAGAGATAATATGTTCCTGAGAAAGAAAGTATGGATTGGCCCTATGGATGTTCAAAATCCAGTATTTTAGGGAAATGAGTACTGGAAATCTGGCTAAAGAAACATCTATTGCAACTATGGCCAGTGTGTAAGTATTCATATTGTCAGCCTTGATAAATGTAGTTGGCAGAGTACCCTGAAATTTATGTGCCAAGCAATTCTATAGCTCCAGAACCCAACTCTTCACCTATAAGTGACAACATTTTTATAATACAAATCACAAGCACCAGGTTCTTTGGCAATATGGTGGATATTTAATTCCTAATAATTGTTTGATTCTTGTTAATAGAAGAACTGATATGAATACAAGGGAAAACATACAAGGAATTTAGTTCACAAACAATATGTGGACCAGAAGTTCTTAAGTTTTTTGGCACTTTAATACTTTCAAAATTGGATGACAGCTACAGACTTCCTCCCCAGAAAAATTTATATATGCATATATTTCACAAAATTTCTCATGTAAGTGGGAAGGAGGACAGGGATCACTCTATAGTCTATTTATTATCTTTCAAAATCCCTGATACAGACTTTTTATGATCAGCAGAGTACTCACCAGATAGAACATAGGAGAGGGAAGTCAAGAGACCTGAGTACATGCTTTGGATATCTCATTAAAGATTTTTTGTTTGTTTGTTTTTAATATTGGGCAAGGTCTTAAAACCTTCCTGAGCTCATTTTACTGTTTGCAAAAGGATAAAGTTTAACTAGAAGATGCTGAGCATTACTTCTATCTTCGTTTATTCAACACATTTTTTTCACTTACTATGTATCAGGCACTGTGCTAGATGCCAAGGATAGAGCAGTAACCAAGACAAAGTTGCTTTCTCCATGAAGCATACATTCTAGTTGAAGGAGGCAGAAAATAAGAAAGAAATATAGCATTGTTTGAGCATAGTGAATAAACCAGAGGAAATGTTACATGAGATGAGACTGGAAAGATAGGCAGGACCTAAGTAATAAAGACTCTATAGACAAAAAAGACTACATTTGATTCTAAGTGTGATGAGAAGCTCTTTAACGATTTTAAATACTGGAGTGAGTGATGTGATTTACAGCTGATCCATGAACAATACGAATTTGAACTGCATGGATCCACTTGTATACAGCTATTCATCCTCTCTTGAGACAGCAAGACCAATCCCTCTTCTTCTTACTCCTCCTCAACCTACTCAACGTGAAGATGACAAGGAAGAGACCTTTATGATGATCCACTCCCACTCAGTAGTAAATGTATTTTCTCTTCCTTATTATTTTCTTAATAATATTTTCTTTGCTCTAGCTTACTTTATTGTAAGAATGCAGTACATAATAGATATAACATATAATGTGTGTTAATGAACTGTTTATGTTTTTGGCAAGGCTTCCAGTCCAGAGTAGGTTATTAGTAGTTAAGTTTAAAGGCAGTCAAAATTTATATGTGAATTTTTGACTGTGTGGTGGGTTGGGGCTCCTAACCCCTGTGTTGTTCAAGGGTCAACTGTATATTTTTCAAAGATCAGTGTGGCATTTAGGGTTTCAGAGTTATAACTAACTGGATTCAAATGGATTTTCTGTCTGCTAGAAACACTCAGAAATGCAAGGTAAACTATAATAACTTTTAAATATATATATATAGCAGTTCCTTGTTTGTTTGTTTGTTTGTTTTTCTTTTGAGATGGCATCTCGCTCTGTCATCCAGACTGGAGGGGAGTGCGGTGTCACAATCTCATCTCACTGTAACCTCTGCCTCCCAGTTTCAAGCAATTCTTCTGCCTCAGCCTCCTGAGTAGATGAGACTACAGGCATGTGCCACCACACTCAGGTAATTTTTGTATTTTTAACAGAGATGGTGTTTCACTATGTTGGCCAGGGTGGTCTCCAACTCCTGACTTCAAGTGATCTGCCCACTTCAGCCTCCCGAAGTGCTGAAATTACAGGCATGGGCCACCATACCTGGTCTATAGTAGTTATTTAAAAAGAAAGAAAACTCCCAGGCAGAAGCAAGAGGGAAGTTATAGCCAGGGAGGGTGTCTATGAGAGATACAGGACTAATATGTAAGACTGTTTAGTCAGCAGCTAGGATTATGATGTCATGGAGGAACCATAAGATGAGATGGGAACTGAGAACCAATATAACTTTAAGCTGGGAAGGACCAGCCCATCTGAGCAAGAAGCAATAGAAAGCCTCCTTCCACTGGCCAAAAGAGGACCAAGAACATTTATCTTTGCTTAGGAATCTGGGTATGAAAAACACCTTTCATGAGAAATTGAAGCCCCAAGCTCATATCATGTGCTGATGTAATATTCAAATTTATGCCATGTGTGACAGAAATTTGAAACTGAAATTTAATAAAGAAAAATCCAGTTCCAAATGAGTAACACTCTTGAAATGACATTAAAAAACAGGGAAACATGACACTACCAAGGAAACAAAATAATTATCCAGTAACAGATCACAAATAAAAGGAAATATACAAAATGCTACAAAAGGAAATCAAAATAATAAACTTAAAGACATGCAGTAAAACACCAGAGAATAGACAGACAATTTGATGAATCAGGGAAAGAAATCCATGATCTAAATGAGAAACTCAACAGAGATAAATACCATATGAAAGAACCAAACAGAAATCTTAGTGCAGAAGAACTCAATGAAAAAAAAAAAAAATGTCCAGAGCTTATATGAAATACTAAGTCAAGCAAGAGAAAGAATTTCTGACCTGGAAGACAGAACTTTTGAAATAACACAGGCAGATGTAAAACCAAAAGAAAAAAGAACTTAAAAGAATGAAGAAAGCCTATAGGATTTATGGAGCACCAATAAGCAAACAAATATTCATATTATATGAGTTCCAGAAAGAGAATAGACAGGAAAAGGCATAGGAAGCATATATAATGAAATTATAGCTGAAAACTTGCCAAGTCTAGGGAGAGAGATAGACATCTGTTTGAGAAACAGCAAAAATCCCCAAATACCTTCAACTCAGACAGATCCTCTCTGAAGCATGTTCTAGTCAAATTTTCAAAAGTCAAAGAATTCTAAAAATGGCAAGATAAAATGTGAAGTCACATACAAAGGAATCTCCATTAGACTAGTGCAGCTTTCTCATCAGAAACCTTACAGGTCAAACAAGAATGGGATTATACAGTCAAAGTGCTGAAAGAAAGTAAATCTGCCAACCAAGAACACTGTACCCAGCAAATCTATTCTTCAGAAATGAAGAATTTTTTCCCAGACAAGCAAAGACTGAGAGAATTTATCACCACTGGACCAGTCTTACAAGAATCACTTAAGAGAGTCCTACATTTGGAAGTAAAAAGGCAATAGCAATCATCATGAAAACACACATACACAAAAAAAATCTAAAACTCACCTGCAAAGCAGATACAAGAAAAAAGAAAAAGGAATCAAACCTTATTGTGATAGAAAAACCACCAAACCACAATGATAAACAACAATAGAGGAGGAAATTTTAAAAGGATATACAAAACAACCAGAAAACAATAAAATGATAGGAGTAAGTCCTCCCCTATCAATAACTTTGATGTAAATTGATTTCCCAATTAAAAGACATAGACTGGCCAAATTGGTTGAAAAAATAGACATAACTATATGCTGCCTATGAGATCTCAATTCACCATACAGACATGAATAGACTGAAAGTGGAGTGATGAAAAAAGATATTTCTTGGAATATCAAATGGGTACCAAAAGCAAGCAGGAGTAGCTACATTTATGTCAGATAAAACAGACTTTACAAATAGGCTCTCTCTAAGATGGCCGAATAGGAACAGCTGCAGTCTCCAACTCCCAGCGCGAAGGACACAGAAGACCGGTGATTTCTGCATTTT
>NW_012118710.1:5921411-6028261 GCF_000951035.1 Colobus angolensis palliatus | reverse complement strand
AAAAAACAGACTTTACATCAAAAACTGTAAAAAGAGAAAAAGAAGAATATTATGTAACAATAAAGGGATCAATTACGCAAGAGTATATAACAAATGAAAATATATAGGCATTAACACCAGAGCACCCAGATATATAAAGCAAAATATTATTAGATCTAAAGAGTGAGAGAGATTCCAGAACAATAATAGTTGGGGACTTCAACATCCCACTCTCAGCACAGGACAGATCATCGAAACAGAAAATGAACATAGAAACACCAAATTTAAGGTGCACCATAAACAAAATTGACCTAACACATTTATAGATCTTTTCACCCAATAGCTGCAGAATACACATTCTCTTTCTCAGCCCATGGAATATTCTCCCAAATTAACCATATGTTATGACAAAAAACAAGTCTCAAAAATTAAAAAATAATTAAAAATCATACCATGTATTTTTTTCTGACCACAATGGAAAAAAACTAGAAATCATTAACAAGAATATTCAAAAATATACAAATACATAAATGTAACCAATGAGTAAGGAGGAAATTAAGAAGAAAATTTAAAATTTCTAGAAACCAATTGACATAGAAATACAACATACAAAACTTATGGGGCACAGAAAAGCAGTATTAAAAGACAGGTTTATAGTAATAAATAAATGCCTACATAGAAAAGTAGAAGTATTTCAAATAAACCACGTAAGAAAGCACTTCAAGGAACTAGAAAATAATAACAAACCAAACCCAAAATTAGAGAAAGAAAGAGGTAATAAAGATCACAGCAGAAATAAACAAAACTGAGACTATCACATTACATAAACAAACAAAGAATAAAAGCCACATGATCATCTCAATAGACGCAGAAAAGACTTTCAATAAAATTTAACATCCCTTCATGTTAAAAACCCTCAACAAACTAGGTATAAAAGGAACATACCTCAAAATAACAAGAGCTATCTATGAGAAACACACAACCAACATCATACTGAATGGGCAAAAGCTGGAAACATTCCCCTTGAGAACTGAACTGAGACAAGGATGCCCTGTCTCACCACTCCTATTCAACATAGTACTGGAAGTCCTAGCCAGAGCATTTGGGTAAGAGAGAGGAATAAAAGGCATACAAATAGGAAGAGGGGAAGTCAAACTATCTTTCTTCACTGATGATATCATTCTATACCTAGAAATACCGATAGTATTTGCCCAAAGGCTCCTAGAGCTGAAAAACAACTTCATTAAAGTTTCGGGATACAACATCAACTTACAAAAATCAGTAGCATTTCTATAGATCAATAACATTTAGGCTGAGAGCCAAATCAAGAATGCAATTCCAATCACAACTGCCACAAAAAGATTAAATACCTAGGAATACAGCTAACCAGGGAAGTAAAAGATCTCTCCAGGGAGAATTACAAAACACTGCTGAAAGAAATCATAGATGACACTAACAAATAGAAAGTCATTCCACGCTTATGGATAAGAATAATCAATATTGCTAAAATGGCTACACTGCCAAGGGCAATTTACAGACTCAATGCTATTTTTATTCAACTACCAACATCATTTTTTTCACAGACTTAGAAAAAACTATTCTAAACTTCATATGAAACCAAAAAAGAGCTTGAATAGCAAAGCAATCCTAAATAAAAGAGCAAAGTAAAAGGCATCACATACCTGACTTCAAACTGTTCCACAAGGCTACAGTAAACAAAACAGCATGGTATTGATACAAAAACGGACACATAGACAAATGAAACATGTTAGAAAAGCCAAAAAATAAAGCTGCACACCTACAATCATCTGATCCTGAGCAAAGATGACAATAACAAGCAATGGAGAAAACACTCCCTATTCAATAAATGGTGCTAGAATCACTGGCTCACTACATGCAGAATGTTGGTAATGGACCCCTTCCTTTTACCATATGCAAAAAATCAATGCAAGACAGATTAAATACTTAAATGTAAGACCTGAAACTATAAAAATCCTGGAAGCAAACCTAGGAAATACCATTCTAGACAAAGGCCTTGGCAAAGATTTCACAACGAAATCCCCAAAAGCAATTGCAGCAAAAACAAAAATGGACAAGTGGAACCTAATTAAACCAAAGAGCTTCTGTACAGCAAAAGAAATTATCAGCATAATAAACAGCCTACAGAATGAGAGAAACATTTGCAAACTGTGTATTAGACAAAGGCCTAACATCTAGAATCCATAAGAAACTTAAATCAACAGGAAAAAAACAAGCCCATTTAAAAATGGGCAAAGAAAATGAACAGACACTTCTCAAAAGAAGGCATACATGTGGACAACAAGCATATGAAAAAAATGCCTTCTCATTACTTGAATAATGAGTAATAAGGTTGAATCAGTAATAAAAAGTCCACAAAGGGGCAGGCTCAGAGGCTCACGCCTGTGGTCCCAGCACGTTGGGAGGCCGAAGCGGGCGGATCACGAGGTCAGGAGATCCAGACCACCCTAGCTAGCGTGGTGAAACCCCGTCTCTACTAAAAATACAAAAAATTAGCCGGGCGTGGTGGCAGGTGTCTGTAGTCCCAGCTACTTGGGAGGCTGAGACAGGAGAATGGCATGAACCCGGGAGGCGGAGCTTGCCATGAGGGGAGATAATGCCACTGAACTCCAGCCTGGGCTATAGAGTGAGACACCATCTAAAAAAAAAAATTTAAAAAGTCCCCCAAAGAGAAAACCCAGGACCAATGGCTTCACTGCTGAATTCTACCAAACTTTTTTTTAAAAACTGACACTAATTCTTCTTAAATTATTCCAAAAAATTGAAGGGAGGCTAATTCTTCCAAACTCATTCTGTAAGGCCACATTAACCCTGATACTAACACCAGATAAAGACACAACAACAACACTACAGGCCAATATTTCTGATGAACATAGATGCAAAAATTCTCAAAAAAGTACTAGCAGATTGAATTCCACAGCACGTCAAAAAGACTACACATGATAATCAAGTGAGATTTATCTCCGGGATGCAAGAATGGTTCAACATATGCAAATCAATAAACGTGATATAAGTCATCAACAGAATGAAGAACAAAAACAATACGATTGTTTCAAGAGATGCAGGAAATATTTGATACAATTCAGCATTCTTTCAAGATAAAAACTCTCAATAAATTAGGTATAGGAAGAATGTACCGCAACACAATAAAGGCCACATATAACAAACCCACAGCTAACATTATATTTAAAGAGGAAAAGATAAAAGTTTTTTCTCTAAAAACTAGGACAAGACAAGGATGTTCACTCTCACTATTCTGATTCAACATAGTACTAAAGGCCCTAGCCAGAGTAATTAGGCAAGAGAAATAAAGAGCATCCAAATTGGAAAATAGGAAATAAAATTTTCCTGTTTGCAGACAACATAATAATATATATAGAAAAACCTGAAGACTCCACCAAAATACTCTTTGAACTGATAAACAAATTCAGTAAATTTACAGGACACAAAAACATTAACAATCAGTAGTGTTTTTATACACCAACAAACTAGCTGAAAAATAAATCAAAAAAGCAATCCCATTGACAGTAGCTAAAAAAAGAAAAACCTAGGAATAAGTTTAACCAAGGAGGTGAAAGGTGTCTATCAGGAAAACTATAATACACTGATAAAAGAAATTGAAGATGTAAGCAAATGGAAATCCCACATTCATGAACTGAAAGAATTCATTTTGTTAAAATGATCATACTACCCAAAACAATCTAGGGATTTAATGCAATCTCTATCAAAATACCAATGACATTTTTCACAGAAATAGAAAAAAACAATTCTAAAATTTGTATGGAACCACAAAAGTTCCCAAATAGCCAAAGCAATCCTGAGCAAAAGGAGCAAAACTGGAGGCATTATACTACCAGACCTCAAAATATACTACAAAGCTATGTCTGATAAACAAAAAAAAGCATTGTATTGGTATAAAAATGGATTCATAGATCAGTAAAATGAAATATATAACACGGAAACAAATACATATATTTACAGCTTATTGATTATTGACAATGGCACTAAGAACATTCATGAGGGAAAGGACAGTCTCTTCAACAAGTGGTGTTGAGAAAACTGTATATCTATACACCTAAGAATGAAACAAGACTCCCATCTCTTACCTTATACAAAAATCAACTCAAAATGGAGTAAAGACTTAAATGTAAGACCCAAAACTATAAAACAACTAAAATAACAAAGGATAAATGCTTCAGGACATTGGTATGAAAAATGATTGTATAAATAAGACCTCAAAGGCACAGGCAACAAAAGCAAAAATAAACAAATGAGATTATATCTAACTTAAAAGTGTCTACACAGCAATGAAAAAAATCAACACAGTGAAAAGATAACCTGCAGAATGGGAGAAAATATTTGCAAACTATTTATTTGACAGGAGATTCATATCCAGAGTATATAAGAAACTCAAGAGAAAAAAAAATCATCAGGTTAAAAATACAGCAAGTAATCCAGATAGACATTTCTTTAAAAAAGACAGGCAAATGGCTAACAAATATATGAAAAAACGCTCAACATCACTAATTATCAGGGAAATGTAAATCAAAACCGCAATGAGATATCATCTCAACCCACTTAGAATGGCTACCATCAAAAAGACAAAAAACAACAACAACAAATGCTGGTGAGTGTGGGGAGAAAGGGACCTCTTATACACTGTTTGTGGGAATATAAACTAGTATACGTATTATGTAGAACAGTACGGAGATTCTTCAGAAAATTACTAGTACAACAACCATATGATCCAGCAATCCCACTGCTGGTTATATATCCAAAGGAAAGGAAATCAGTATGTTGAAGAGATGGCTGCACTCCCATGTTGTTTGCAGCACTGTTCACAAAAGTCAAGATATGGAATCAACCTAAGTGTCCATCAATAGATAAACAGGTGAGGAAAATGTGATAGATATACACAATGATGTACTCTTCAGCCATTTTTTTACAAAGAATAAAATCCTGTCATTCATGGCAACATGATTGAGCCTGGAGGGCATTAATTTAAGTGAAATAAACCAGGAACAAAAAAATAAATAAATACTTCATGTTCTCACTCAGATGCAGAAGTAAAGAGTAGAATAGAAGTTACCAGAGGGTAAGAAAAGGAGGGGATGGGAGTGGGGTAGAAAGGAATTGGTTAAAGATACAAAATGACAGCTAGATAGGAAGAATAAGTTATATTGTTTTATAGTACTGTAGGATGACTATAGTTAACAGTGCATTATTATATACTTTCAAATAGCTATAAGAGCTATAAGAGAGTACCCAACACAAAAAAGAAATAAGTGTCTGAGATGATGGATGGGCTAATTACCCTAATTTAATCACTATACATTTTATGTACTGAAACATCACTTTGTAGACCATGAATTGTGCAACAGGCAAGGTGGCTCACTCCTTTCACTACAGCATTTTGGGAGGCTGAGGTGGAAGGATTGCTTGAGCCCAAGAGTTTGAGATTAGACCAGGCAGCAAAGCAAGACCCTGTCTCTACAAAAGAAACAAACAAAAATTAGCCAGCTGTGGTGGTGTGCACCTGGTGTGGTCCCAGCTACTTGGGAGGCTGAGGTGGGAGGATTGCTTGAGCCCAGATCAAGGATGCAGTGAGCGATGATTGTTCCACTGCACTCCAGCCTGCACAATAGAGTGAGACCCTGTCTTTAAAAAACCAAGCAAGCAACAAACAGAAAATAACAAGTGTTGGGAAGGACATGGAGGAATTGGAACACTTGTGTACTGTCAGTGGCAATGTGAAATGTTGTAGCCACTATGGAAAACAGTGTGGAGGTTCTTCAAAAAGTTAAAACTTGAATTACCATATAATCCAGTAGTCCCACTTCTGATTATCCAAAAAAAAACCAAAATGAAAACAGTATCTCAAAGGGATATTGCATGTGCCCATGTTTATTGCAGCATTATTCACAATAGCTAAGAGGTGAAAGCAACTTAAATGTCCATCAGCAGATAAATGGATAAAGAAAAGGTGGTATAGGCATACAATGAAATATTATTTAACCTTAATAAGAAAGAAAATACCGTATCCATGCTACAATGTAGACAAACCTTGAGGATATGAAGCTAAGTGAAATAAACCAGCTACAAAAAGACAAATACTACATGATTCCACAAATATATGGTATCAAAAGTCAAACTCTTAGAGAGTAGAACAGTGGTTGCAAGTGGTTGGGGGAGGGGGTAAAGGGGAGTTTGTTTAATGGGTATAGAGTTTTAGTTTTGCAAGATGAAAATGTTCCCAAGATCTGTTGCACAGCAATGTGCATATAGTTAATAATACTTTACTGTAAACTTAAAAATGGTTAAGGTGGTAAATTTTATGTTATGTGTTTTTGATCACAATAAAATAAATTGTTACATATGTGTAAGTTAGTAGAAAGAAGTGAATTTGTAACCTTACATGCATATGTAGGAATAGATGAAATCTTAAAAATTAATAAGCTAGTCATTCAATTTATTATAGTAAATTAGAGAAAGAATGGCAGAGTAAACTGACAAAAGTCTACAGGAATTTTGCATCAGTCTTCACATTTCCCAACATACTTGTCTGGAACAGGAAACCAGAACACAAATCAAGACTCCACTTTGCTCAGTAGCTAACCATTTGTTATTTTGAGAAATAGGGAAAACATCCTCTATCAAATAGATTGTTTCAGTAGCCTAAGAAATACTGGAGCAATGTTTGAACGGAACTGAAGAGTAGGGCAACTAGGGTAAGATGAAGAAGCTGGAAGCAATACGTGAAAATCTCTTTAAGATGTGCTGTTCAAAATATGGTCCCCCAACCAGCAACATCTATGTTACCTGAAAGTGGGCCCCATTCCTGGCCTATTGAATCAGAATCTGGATTTTAACAAGATTGATAAATGATTTATTCATTAAAGTTTGAAAAGTAATATTTTCAAGGGATATATACATGTGCATGTATGTATGCAACATATGTGTGTCATATAATACACATGCACACATACATATACTAATATATATACACAAATATGCATACACATATAAATACAGACACACACACAGTGGTTTCTGAAGAATTAAAGAGATCTAGAGGTTTGGTTTCAATGAAAACTACCTCATTATAGTAACATATATATGTGAATGTGTGTATGCAATATATATGTATCATATAGTACACATACACATACACAAATATACACAAATATGCATACACATACAGATATAGACACACACACACAGTGGTTTCTGAAAAATTAAAAAGATCTGGAGGTTTGGTTTTAATGAAACGACTTCCACCAACATGCTGCTATTTGGCATGTTAACTTCTATTTAAGATATATACCTTCCAACACCTCCAATTAATTATGAAATTCTCAAGCTGCATACCTTCAAACCATAAAGGAGTTAAGGGAGTTTAAAATTCAATGAGGTTGATATATATTTTCCTGGAGGAAAAACAACTTACAGCTCAAAACTTAAGAGTTGTTTCTTCCAGGCCAAAGAAACACAAGAACCGGAGCTCTAGAAGTCATCTCAAGTCAGTTCCTTGATTTGCATGCACGGGGTGCTCTGAACAGTGAGAAGGAAAGGAGGGAGTGAGAAGAATGAAGGGCTGCTGGGGACAGGAGGGAGCCAGCAAGGAAAGGCCCTAACACTAATTAGGTTTGAAAGACTACAGGATGAGGCCAGCCACGGCATGCTGAGAAGAAAGGAACCTGAGCAGCTGATGCTAAGTTCAGACTAAACTAGCTGCAAGTCCCCTGGGGACGTCCCAAGGTAAACCTGATCGTCTCTGTCATTTACAATCATTATCAGGCAGGCTGCCTCTGTAATTTTACTGGGGAGCCAATTAACAGATCCCTGAAGCTAGGGGGGAAATGTCCCAGCCCTCCTCTTGTTTTTGAAAAGAAAAAATAAGGCAGTCCCTGTGCTGCTGTCTTCTGAGTGCTGCCTTTTTTAAAGGCAGGAAAGATGACTTTGTACAACACTGATGCAGTGACTCCTCGGGTCAGGTGGATGGTGGGAGTCAGTCTTTTTTCTGCCTTAATTTACTCTTTTCTCTAACAAACTAAATTAGCCACCAGATAGCCCAGCAAGCCTTGCTTCCTCCTTTATGGAAATGCTGACTAGCTCTTTTACTCTTCTTTGCCTTCAAGAAAATGTCTTTGCAGCATTTCATCTGGCAAAAAAGTGGGAAAGGCCAGCTAATGTGCTAAGGAGGCAGTAAAGAAGGACCACTCTTCTATTTATTGCTCAGTGACACGTATTTTCTCCTGCCCCTATCCTTTCTCTTGCCTTCCTATCACGAACTTGGTAACTAGTTGTCTATATTCACTACTTTATTTCAACATCTCTGATTCACTACTCAAACCACCCAACCTGGCTATACATCTACTAAGAATGCAGTTCCTAGGATTACCAATGACATTTATGTCACTCAGGATACTAGAATATTTAGTGCTAGCCTGACTTGAAGCCTTAGCAGGACTCAATACGGTTGGTCCTCCTTCTCCAACCTGAAACACTGTCTTCCCTCGACTTCCATGATATAACAATTGTCTAGTTTTTCTTTCACTTCTCTGGCTATGCGTTCCCACATTACTTTTGATTCTCCTTTACTACAACACAATTAGGTATTGGAATCACTCAAAGTTTGATCATGCACCCTCTTCTTTTTTTACTCTCAGGGATCCCTTAGTTAGGCAGACAAAAAAAAAAAATACTGGAGAGCATATAACTGAAATGAAAAGGACAGGGGCTACTTGCCTGTAGCCATTGCTGTCATGCAAGAATGCGGGCTCAGTGTTGCTAGAATTTTTTTTTTTTTTAATTTTTAAGAGAAACTGGCAATTCTGGTATTTATATGACATCATTATCCTTTTAAAGTTTAGATTATGGCTGTGATAGAGTAGCTGTAGCAGACCAACCCTCACTTCTAGAAAAAAATTAGAACTAGATAAACATTTTAAAAATTATGTATTTGAAGTAATCAGAGAGTAACAAGGTCGGTGAGACCTTGAAAGGCTACGATCCAAGAAAAAAGAAAAACTTTGAGGTGAGCGCATCATTCTCTGCCA
Organism: Colobus angolensis palliatus; assembly: GCF_000951035.1. Taxonomy (NCBI): domain Eukaryota; kingdom Metazoa; phylum Chordata; class Mammalia; order Primates; family Cercopithecidae; genus Colobus; species Colobus angolensis. Next base: position 6,019,184 of record NW_012118710.1, on the reverse strand, counting down.
CTTTTTCCTTAGGGTATCTGCCAATTAGTACATGCTACTGGACAAGAGATCAGGTTGAACTGTAAGGCTCTTAGTTTTCAGTGGACTCATGGTCGTGGGAGAAAGAAAACAATTGGACAGTGGGCTATCAAGGTAGCCAGGTTTTGAGGGGACTAGATTCAGGAGAAGAGAACTAGAAAGCAGGTCCTGTGCTGCTTTTCTCCTTGAGGAATTTACTTATTCCCAATATGTTCAGAATGAGAGGCTGAGCACCTAAGAAGAAAGCATTAGCTAAAAAGCTAGAAAGCTAAGCAGAGCTTTTGTCCTTCTCATAGTGCTAGAAAGATGAAAATTGGCATTCAAATCCTGGAAATGGGAATAGACCCCCAAAACCATCTCTTGTTTTCACTGGGGTCCTTGAAAGGCCCTACTTTAGGATTACATCAAACTAGGAATGGAGCAGTTCTCACAACATCCGAAATCCAGTCAACGTCTCCTGTTCCCTGACTATATGAAGGTGATCAATCCCTACTGTAACTGCCTATGAGAAAAAAAATAAGATAAATTCTCTCTGCTAGAAGTTAACATTATTCAGAGCTTTTCTATGCTCTGCATACACAGTATCAAGCACTCAATAAAAATGGTTAGTCTCAATCTTATCTCTGCCTTTACTTACTCTTTAGGTAGGGCGGCAAGCTTTGTTTTTTTCTTTTCTGAGTTATAAAAATGTTGACCATCTCTTATTCCTTTTTTACCCCTGCAAGAAATAAATAAGTAAATAATTATCATGAATGGCAGCAGCAGATAAACTCAAAAAAAAAAAAATAAACCAGAAACCAAGAAAAAATAGATAATGGAGATGGCCCACAGGTGATCTAGATATCACACATAAGACACGGACTTTAAAGTCACTCTAATTACCACGTTCAAGACATTGGATGACAAGATGGAAAAATTTACCAGAAAATGATCATTTATCCAAAAACTATTTTAAAAATACAAGAAGTAAATTTATAAATGTAAGAGACACATTTAACAGTTGTCTGGGTAAAAAAGAAGGTAAAATTAGAGAACTGCAAAAGATGTTAGCAGAATAAAATCAGAGTATAGCATGAAGAAAAAAAGAAAACATGCATAAATACGTGTAAGAGACATGGTAATGATGCCTAAAATGGAATTAGAGCCCCAGAGAGGCAGAAAAGAGAGAGCAAGTGGGATAGAATTTTATGGAAATACTAACCAAGAATTACTCTAAACTGACGACATCGACCCATGCATTCAAGAATCTTTTTGTACCTCAAACGTGAAAAATAAAAAGAACTCCTAAACACATCATGGTAAAATGTCTTTGTATTAAACGGAAATAAAACTTCTTAAAGACATCCAGACAAAATATACACATTATCTTCAAAGAAGCTATGATAAAATGTATAGCTGACTTTTTAATTGAAACAATGAAAGTCATAGGTCAGTGGAATAAAACATTTAAAGGTTTGAAAAAGTAGAAAACTAACTGCCCAGCATCCTATACCCAGTGAAAATATCCTTTATAAATAAAGGCAAAATACAAACATTACCAGAAATACAGAAAGTGAAATAAGCCATCACCTTCAGACTTATACTATAAAAAACACTAAAGAGAATTATTTAATCAAAAGAAGAGACCATAAATGATAATATGGAAATACAGTACTGAATGAAAAGCAAAAAAAGTGGTAAATACAAATTAATACTGACCAAGATAAATGATAGTAATTATCTTGTAAGATTTAAAATAAAAAAATAGGAGTTGCTAAATGGAGGTAAAGATATCTAATGTTTGTGCATCGCTGGAAAATGATTGAACACTGGTGAAAATGCTAATTCATAGTAACTTCATTAAGTGAAAGATACTCATTATAATTCACTGGGTAAGCATTAAAAGAATAATAAAAAGAATACATAATGAACTATGAAAAACAAAATGGAAAAAACTGTGATTGGTCAAAAGAAGGCAAAAGACAAAAAGAAAAAAGAAAAAAGCTACTAATAATCAAATAGCAAGATGGTAGGCTTTAAAAATAAAAATAAACGATTTACTCAAAAAATAAAAATTTTCAGATTGAATAAACAATCCCAAGGTATATAATGCTGATGAGACACAGCTTAAATATATGGCACAAAAAGATTGAAAAAAAGGATAGAAAAGTTTATACCATAAAAATAATAGAAAGAAACTTGGCATAGTATAGTAATAGCAAATAACACAAACTTGAAGGTAAGAAACATTAATAAAGATATTCAGGGACATTTTGTAATAATAAATATGTTAATCCAATGAGAATGTTTAAAAATTCTAATTCTAAATTATATTTACCTAATAATATGTTCTTAAAATATTTAAAACAAAAAATGACAGCAGTGACAGAAAAACTAAATAAATACACAGAGTAAAACATTCTAACAAAGATATCCTGGTAACTGATAGATTTTAAGAGAAAAAATCAGTAAAGATATGTAAGATTTAAGTTGCAAAATAGAATAAATCAACCTAATGGAAAAATATAAAACATGATATGCAACAACTGCTGAATAAACATTTTCTCCAAGGGCACGTGGGATATTTACCATTTGATCATATTTGGATCATAACGAACATCTCAATGAATTTCTAAGGACTGAAATTATTTAAAGTACATTTTCTGAGCACAGTAAAATTAAACTAAAAATCAATGTTTAAAAAACTGAAAGCCTCTGAAATGCCTTGAAATCAAGCAATATACTTCCAAAAATCCACAAACGCAAGGATAAGAGAAGAAATTAGAATACATTGGGAATTGAATTACAATGAAATATATGCAAAATTTAAGAAATGCTGCTAAAGCTATATTTAGGAAATTTATCATTTTAAATAGCTACATTCAAAAGAAAGATTAAAAATTAAGAGTCTAAGTATCTTTCTCAATAAGTTATGAAAAGAAAAGGTATTCAAAACCAAAGAAACTGATAGTAAATTATAAAGAATAGATATTAATAAAATGAAAATAATACAACAAAGAAATTTTCAAAACCAAAAGTTATATCTTTGTTAACATTAATCAAATTGGTTTACTCTACCAAAACTGAGTAAGAAAACCATAGCAAAGCCATAAATGATCAGTAGTAGAACTCAGAAAGGAAACATTGTATAGATCTTACATATTAAGGAGATATGAACAAGTTTATATAATGAATTTGGCAACATGGATGAACTGGGAAAAATTCCCTGAAAAGTGTAACTTATCAGAAATTGTGCCTTCAGTATAAACAAAACATCTGGAGGTTTCTTGTATGAGTCCAGCAGGGAACGGAAATCTTACCCCTAACTTAAAAAGAGATTTAATAAAATAAATTATAAACTGATACCAAAGGATTAACTGTTAAGAGGGATAAAGAGAAGTCTGAAGAATAGAAAAACAGCATATTTAGGAAGTAAGCATTACCTGTCTCCTAGGTCTGAGGAGAAGTTCACAAGACCCCCCAAAGCTGAACTGTGGGCATCATTGGGTGTGGCTGTGGCCCACTGGTTGCCAGAGAAGTTGTTAAGGTGCCAATGGATGGAACTTGTGAGCAAAAACCACCTCCTTGGGTGCAGGTGAAAATCACTGGAAACAAACCTACTTGGGTGAAGTGTGACTCTCTGGGAAGTCACCCGCTTGGGTGCCAGCACAACTCCCTGGGATGCCACCTGCTGAGGGGCTGATACAATTTCTAGGAAGCCACCCTCTGAGTTAAGTGGGAGTTAAATAGGTATTGCTAATCCCTACTTCATTCAAGCTTTTGATTGTGGCATTAGCTTCTGCAGCTCTCTCAGAGATGAGGGATTATTCCCGCTTTACTACTTTGGTAGGGAGAGGAAATTCCAGAGACTTTCACTTAGCACTTTTTACCATGATAGCATTCACACCCATGGGTCCAGAGTGCCATTGAGCAAATTCTGCCAATTCTCAAGTATGTCTGTTCCAACTACACACACAGGAACTACATGTGGGGGTGAGTCAACATGCCAACTGGGGCCAATGAGAGAGGGACTCTGGCTATTACCTTATCACTATAAGCCTCCAGGTTGGCCAGAGGACCACAGTGGCATCTGGAGCCTTAGGAACTAGAATCAAATCAGGGGCAAAGGCTAGTAATTTTTTAAAGGCCTGAATATTTCCTTTACCCCAGGGTACAATCATTTTAATAAATGGCCTGTTCCTATCCAGTGTTAATGTTTGTTTAAAAAAGATAGTGACATAAGCCTACATATTAATGGAGACATTTAGATTTTTAAGGAATAATAACATTTAAAGAAAGGCCCATGAAAGAGAGAAAGAGAACAAAAAGAACATAAAAAGACTCCAGGCTTAGGAACCACACTTCAAGACTTCCGTTTTCATAGAATCTTTAATTTATTATGATTTTAATTTTGAGGAATAAAATCTTAGAAATAGTACAGAAAACACTTGCGTTTCCATCATTTGTAAGTGATTGTTATCAGCATTTTGTTGTACTTCAATTTTTTAAATAAAAGAAGATATTACAGACAAAATTTTTAATTTTATTGGATCCTGAACCTAATCCCAATCTGTCCTCCTAATAAATGTGTATAAAGGTAACCATTACCACGAATTTAGTGTATTCCCTTCTAATTTATTTTTTACTTTTACACACGTATATATTTGTGAATTATGTATACTTGTCAGTGTTTTTAATATGCAAAAATGGAATTTTACTATTTTTATTAAACATGTTATAGATCTATTCATTGAGACATATATAAATTTAGTCTATTTCTCTACATTGTATCATGTTTTAAAGATATTTAATACATTTAAAGTAGTATAAGTGATATGAGTATTATGAAACACAAAATATAGTCAGAATCCTTGAGCCTCCCAACCAACCCAAGACTTAAAAAATTTTAATAACTTGCATCTATTTCTGCACAGCTTTTATACAATTTTATCACATTTAAATGTGTATCTGAAATGGTTTTTTAAATTAGTTTTGGTGGGTTTTAAACTCTATTGTGTTGTTTTAACACTTTCCTTTTTCTCTCAACATTATGCTTCTAAGACTAATTTGTGATGTTTTGTTATTTCTCATTCATTTATGCCAGTGGCTGTATAGTATTCCAGTGGCTGAATATATCACAATAAAATCACTTCTTATGTCAATGGACATTTAAATTTTTGTTTTGTTCTATTCATCATTGTAAACAGTTTTATACATTTTTACTGATGTGGTACACATGTGCAATAATATCAAAAGAATATATATCCAGAAATCAAAAACGTAATAGCAGGATTGTAGAATATGTGAGTGGCCATCATTACATGATATTTTTCCTTAAATTTTCTTCCTCTCTGGCTGCTTTTAATATTTTCTATTCATCACTGGTTTTGAATAATTTTATTATGAAATGTCTTAATATAGCTTTTTTTCTGTTTCTTGTAATTGATGACTCATTGAGTCTCTCATATCTGTGAGTTTAGAGTTTTTTTTCCAATTTAGAAAAATTTTAACCATTATTTCTTGAAGTTTTTGTTCTCTACCTCCCTTCAGGGACCTTGATTATATGTATAACTAAACCTGTTGAAGTTTCCTTACCACGATATACCCCTTCATTTATTTCACTCTTAATTTGTCTCAACATTTTTTTGTAGTTATTAGAGTACAAATCATGGCCATATGCATCCCCATGTATTTCATAATTTTTGATGTAGTGGTAATGGGTACTCTTAATGTTTGAATTATAGGTTTTTTGTTGCTAGAATGTAGTACTATTGATTCTTGTATATTAACTTTGTATCTGTGATGTTGTCATACTCACTTGTTAGTTATATTAACATGTTCCGGATTCCTTGGGTATTTTTACGTCAATATTTATGTCATCTTTGAATGAAGCTTGGTTTACTTATTCCTCTCTAATGTTCACACCTTTTTTCTTTAAGGCACTGTCTGGGACATCCAATACAATATTGGAAAGCAAAAATAACCTTTATTTATTTAATTTCAGTATTGTAAAGACATTGTCTTCAGAGTTTCGTAGTTTCTTATGGGAAGTCCGCTGTAATTTTTGTTTGTATTCCTCAGGATATGGAGTTTCTTTATTCTCTGGCTGCCTTCATGACTTTCTCTTTATTTTTGATTTTCAGCAGTTTAACTATGATGTGACTAGGGGTTTATATGTGTGTGTGTGTGTGTGTGTGTGTGTGTGTGTGTGTGTGTGTGTGTTTACCCTACTTGTAGTTCTCTGAAACTCTTAAAGTTATGGTCTGTTGTCTTTCATTAAAGTTGGAAAATTTCAGCCATTATCTCGTCAAATATTCCTTTTGCCTCGTTTTCTGTTTTCCATTCAGTATCCAATTACACATATGCTGTTTATCTAATATTATCCCTCAGATTTTGGATACTCTGTTCAGTTTTTGTTTGTTTGTATATTTTTTATTTAACTATTTTTCTCCTTATGTTTCAGATCAAATCATCTCTTTGGTCTCTTTTTTAAATTCCCTTATTCTTTCCACTCACGTATCAAACTTTTGATAAACCAATCACTGAGTTTTTTTATCTTTCATATTGTGGTTTTTTAAATTCTAGCATTTTTATTTCACTCCTTTCTTTGGCTTTCCTTTTTCTATTGACACTTTCTATCTGTATACAATGTTAATCTTTTCCATGAGTTATTTTAACATATATATCATTGTAATTTTGAAGTCCTCATCTGATAGTTCCAACATCTAGGCCACCTATAATTGCTTTGACTGCTGTATCTTTTGATAATTACTTTTGTTTTGATTATTTTCTGTCTCAAAATAATCAAAGTAATTGATTGAATGCCAGACATTGTATGTAGAACAGCAGAGGCTGAGGCCTATGTGCTAACTTTGTGTTGAAAATTATTTGCAAAAATTTTGTGTTGAAAATTAGCACATATCTTTTTCTTTCAGGTAAAGAGTTTGGAGTTTAGTTAATTGAGTGTATTTGGGTTTTGTTGTTGAAATAGTTACTTGGAAAGCCCTGTGGACCTCAAATTCCTCCAGTAGCAGCTATTGTAACTTTGCGGTCAATGTTGGGCATGGGGTGTAATTTTGTGGTCAATGTTGGGCGTGGGGTGTTGAAGGTTTTTTTCCTACTTCAATTTTGGTTTTTTGTAGGACTTGTTTCGCTCTACCACATAGAATATTTCTCTTTATGCTGTCTTTCCCCCAAGCAGTACTTTCCCCCAAGCAATGCTACTACTGGTTAATAGGTATAAGATGTATGGAAGGAGCAGAGATTCTGGATTCTCTTGCTTCAGTCTCAGTTTTAATCAGGTACTGCATACTTGATATCATGGTTAGGGTTTTCTCAGTATGACTTTCCCTTCCTTCTACGGCTGCCAAACTTTTCCAGCTACCTATGGGGAGATCTGGGCAAGAGAGCACTTCCTGCCCCTCCCCAGTGGTCACCAGTCTTTGGTTTGCAGCAGTGCAGCATCCTCAAACTCAGCAGGTTTTTCCCCTTCCCAATGGAAAAGAGCTATTTCACTCTTCCCTCAATGCATTTCCCTTTGCCTCTCACTTATTACTCAGCACGAGGATTGTGCTTAAGGATATTTCCTACATCTCCCTTAGGAGCATACAGGTTTGACTTCTCTTATCTCAGTATCAGTTCACCTTTTCCTGGGACCCTGGACAGGAAGGTCTCCTAGCCTGTTACCTAGAGTCAGAAGGCTTTTTTCCCCTGCTCCTACCTCAGAACAATGAATCTTTGCTTAGGCCTTGCGGGAAAGAGGTTTTTCTGCTTTCCCTCAAGCAGTTAAAGGTTTGTACTTTGCAAGAGAGAAAGGGACTGGAGAATGAGGGAGGTCTCATGCCTGTGCACCTCCAAGGAGTCTCTCTCAGATCTCTGCTCTGTCCACAATCTTTTGAATTGAGCATCTGATGAAGGACCATAAAAAATAATTTTGTAGTGCATATGGACTCCTCTTGTGTCTGAGGTTCTCAGGAATTTTCAGTGTGATTCTGCCCCTCAGAATTACGAAATGTGGATGTTTATTCTTACCTACTATTATGTGGGTCACTTCTTCCTTCTGTGCTCTGCAAAGATGAAAAGATCTGTGTGTCCTGTCTTTGCTGAGAGGGTCTTGTCAGATTTTGGAATTTAGGGCACCAAGGTGCCTTGCAAACTTGGCTCCCCATGGGTTTCTTGAAAAGTGATTATTTTGTAGATTATCTGGGGGTGGTTTATGCATTGTTATTAGCTTGAGATGGATTTTTGTTTATGGCTTTCTAAATTCTAAGATAAATTCTAATAAGTCTTTTCTATAAACCTCTCAAATCATCTTTATGATAATTTTATAAAGACAATGTTTTTGGATTTACTGGAGATTTAACATTTTATATTTGTGTCGTATCATCTTTTTTTAATTATGGTAACAATATTTAACGTGAAGTCTACCCTCCTAACAAATTTTTAAATGGACAATACATTATTGTTAACCATAGGCACAATGTTTTATAGAAGATATGTAGAACTTAATCATCTTGCATAACTGCAACTTTATACACTTTGAATAACATATCCCTATTTCCCTGTTTCCCCAGCTCCTGGCAACTGCCATTCTACTTTACATCTACATGTTTGAATATTTTATATACTTTATATAAATGGTATCAGCAGTATTTGTCATCTGTGACTAGATTATTTCACATAGCATAATATCCTCAGGGTTTATCTGTCTTGTCACATATGACAGGATTTCCTTCTTTTTTAAGGCTGGGAAATATTTTACTGTATGTATATACCATTTTTTAAATCCATTTATTTACCAATTGACATTTAAATTGTTTCCACATCTTGGCTATTGTGAATAATGCTGCAATAAACATGGGAGTGCAAATATCTCTTCAAGATCCTGTTTTCCTTTCTTTTGAAATTGAGGTAGTGAGATTGCCAGATCATATGGTACTTCTATTTTGATTTTTTGAGAAGGTGCCACACTGATTTTCCAAAGCAGCTGCACTATTTTACATTCCCATTGACAGTGTACAAGGATTCCAATTTCTCTACATCCTTACCAGCATTTGCTATCTCTGTTTTTTGAATTTTTTGTTTTTATAATAGCCATCTTAACAGAGGTGAGATGATGTATCATTTTGTTTTGATTTGCATTTCCCTGATGATTATTGAGGTTGAGCACCTTTTCATGTAACTGTTGACCATTTGCATGACTTTTCTGAAGAAGAGTTTGTTCAAATTATTTGCCCATTTTTAATTGGGTTATTTGTTTTTTGGTTATCAAATTGAAGGAGTTCCTTATATACTTTGGATATTAACCCCTAATCAAATGTATGATTTGAAAATATTTTCTGCCATTCAGTTGATTTTATTTTCACTCTGTATTTTCTTTCCTTTACTGTGTAGAAGCTTTTAAGTTTGATTTAGTCCCATTTGTTTATTTTTGCTTCTGTTGCCTGTGCTTTTGGTGTCATATTCAAGAAATCATTGCCAAATCTAATGCCATGAAGATTTTTTCCCCATTTTTTTCTAAGAGTTTTATAGTTTTAGGTTCTATGTGTAAGTCTTTGATTCATTTTGAATTAATTTGTGTGTGATATAAAGTAAGGTCAAAATTTATTCTTTTGCATGTGGATATACAGTTTTCCTAACACCATTTGTTGAAGAGACTATCATTCCCCAGCCCCCACCCCACCATTATGTATTCTTGATATCCTTGTGAGAGATCAGTTGCTCATATATGCATGGGTTTATTTTCAGGCTTTTTATACTATTCCATTGTTCTACATGTCTGTTTTTGTCCAAGCAACATGCTGCTTTAATACTGTAGCTTTGTATTATATTTTGAAATCAGGAAGTATGATGTCTGCAGCTGTATTTCAGCAACCTTTTTTCTATCTGGGTTTCTTTGTCATTTCCCATAAATTTTAGGATTTTTTTTTTCTGGTTTTGTAAAAAATATCACTGGGCTTTTGATAGTGTTGACATTGAACCTATAGATCATTTTGGATAGTAGGTCCACTTTAATATTATTTTTTCAAATCCATGAATCCACGAACATGGGATATCTTTCCATTTATTTGTATCTTCTTAATTTTATTTCATCAACATTTTAACATTTTTAGTGTATAAGACTTTCACCTCAAGTTCATTGCTAAGTATTTTAGTCTTTGTGAGAATATTAATATTATAAATGAGACTATTTTCTTAATTTCCTTTTCAGAAAATTTATTATTGGTTTATAGAAATACAACTGATTTTTTTTTTTTCTTTTTGAAACGGAGTCTCACTCTGTCGCCAGGCTGGAGTGCAATGATGCAATCTCAGCTCACTGCAGTCTCCATCTCCTGGTTGCAAGCTATTCTTATGCCTCAGCCTCATGAATAGCTGAGATCACAGTCACATGTCACCACACCCAGCTAATTTTTGTATTTTTAGTAGAGACGGGGTTTCACCATGTTGGCCAGGATGGACTCGATCTTCTGACCTCGTGATCCGCCCACCTCAGCCTCCCAAAGTGCTGGGATTACAGGTGTGAACCACCATGCCTGGCCTTACAACTGACTTTTTTATGTTGAGTTTGTATCCTGCAACTTTACTAATTTCATTTATTAGTTTAACAATTTTTTTTTGTCTGTGTGGCGTACTTAGGGTTTTCTACGTATAAGAGCCTGTCATCTGCAAAGAGAGATAATTTCTTCTTTTCTAATTTGGATGATTTTCAATTATTTATTTTTATTATTGTATTTTTTCCTGTTGTTCTGACTTGGACTTTCAGTACTATGTTGAGTTAAAGTGGTAAGAGTGGACATCCTTGCTTTGTTCTGAATCTTAGAGAAAAACCTTTCAGTTTTTTTACCGTTGAGTATAAAGTCAATTATAAGCTTTCCATATGTAACCTTTCTAGGTTGAGGTAATTTCCTTCTATTTCTAGTTTGTGGAGATGATGATTTTTAAATCATAAAAGGGTGTTGAATTTTACCAAATACTTTTTCTGCATATATTGAGATGATCATGTGATTTTTATCTTTTGTTCCATTAATGTGGTGTATCACATTAATTGATGGGTTATGTTGCACCTAGGGATAAATCCTGCTTTGTCATGTTATATGACCATTCAGTGCTGTTGAATTCAGTTTACTAGTGTTTTGTTCAGTATTTTTTGTGTCTGTGTTCATCGGGAGTATTGGCTTATGGTTTTCTTGTATCATTTTTGTCTGGTTTTGGTATCAGGGGAATGATGGCCTCAAAAAATCAGCTTAGAAGTGTCTGTTCTCTTCAATTCTTTGGAAGTAATTAAAAAGTACTGGTGTCAATTCTTCTTTAAATGTTTGGTAGAATTCACCAGTGAAGCTATGCAGTCCTGCACTTTTTTGGTTTTTTTTTTTTTTTTTTGAAGATTTTGATTATGGATTTATTCCCCCGAGTAGTTATAGGTCCATTCAGAATTTCTATTTCTTCATAATTCAGTTTTTGTAAGTTGTACATTTCTACAAATTCATTCATTTCCTTTACTTTCTCTGTACCACCTCACCTTGTATCTCAAAATACTTTCCTGTAATAATGTTTCTTCTTTCAGAATTGCTTAAGAAATTTTTGTAGCAATTTTCAGGTGATAAATTCTGTCAGTTTTTGGATCTCTGTAAATATATATCTCATCCTTATTATTGAAATGAATGTTTGTGATTATAAAATTCCTTGTTGACAGTTATTTTGAACAGCAAAGACCAATCACCTTAATAGTTTAACAATTCTCCTGAGTGGTCAATTGATTTTATACATGAACTTTACCTGTGTTTGGTGCTTGAATCTGCCGTAAGAGCCTCCAAGCAAGGACATCAGTTGACTCAGAGTCAGGTGATGAGAGTCCAATCAGCACAATGCTATCTAGAGTCATGATTAAAATCCGCTTTCACCTGATGGTTAGTCTATTGAAAAATGGGAATAGAATGAACAGATATTTGAGAGCTCTCAGTACTTCTGGTGAGGTCATCCTCACTCTCATAAAATACAAAATAGGCAACTACTATCTCAGCTGACTAAATCCCTGAAATTGTGTTGTTCTGGACCCCGAAATAGCCTTAAAATAAGTTTTACTTTGGCAATAAATCTACAAAATGCATACTCGATAAGCCCTGGGCTGTTTCCAAAGAAACATCCATGATCACTGTCCCCTGACAACTCCTGCTTTGCCCACTTTCATGATACCTCACTTTTCTGATTTTATTCCTTTCTCACTGGTCACTCCTTCCCAGACATACTGGATAGATCCCATTATCTAAACCCTAGAGTTGGAATGTTCCACAGATCAGAGCAAGGCTGACTCTTCTCCATGTTTACTATCTTCCTTGGTGATATCATCCAAGTCCATAATTTTAAGTATCTTCTAAATGCAAATGACTCTAAAATTTATATTTCAGCCCTTACATCTCCTGCTGAGTTCCATGTGTCCATATGTCAACATCAACATCATAATGTTGGGCGCATCTGAAATTCAATATGGTCAAGAAAAAACAATGAATTCCACCATTTCCTGGGCCCCAGGTTTCATCTTCTCTGATACTCTGTGTCTTAGTTAACTCCACCCTCATGTACCCAATTGCTCAGGCCAAAGGAGAAAGGCCTTATCCTCTCCTTTCCTCATGTCCATATCCAATCTATTAGCAAATCTGTCACTTCTATCTCTCAAACATATTCTGGTTCTGTAAACTCATTGCCTCTCTATTAAATTGCTACTACCTTTTAGTTTACTCAAGTTTCTCACTTTACAACTGGGCAATTTTCCCGGCCTCCTAACAGTTATTATTTTAAGTTTTAATTGAGTTTGTTTTAGGTGGGATTCTGTAAAAGACTTATTTGTCCCATTTGCTACTATATTCTTCATATTTAGAATAGCGCATATTAGATGCTAACTAGATATTAGTTGAATGAATGAATGATAAATGTGAGGTTTCATACCAAAAGAGCACTTTTCATAGCTTTACAAATTCTCACTTAATTCACCCATAAATTTATAAATTCTTTGTCAGAACATGTGTCCTGAAGTTTTATACCACTGAAAACATGAGCAAAAGCAGTTCAGGATAATAGCAGCTCATTATTTTGTTACTATCAAAGATACTCCATTTGGGCATCTTCACTCATGGGGTTGATTGAAGACTCAAAGGAAATCTTACTAGTCTTCTGCCAAAGGAAAATCTTACTAGTCTTCCTCAAGAAATCAGTACTCCAAGAAGTCTAAGAAGAATTATTCTTTTGAAGATATTCTTCAGAACTTATGCCCTTTATTAATCCATGCATTTAGAGCATATTATTAAAATTCCACAGTTAATAGAATCTCCTAGTTTCTTAAGTCATTCCAACAATTCCCAAATATTCTCCTCACTGTACAGCCATTTTATTATTGCCTGTTAATAATCCCAAATCCAAATAATCTCATCTAACCCCACTGGGAAAACATCACCTTCCTATTAAGGTGATAAAAATCTGAGTACCAGAAATGGGTAAAATGGAAGATGAAGAAAAGAAGCTGGTTGTAATATCAGAGAGGCCCAGGCCCCAGGTTTGGCTCTGTTGCTTTGTGGGGCATGAATTTGAAGAAGTAGCCTATTCTCTGCAAATCTCATTTTTCCTATCTGAGAAAGGCTGCCAATATGCCTCTCCTGCAAGATCCCTGTAAAGTGTAGGCATAATCTACCTGGACAGGCACACTTGGGAAAAGTTCAGGCCCCGTGCTTGGAGCTAGTTAGCTTTTTTTCTTTTTTTTTTCAGAGTTTCACTCCTGTTGCCCAGGCTGGAGTGCAATGGCACAACCTTAGCTCACTGCAACTTCCACCTCCTGGATTCAAACGATTCTCCCGCCTCATGCTCCAGAGTAGCTGGGATTACAGGTATGTGCCACCACACCTGGCTAAATTTTTTTGTATTTTTAGTAGATGTGTTGGCTAGGCTGGTCTTGAACTCCTGACCTCAGGTGACCTGCCTGCCTCTGCCTCCCAAAGTGCTGGGATTACAGGCATGAGCCACCGCACCCTGCCACTGCTAAGCTCTTGAAAACTCTTCTGTGTCATTCCTCCAAGGGCTGTCTTTTGGCCCCTGTCAATCAGCTGTAACTGACTACTGTAACAAACACCAGTGGCAGGGCCTACCTCTTCCCAAGATAAGAAATGGGGAGTCCTGAGACAGTTGTTATAAGTCTCATTCATTAAATTAAATGTAGGTACTCAATCTGACTTATACAATCATGTGGGAGATGATCAATAAACAATCGAGAATGAGTTAACAAATGAAGATGGAGGTTGTTCTTTATCAGTTACTTCCTAGATAGTAGAGCCACATGTTTCGTTGTTTTGTTGTACGAAAGTTCAGAAACCTTTGGTCTTAGCAGATGGTACAAAAATGAGTGCTGCTGTGTCAAGGGACTCAGAAGCAAGGAGGGTGGGGGGCGGGGGGAATTGTGAGTCAAGGGAGAGCAGAGATTTGATTCTGAAGAACAAATCCTTACTGGGTCAAGGCCGTTTTTGCATAATTCTATTATCACCAAGAAGAAGAGAAATAATCATATTAGGTGTGTGCTATAGTGCTCGACATGGCTTGTCTTACCTTACTTTTTGAAGTCACACAGGTTTAAGTGCTTTGTGTGAGTGAGTTGTTCAGAGGCACCTGATCAATAAGGCATGTGCTGTCAGGGTAAAGCAAGGAAGTTTTTGATGTTGACAATGACATATATTCTCATGCAGAAAGGAGTAATCCATTTGGTCACAGTAATAAAAAAAGTTGTATGTGTATTGCTTTAGAGAACAGAGACAGTGCCATCAGAGAAGGCTGCTTCCAGGCAAGCCAGCCACAGGACACCAGCACGCTGGTGGGTCAGCCCATGACCAAGAGGAGCCCTTTATTGCACCTCCCTATCCTCTGTATGAAAAAATGGGCATTTGCACAAGCAACTGCGTAGTGTTACTGAGATCATTGGCTCCCCCCATCTTCTGATTACAGAGCCCGAGCATCTCATTAGGTAGCATTGAGTTTCTGCCCAGCATTACCTCTTCCTGAAGCCCAGTGCAGTTCACAGCAAGACCTGTGCCCTTCCAGGCTCTGTTGGTTCCAGGTGGGGCTTGTACAAAGCCTCCCCTATGGTGGACCAGAGGTGGCCAGGGAAACATTAGCACTTCCATTTTTCCAGCCCATTGCTCTTGTTCTCTTTCTTCAGATGAGGTATCTCATCTGGCAGTGGCCACCTGAAAACGCATCAAAGACAGTCTAAAGAAGAGAACATCAAATAAGGAAGGTGTCAATCTTTTTAAAGGTGTAAACACTCTCCATCGTTGAACAGTGTTGGCTTCGTAACCAAATGTCCTCCTTTCTAAATCCTCTATTCTACCTCAGCCTCTATGAATGATGCCAGGCTTGGCACAAGATGCTAAAACTCTTGTTTTAAAGAGGAAAAAAGCTATCTCACCTCAAGTAGCTCCCAGCTTATGGTGGAGAAGCAGTCTGCAAAAACAAGCACAATGCAAAGGGGAGGTAGCAATGAATAGTGCCTAAAAGTATGGGCTGTAGAAACAGGGACTTCTTTCCTCCAGATTCCACCTTTCCATCTATTCACTGGGTATCTTTACCTACTTAGCCCTTCGGTACCTCCAGTTTTGTTACTTCATACATCTGTAATGAGGACAAAATAGGATCATACCTGTGATCCTTAGCATGATTTGGGCATTTAGTTGATTCTTAATAAATGTTAATACTTTAAATAATAATTACCATGGAGAAATCTCTGTACTGTGTTCTTCAGATGCACAAAGAAGGGAGGAGCCAATTCTAATTAAGACGGTAAAGAAAGCCTTCCTGTAAGTGAATTCTGAAAGATGATAATGGTTATGATTTTTATTGTTACAATTGTATTTTAAAGTAGTTACTGTGTCCTGGTCTCTGTGTTAAGTACTTACAGGTGGTGTCTTCTGTGTTCACAAAACGACCATAAAAATTAACTAAACTGCCCTTACTCCCATTTTATGGATGAATGTAAGTAAGTATAGTCTGATTAAAAACAAATAATCTGTGAATGCATGGAAAAAAATAATGAAATATTATTCAGCCTTAAAAAGAGGGAAATCCTGCCATTTGCAACCACAGAAATGAACCTGGAGGTGATTATGCTAAGTGAAATAAACCAGGCAAAGTGTATGATCTCACTTAAATGTGAAATCTAAAAAAAATCAGAGAAGCAAAGAGTAGGAAGGTGGTTATTAGGCAGTAGGAGGTGGGCGAAGTCAGGGCATGTTGGTCAAAGGGTCTAAACTTTAAGTTGTAAGATGAACAAGTTCAAGGAATCTAATGTATAGCATGGTGGTGATGGACATGTTAATTAATTCAAGTGTAGTAATTATTACACAATGGATACATATATAGAATAATCACATTCTATGCCTTGTATATATGCAATCTTTGTCAATTAAGTATTTTTTAAAAACTAGTAATAAAGTTCATGCACCCTTACAGAGCAAACACAGACTTTCTGTATATGTACAAAGCGAAAGCAAACTTTATTATCAATTGTCACCTCTCTGGCCCCTGTGGGAAGGAAGGAGAGTCGCCTGGCACTGATGGGGGATTTGTTTTCACCCCTGCAGGCAGGGCCCAACACAAACTGATCCCAGAGTTTCAGAGTTTCAGCCAAGAGGGAACTGGGAGTCCATCTCGCCAGATGAGAAGAAAGAGGAACAGCACAGGATAGAATGTAGTCCTGTTATGTGTCTATGCGTGTTCAGAAAAGACCAGCATACTTATTTCAAGAGGCCAACAGAAGTCACATCATGGCTCTTGATAAGAGCAGCCAGGCCTTTGCAGACCACTCACATTTATGCAGATAATCCACAAGTCCTCCCAAACCACAGGGCATTTGCAATGAAGCTACTAAACTATTACAACATTGCATTCTCTTGCTTAAATGGTAAGACTTACAGGCTTCAACTGGTTTAGGCAAGAGTTTGGTGAGCAAAGGGAAAGGTCCTTATTAAAAGCTAAACTGCTTAGAGCATCCAGATAACTCAAGAGATTTTTCTGGGGCTCATTCCTGTGGGTATTCTTCACACAGGAAGAACATGAAAGGACACACCCAAAGTGGTCTTAGGAGGGTAAGAACAGGCACAGAGTTGTGGAAAAGCATGGTGTATATTCAGTGCTCATCAAGTTCTTCAGTATGATTAAGGCTTAGAGTGTTGGGGGAGGGTAGAAAAAGTTAAGGCCAAAGAATTATGCCTAGGCCAGTATGGAGGACTTTGTACTTTAGGCTAGTGAGCTCTGGCTTTGTTTTGTATGCTTTCAAACTATTTTATAGTTATTTAATGACTCTTGTATTCACATTAGCACTTACAGCTGCTGGAGTAAAAATATGTAGCATAGGCAGCCACTGTAGTTTTCCATGCCCATGGCAGACATTACTAATTGATCATAGCACTCTACTCCCTGAGCCTGAAGGCAATTTAAGAAATTCTTCATTGGAGCCCTCTAGACAGCTATTAACAATTGATCAGAGTTTTCATGACTTAAAACCTATTTTCCATCCCAAGCTCCTGAGGAAGCCAAGTGCGTATGTGACAGATAAAGGTAGAGTCTTTCTGGCTGAGGCCCTGGGATGGTCAAGGAGGTGGAGTCAATGGTGCGCTAGAGCTGACTTCACATTTCTTGCAAAATCTCATGGTGCTGGTAGCTTGAAATTGACCACAGTGGGAGTGTCTGTATTATAGAAACTAGCCAAATCTACAAATAAGGATTTTGTGGAAAGTTTTTGTTTTCACTTTTGGGGAGCTGGTTGTTAAACATTTGCCAGCACAATACTAAGCTAAGGGCTAGGGGCAGAAAAAGGATGTCTATACTTCAAAGCCCTAAATTGCCTTCTCTCCCCACCTTTCCCTGCAAACACTTGAGCGAACCTCTCCTTCAGGGTGACAACCATGGTAGGAAGTGACCAGTCACAAAAACTTTTGAGTGTGCTTTTGTTTAAGACCAGATTTGTACTTTAGAAAGGCAACCCTGGCTGCAATGTATTGGATAGACTGAAAGGGTGTAAAATCACAGAAAATATCAGAGGCAAGAATGCTAGAAGGTTAATCTAATGTCCTTGTTCAAACAAAGGTTAATGAGTCCTGAACTAAGGCAGGAGCAGAAGGAATAAAGAAGAGAGGACAAATATAATAGATGTTAGTGAAACAGAGATGATAGGACTTATTGGTTGATTGAGTGTCAAAGTGAAAAAAAATAAAAATATTCAAGTTTCAAGTGATCTTGCTATTCACCATGACAGGGTACACAGGAGTAGCAGATTTTGGTGGAAAATTGATGGCTTAAGTTTAGAGCAAGTTGAGATGCCTGAGCAGTAGGTAGAGGAGGCTGAGGCTCAGAGGCACAGAGTTAACCAAAAAGGATTTTCAAAGTCAGAAAATGGTGGGAAATTGACACCAAGTGATTAGAGGGAATCACTGGAGAACAATATGAAGTGAGATGTCCAAAGAAGAAACATGGAAACATGATGTTTAGAGGGCACACAAAGAAATGAGTCAGCAAAGGTCAGAAGTATTGGCCAGTGGAGGAGGAGGAGAACTGGAAGATAAGCAAATGGAGTTAGAGGATCAGATGGCCATGGATGCAAAATGCCGGGTCGGGGTCAAGGAAGATGCAGTCCAATGGAGAGCAGGATTGGTGTAGCTGAGAGAAGATTGCAAGAGCCTTTTGCCAGAGCAGTTTCTGTGGAGTGCAGGGAGAGAAGGAGCCAAACTGCAGTTTGTGTGAAGAAGGAAAACTGGGAAGTGGACAGATGGAAAACAAGTCAAGAAGCAAGAATTTGTAGGCTTGGATGGTAAGAAAAGAAAAGGAGGTGTAGGATCTAGGGGACTTTAAGATGGACAACATGCTTGATCATAATTTTATGATATGAAGAAGGAGCCAATCCAGATGGACTTGCCCATTTGGGAAGGAGAAAGGGAATCCCAGGTGAAACAAGGTCCTTGGGATGATAGGAGCATTGTCAGTCAAGGGTACAGGTGGAGGGAATGGCCTTAAACAAGAGAAATAACAGCTCTTCCTACAAGACCTGAAGGAGGGCGTGAAAATAAATGCAAATATGAACAGCTTTTCAGTGGTTGGAGATTGAGGGTGTTTACGCCTGATAATTTCAATTGTCTCTTGAAGTCTGAAAAAGTTTAAGTAGAGGAGTAGAAGTTTGAATTAAGCACTGTTGGGAATAGAACAGGTCATAACACTCTGCTGTAAACCTACATTGCATTTTAATGGTATAATGCCCATATATGATTTTATTGTACTGTTGTGTTTTGTCTATTTTGTGCCTCCCTGAGTAGCTGTACCATCACAGTCATAATAGCATGGCTCACACGGCATTACTAGTGCTTATTTGATTACCTGCTTTCCGTATAGCAGTAATCCTAGATAGGGACGGAATAGTGTGTTTAGCCTAGCAGAGCACCTGACATATAATGAATCATTAACAAATGTTTGTTGAATTGATGAATGATTAAGCATTAGATATCTAAATTAGTCCAGCCTTTCCAACTAAACTGTTAACTCTAGGGTGAGGATTGTGTCTTAAACTTGGTTGGATCACTCAGCATGTTTGGTACAAAGGAACTACACAATAATGATGCATTAAAATGAATCAAAGGTCGGTTGCAGTGGCTCACACCTGTAATCTCTGCATTCTGGGAGGCTAAGGAGGCTGGAGGATCGTTTGACCTCAGGAGTTCAAGGCCAGCCTGAGCAACATGGCAAGACTCCACCTCTACAATTTTTTTTTCCTTTAATTAGCCAAAAGTGGTGGTGCACACCTATGGTCCCAGCTACTTGGGAGGCTGAAGTGGAAGGATCGCTTGAGCCTGGGAGTTTGAGGTGACAGTGAACTGTAATTGCACCATTGCACTCCAGCCTGGGCAACAGAGTGAGACCCTATCTCTAAATAAATAAAAAAGTAAATAAAGAAATAAATAAAATTGAGCTACCTAAAGACCAAAGTGTGAATGTGAGAAATCAAGAAGTGCCTTCCAAGGGAGGAGCTTGAGATGAGATGAAATGATGGAGGAATGAAATTCAAAACTAGCTAAACCTTTAGAAGAAAATACAATCTTCTTCTTCCCAACAGCTTTCTGTCATTATCATGTAAGTTTTAGGTAAAGGATCCTTCGAACATCCCAGTGCTTGGCATTTTCCATTTCTACGTGGAATGGTCCAATCATTACCAGAATCTCTCGTCCAACCTATTCTCTGGTTTCTTGGCCCTTAATCCCCATGGTCTAGAGACTGAGGTCCAGATAAAGGAGCCAATTAACATTGACTATTTCCCTGCTTTGTGGTTTTTCTAGTTCTAAAACTGTGCTCCCAACTGCCAGCCCTCTGTAACAATGAGAGAGAAACCCTTCAGGCAGGCAAGGAGAAGCAGCTTCTCTCTGCTTTGCTCTGAAGGGTCCCATAGCAAATGACAGTGGCAGGGAAATGTCTTAATAGAGCCTGCTGTTTAGCATAATTGATGCTCAGATGCAGCCTTGGTAGAAACAAGACCAGTTAATTGGTCTCTCAACCTATATTAGCTGTTGCATTGCAGCCAATTAGGCAGGGGCCAGAGGGCCCTCTGCTCGGTCATTAGAGCCCTGCATGCTGAGGTGGGGAAGGGCAGCAGTTAGGGAGTGAAGCTGGTGTGAAGGGCTTTGATGAGGTGTGTGTGCAGCTGCACAATGGCTGGAGCCATCTGTCCATTTAGGAGTGCGAGACCCTCAACGACCACTCTTAAAGGTGACAAAAGGAAGGTGACATTCAGGAGAGGGAAATCTGGGCACTCCCCAAGGGGTGAAGTGCTAGAGGAAACTTTGAAGATCTTAGATTTGAAGAACATTGTCCTACAGCAATATTTCTGATGAATGAAGAGCCCGTGTCTATTCTCTGAGCCTTGATGTTACGAGGAATGCCCTGGATATAAAAAGGAAGGACCAGGCCGGGGGTGGTGGCTCACAATCCCAGCACTTTGGGAAGCTGAGGCAGGTCGATCACCTGAAGTCAGGAGTTCACGACCAGCCTGGCCAACATGGCGAAACCTGGTCTTTATTAAAAATACAAAAAATAAAAAATAAAAAAATAGCCAGACGTGGTGCAGGCGTGGTGGTAGGCACCTGTAATCCCAGCTACTTGGGAGGCTGAGGCAGGAGAATTGCTTGAACCTGGGAGGCGGAGGTTGCAGTGAGTTGAGATTGCACCCTTGCACTCCAGTCTGGAGTAACAGAGGGAGATCTGCGGACCAGTGGCACCACAATCATCTAGCAGTGTCCTAGGTAGACAGGCCTCAGGCTCACACCTGACCTGCTGAATAGGAATCTACAGTTTAATAAGCTTTCTGGGTGTTTCATATGCCCATTAAAGTCTGAGAAGCCGTGCTCTAGGCCAAGGGTCAACAAACACCTTTCATTGGCACACAACCATATCCATTCCATTACCCATTCCTCATGGCCGCTTCCACACTTCCATGGAGGAGCAGAGAATTTGCAACAGAGACCTAATGGCCCACAAGCCTAAAATATTTACTCTCTGACCCTGTTTTACAGAGAGAGTTTGCCAACCCCAACTCTAGGCTGCACTGACCAGGATGGCAGAAATCTCTGTAAGGAACCCATGTGACAAACATTTCTGTTCATCCTCAGAAGATAGGCTAAACGCAGATATTTAATTTATTGTTTAAATATAGTCATAGGGGCTGGGTGCAGTGGCTCATGCCTCTAATCCTAGCACTTTGGGGGGCTGAGATGGGTGGATCATTTAAAGTCAGGAGTTCGAGACCAACCTGGCCAATACAGTGAAATCCCGTCTCTACTAAAAATACAAAAATTAGCCAGAAATCACTTGAACCCAGGAGACAGAGGTGCAGTGAGCCGAGACTGCGCCACTGCACTCCAGCCTGGGCAACAGAGAGAGATTCTGTCTCAAAAAATACATAAATGAATAAATAAATAAATAAACAAGTCATAGCTGTGTTGTGTCAAACCCCTATTAACCTCAATAGGGAAGGCACCAGGTTTGAGAGGCTAAAGAAGAGACTCAGAGACATGGGATTTTATTTTGGGTTTATATAAGGAGAAAGAGTCCAGGGGTGGTGGACTGGACAAGAGATCCACCTTCTTTGGTCCAGGGACAGCAGGCTAGCCAGGAAAACCATGGCCACCTGCAAACATCATGCAGTTTCTATGGCATTTTTACTTCGCACCCTCCACCCAAAGACCTCTACCTGGCAATCTTTATTTAACCCAAAACTGGGGACCTCAATCCCCTGTATAGAATGTGTTCCACAGGACAGGTGCAGGACTCAGATGTTTATCACAAATAAGGAACAAATATCTGGGTTGGCCACTCCCACATTCCCTAGCTCAGAACACACATGCAGGTGCATCTGTCCTACAGGGTCATTCTAAGGGTCTGCTTAAATCATTGCTAGCAAGTGCATTTATCCTATGGGATCCTATGGACAGGTAGAAGAATATATGTTAGATAATAAATAACCTCAATTTCTAGAGGCTTAGAAGTTCATAAAGACTTCAGCAAAAGTTGGCAAAAACTTTGAACTTCCTGCTACCATGAATGAGTCAAATGGTCTTCAGAATTCTTTCCTCCACATAGAGAATAAAGAAAAAATGATAAACTGAAACTAGTAATAAAACAATCACCAATTTTCTGTGTTGAATCATTGAGAGCATGTTTATTGTGACTAGCAGTATTTGCATTTTTCCCAAATTTATCAAGAGGTGGCTTTGACTTTATTGCTAGAGTTTGGGGATAATTTTACATCCAATGAAGTACCCAAAGAGACCACTTTCTTCCCTCTTGTTTTTCTGCAGTATGAAATGTTATAGAGACATGGACTCTTTTAATGTTCGAGGTAGGTGTGGTGTCACACACCTGTAGTCCTAGCTACTCTGGAGGCTGAGGCATGAGGATCCCTTGAACCCAAATTCTAGGCTGGAGTGTGCAAGGACTGTGCCTGTGAGTAGTCACTGCACTCCAGTCTGGGCAACATGCAAGACCCCATCTTTAAAAAAAAAAAATAGGCTTGGCTACTCTTCTTTATATGTAGCAAAAGAATTGTTGGAAATATGCCTTCCTTAGTGTATCCGCCCATAAAGAGAACTAGACTTCACAATAACCAATGATTAGGAAGAGGCCTACTAAACCAACATTTCTGAAATGGCTGAAATATTTTGATAGAAGATTTTGGCTTCGAGCTTCTAGAAGACATGCACTTATAAGGATATTAAAGAGACACCTCACTGTTTTCAAAACCCTTGGAATTTTTCCAAGCTCTAGCTACCCAAGTCTGTCTCTGTCCCTCAGTCTCACACGCATGCCCGCATGCACATGCACACATACACACCGCCAACAAAAGCCAGGCTGCAGCCTCAGACTCCAGACGCATGCATCAATCATAATTGCAGCACCGCCGGCAGTCATGTAACTGCTTAAAGACCTCAACAGCCTTCTGGCACTTAAAGGAAAAAAAAAAATCATCTAATTAATCACAGGTGAAACAGCTTGGACTGTCTCCAAAAGCCCCTGAATTTACTGCCAAGCTTTGATGCTAATTTTCTTTCTAAGTAACCCCCTAAAGAAATTTACGATTAGGTAATTAAAGTAATGAATAAAGAGATACTTAGGTGGCGGGAAATGAGGAGAGGAAAAAAGTCTATATTTCCATCCTGCAATAAACGCTTCTGGGTATGCATCATTTGTGAACCCCAACTTAAAAGTCCCCAAGTGGCTTTCTCCTGAAGAATATTTTAAAAATCAATATTTGAAAGACCAAAATGAGGCACATAAATGAAGTTAGGAACAGGTCATTTGCTAGGGCCTGTTAGACAGGGAGGGAAAGTTATCTTCTGCTGGATACTTAACTCTTGACTTAAAAAAATAATAATAGTGTCATAGGTTATATCCTTTGGGAAGGTTGGTAGTGGTTTCTCTCTGTGAGCTGATTGGATAACATTACTGGGTTTGATTTAGAGATCTCATCTTCCACCTATTCCCCATGTCCCTGCTGGGATGAACTCTAGATTTCTGGTTTTAATTGGTTGAAAAGCAATTGCTCTAGCCTTTTGTCCTTAAAATGGGAAATGTTCAGGGGAGGGCTTTGGGTTTTATTATTCCAGCCCTGATCCTTCCCTAGATCTCTGACACTTAATATTGGAACACTCCGGGAATGGGGAACTTTAGTTAACTGGTTACTTTAGATTACAGAATTAAACAGAAATGCTCATGTTTAAATAATTCATCAAACAAGTTTCTGCTAAACTCCTAAACACCTAGAGCTTCAACTCCTGCTGAAACATCTTGGTAGCAACTATTTTTCTGATTTAATAAGTACAGTGTAATAAGCATAGTGCTTTTTTAAATAATTCAGAATCTTGAATTTTTGATTGAAAGCTCTTTGCTTTGATTTAGGTGTACCCTTTGGGATCGTTTACAAGCTTCTGCAAGGAAAGATCAAAGCAGGTCCCCATGTTGTCTCTTTCCCACATCTAGCAGAGCATGAGCGCTCATTATTTATTACTGCTCAATGGTATTCCAGTTTATGCAAAGAGGGTGTAAGAGTTTTTACTAAATAAACACTGGCTCAGAGTGTCATAGCCTGAAAATTTTAGGGTTTTTCTTTTTCACTAAGTTACCATATGAACTTACATATTTAGTTTTGTACCCCTCCCGAAAAGAGAAGGGTGAAAATTGTACATTTAGAATTTTGATTTGGAAGTAAGGTTGGCGATTTTATAGTCTGAAACTTCATTTCTGAGCTGAGGACATGGAGGCTTAGAAAAGTAAGATGATTTGGCAAAGACACACAGCCACCTAAGGGGTTGTGAATATCATACACTCTAAAGCCAGATGAATCTGCATATTGTAAAGCACATCTGCTACTTACCAGCTGTGGACTTTGAGAAACTACACGCTTTATTCTGAGTTTCTTTTTCTGATCCATACAATGAAAATAATAATGTTCTGAAGATTAAATGAGCTAGTATAAGAAAGATGCTTAGCATCATGCCTGGGATGTGATAAACACTAAAAATCACTTAGCTCTTATTAGTTTTATGTATTCATTATTTATTTATTTTAAAGGATCTTGTATTAAATTATAATTTTATATTTATTTAAGAAATTTATTATCATCATTCACAATCCCTTACATCATTTATAATGATGTAAGTGAATTATTTTCATCATTCACAATCCATGGAAGGTAAGGTCTTAGTCAAAAGTGGTGCTTTGGTTGCTTACAGCAAGATGGGCATAGAAATTCAGGTTTGTGGGAGCTGGACCAGAGCTCAAGTGCTCTGCATAAGAAAAAGCTACACATTTTCAGCCGGGCATGGTGGCTCACACCTGTAACCCCAGCACTTTGGAAAGTTGAGGCGAGTGGATTACTTGAGGCCAGGAGTTCACGACCAGTCTGGCCAACATGTTGAAACCCCGTATCTACTAAAAATACAAACATTAGCCGGGCGTGGTGATGCATGCCTGTAGTCCCAGCTACTCAGCAGGCTGAGGTAGGAGAATCGCTTAAACCCACGAGGTGAAGGTTGCACTGAGCCAAGATAGCACCACTGCACTCCAGCCTGGGTGACAGAGCGAGTGAGACTCTGTCTCAAAAAAAAAAAAAAAAAAAAGCTACACGGTGGAGTTCTTTAATTCAGTGCTTTTCCTTCCTCCTAACCAATGTAGAACAATATGAGATTTGAAACTTATTCCTAATTGAGGACTGAAAGATCCTGTCCCCAAATTTCAGAACATGGATGAGCCTCCATAGAGAGGTGGAAGGTAGGGGCAGGGGTCATTTGAGGATGTGGGTACCTCCCCATTCCTCCCGAATCAGCCAAAGTTGAAGGCCACCATCCACGCTGCCTAATCTCTCTGCTCTATTTCCCAGTCCTAGGAGCCTCAGGCTCTCCTCTGAGCCTTTATCTGAAAGGCTAGAGAAGTTGGAGAATCCTTCCAAGTAGGAATTAAAAATGACAAAACAGCTGATTAGATCTGAGGTGACAAGAATGAGAAATAAAAGCCATTAGAGCCCATTTGCAACGTGCCCTCAGCGAGTCAAGTTTCAAGGTATTCCTCCAAAGATTATTAATGATGTGACAGTGTTTTCCGTGTGGGAATCTGATACATGAAATAACACCCATGCACACACGCTGCATTCTGGATGTTAAGAGGGGCCTGCCCTCATTTATTTAGTTTCACGGATTTGAAGAGACACCCTAATTCAGCTGTCAGGGTGAGGGTCAGTGTAAGCACCCAGCACTTGAAGGAACAGATTTCCGTGGTAAATAGTTTTCCTGTAAAGCAGGGGTCCGTCACCATGGCCCAGAGGCTAACCTGGCCAGTTGCCTAATTTTTGTACAGACAACGTGCAAAAAGTGTTTTTGCGTTTTAAAATGGTTGGTACAAAAATCAAAACAAAACTAAGTGATGACCCATGGAAATGTTATGAAATGTATGCCGGTGTTTATCAATAAAGTTTTAATGGAATATAGTCTCCCTCATATGTTTGGGTATTGTCCACGGCTGCTTTCACACCACAACAGCCTTGTCGAGTGGTTGTGACAGAGATGGTGGACCTGGAAAGCTTCAATTATTTACTATCTGGATCTTTACAGAAAAAGTTTGCCAACCCACCTTGTGTAGGATAGATTGGCCATATTGTTAACAGTGCTTTTGCAAAAGGAAAAGTCGGCACAGCTTAGAAAAGGTTTCCTATAGCAGGCACAGAAGGGTTTCCTACAGCAGGCTATAGCCTCAGCTTAGAATCACAGCACAGAAATCAATGTATCCACCACTGTCCAAGGCCAAGCCACCTAATCCCAAAAGCAGCAAGTTCCAGATTTTGTAAGAAGTCGTTGGACTTTAGGTCCTCCAGGCCCCTGGTGGCCATTCAGTTCTAAGAGAAGCCAACAGCAGCTCCAAACGGCATTGTAAACATCTTACTCTTTCAGAAGTCGTCTCAGGCTAGTAATCAGGAATCCTGTGTAGTTGGTTACCTTAGAAGTTACTTGCATTGGTAAGGGATAGGTGAGAGCTCCGAAGAGAAGATGTCAATTCTAATTATTTTCATCTCCACCCCTGCCTCAACATGCATCCCAATTTCATTTCTATGCCTAGACTTTTTTTGCAAGATTTAATAAAAATGGAATTTTACTCCCTTCTACATTATTCCCTGCCTCCTGACAAAAACTAGCTGTGTCCCTCAATTAGTACTACCAATTGTATCCAAGATACTTGTTATCCTAGAGTGACTTATTGCTTACAAGGTCACTTTCTCATACGTTTATTATTATTATTTATAAATAGGAGCAATGTGGTAATCTTGAGATGAAGAAAATTGTTGCTGTTGTTTGGATGACACTAGGGATGAGGATTGACCACATTTACCCTAGATGCGTCAGATGCCAGTTTGCGTGAAACCACTCATGAAAACTCTCTCTCCTCGACATGCTCAGAGAGCTTTAGGAGCCAGTGACCAGCGGCTTCTTATCCAGCAGGACAGACGCAGCCCAATGTTGACAAACAATACAGGGGAGAAGATAGTCCATGTCCAAAAGGAAGGACTCACAACAAATGGAGAGGTCTTACAGGGAAAGGGCACAGCACGTGGCAACTTAACAAAAAGGGAGTTGGAATTGAGTGGAGGAGAGGGGTGGATTGCACCAGTTGGGGGGAAATTTAAAAAGATTTTGAGATGAGAAAACTCTTAAACACTGAGCCATTTAACATCTTAATTACAGCGATGACTTCATCCAGTAGGGCTGCTATAACAAAATACTTTAGACTAGGTAATTTGTAAACAACAGAAATGCATTTCTGACAGTCCAAGAGGCTGGGAAGTTCAAGATCAGGGTTCTGGCAGGTTCAGTGTCCAGTGAAGAACCATTTGTCACAGTCAGTGCTCTCCCACAGCAGCCTCATCAGGTGGAAGAAGCAAATTTGCCCCCTCAAGCTCTTGTAGAAGGCACCAATACCATCTATGAAGCTGGAACCCTCAAAGCTAATCAACCTCTAAAGGCCCCACCTTTTAATACTATCACATTTGTGGTTAGGTTCAATATAGAAATTTGGGTGGAGACATTCCTTCATTGCTATTCAAATCATGGCAAGTCAGCTGGTCACAAAGCCAGTCTCTTGACTTTTTAATTGAATGCTCTTTCAGAAAAGAGTAGACAAAGAACCTTTAACCAGTGTCTCAATTGCTAGAGGTAGGAAGATTTGTAGTACATGCTTTTTCAAACATACAATGCTACTTGGGTAGTCCTATCTTTGGTGAGGTGTAGGGAGAAAAAGTGATTCAAAATCTCAGCAGATTTTGAATTCTGCTTTTTTATAACATGAGATAAAGTTTGAGCACTCTCACCCCTTGACTAATGGGACCACAACAGCTTCAGTTTGGGGGGCTCCCCTGCAGGATAAATAATCTATAAATTGAATTGTGATATGCAGGTCAAGGGCTACCAAAAAGAATTCTGAACCAAGTACAGGAGCAAATCATAGAAATGATGTTTCTTCTCCTTCAGTCTTTACTCGTTCTTTTCCATAGGTCTTTGCAGTATTTTTTTCCTCTTTCATAGTGAAGAATCTCTTATCCATAAATACTGAGGTTTCTTTCAATCAAATCTGGAAGAAAAACCTTATTTTGGATTGTGATCTCACAAAGGTATAGATGAGAGGGGAAGTATGGGGTTAATTTAAATGACTTCAAAGGGTCTATTTTTGTTTTCTCTAAATGTTTCTCTTTTAAGAATGTATCCCTGAATTATAAGCAGGTAGTCACATCAAAGTGGATAGGAATTGTAAGACACTCAAATTAATGGTCATAGGGAAACCTGATAGAAATTGTGTCTGAAAGTGGAACTGTGACATAATACCCAATTCACAAATAATATCACAATCACTTCAGAGCATCATAAGAAAACAGATATCCTATGAACAAGAGGCTCCATTTCAGCACTGCCCCCTGTGGCCTCCCTCTAGGGGTTGCCAATAGTTAAATTATTGAAAGTTGAAATTTTATGTGAACCAAGTCCCTTTCCCAGGTGTCTGTACAGCTTTGCCTATGCCATCAAATTCCTGTCCTTTGAGAAATACAGAGGACTGTTATTGTCAGTGGATTATGCCCAGTGCTTCAGGGTAAATTTCCTGATAATTGAGACCCCTGCCAGGCCTCCCACCTGGTCATCCAGCTAATAGAAGGGCAGCCTTGCCAGAGACTTGGCAGTGAACACCTTGTTCTGCTCATTGCCTTCCAAATAGCTGGTATAAATCTTCCAAGAGGCATAAGACCACCTCCAGCCCAGAAAATACCAACAGGGAAATGAAGGTGAAAACAATTGCTCTATTTAGGCAGAAATGTATATTTCTATATATAGAAGCCAAAATACTCCTCTCCCATCGTGCAGCCATGAATGCATAAGTGTTATGTAGGGGACTATTCTTTAGGGGGAAAAACCCACTAATTGGCAGTATGCTATTATTATAATTAAAAACCTCTTTAACCAGAACAAAGTTTATTCCTGCAGAAACTCCGAAGAGGGCAAGGTGGCTGCAAATTCCACCCAGAAGTGTCAGCAGGCCTGAACTCGCCTTCCTCCTCTTCTCTCCTCTGACAGTCACAGGAAGCCTGAAACCCTTTTGACACTCACCTCAGCAATGACAGATCCTCCCTGAAGACTCAGTGGCAAACAAATGCATTGTTCTCCTTGTCAACTCACTATTGAAAGGTGATCCACAGCGAGCTGCAGTAGGCCTCATTTGTTAGTGTTAGCAAGTGCTAGGCTGAAAGCTCATTACCCTGAGAAAAGCAAAAGCCAGAACAAGTTCCAGAAATCAGGCTGTAGAATCAGAGACCTGTCAGCGAGGTCTGAGTGAAGGAAGGCACCACCTCCACTGGGTGAAGGAGCCCATCTTGTCCCTGCCTCGATTGGCCCCATCCCCACCTCGAACATCTCCAGAAAACTGAATCACAGGGGTATTGCATATCGGGAATATGAATGTCAGTTTTCTTCTCCAGTTTTCTTTTCATCACTACACATGGCCTCCTTATGGAGTGAGAGAACCCATGGACTAGGACTCTTAGGAGCACCTTGAACATGTGGCAGAAGTGATTGCTCCATCATCTGAGTCCCCATAAATCTCGAGCCCTTACCCATTTCAGCATTGCACATAGAACTGCATTGTGCAATGCATATGGCTGCTGAGATGTTTATGTGTCAGGCTCTTTCTGAAGCCGTGAACTCCTTAAAGAAAGGGGTTTTGGGCCACTCGTGGTGGCTCGTGTCTGTAATCCCAGCACTTTGGGAAACTGAAGCAGGTGGATCACTTGAGGTCAGGAGTTCGAAACCAGACTGGCCAACATGATGAAACCCCATCTCTACTAAAAATACAAAACTTAGCTGGCCATGGTGGCACATGCCTGTAATCCCAAGTACTTGGGAGGCTGAGGCATGAGAATTGCTTGAACCCAGGAGGTAGAGGCTGCAGTGAACCGAGATTGTGCCACTGCACTCCAGCCTGGGCAACAGGGCAAGATTCTGTCTCAAAAAATAAAATAAAATAAAAGTCAGGGGTTTTGAAGACAGATATGGGAGCATGGACTTTGGCCTGGGTTCAAAAGCTGGCTCTACCATATCCTTAAGGTCAACTCTCAAATCTTTCCAAGGTTCAAATCTACACGATAAAGAAAAGAAGTAGTCTGAATTGTGTCCTGCACCTAAAATTCATATGTTGAAGTCTTCACCTGCAGTATCTCCGAATGTGACTTTGCTTGGATATAGGGTCTTTAGAAACATCGTTAAGGTTAAATGAGGTCATCACGGTGGGCCTTAATCTGATATGACTGATGTCCTTATAAGAAGAGGAAATTAGGAACCAGACAAGCACAGAGGGTGGACTATGTGAAGACACGGGGATAAGAGGGTCATCTGCAAGCCAAGGAGAGGGGTCTCAGAAGAAACTTCCCCTTTCAAGACCTTGATCTTTAATTTGCAGCCTCCAGAATGGTAAGAACATGAATTTCTGTTGTTTAACCCACCCACACTGCAGAACTTTGTTATGGCATCTCTAGTCAATGAATACAAGAAGGTGTGAGCGAGGGCCCCTTCAGCCCTAATAATCCAGGCTTTTTGTTTATAACTTTGAGGATCACATACCCCTTTGAGAAGATGCTAGAGGCTAGGGACCCTCTGGGAAAGTTCGCATACAGGTAGAATTTTGCAAACCATTCAAAACCTCAGTGATCTAACTATGGTTCTTAATACCCTAAGGCTTCTGGAAACTTGATTGATGATTGAGAAGTGGAAAGGGAATAAAATTCCAGGTGATAATGAGATGTTTCTGAAGAGATAGGCCCTTCATGGTCTGGTCAGGTGAAAGAGTTAAAATCTGGGGGAATAAATAATACAGCTCTCGTTTCAACTCATATTCCCTGAAAGGTACTTGAGTCCTTTATTTTAGGGGAGAAAAAATTTGATTCTCAGATTCCTCAGATTTTTAAATTATTATTATTATCTTTGGAGACATCAGAAAGAAGAGCCCCTCAGGGCATTTTTCTTACTTTATCAGCTTTGCTTAAAAACGCAAGTAAAGGAGCCAAACTTGATGTGCTATGATATTCAGAGACATAAGGGACATTTTTCTTTTCTGCCCACATCTAAAGAATGAAACCATTTGGCCATCTCACTTTATTTGGAGGAAAATGGTGTGATGGGCAAGGAAATGACATGACTTAGATTATACTTCTAAAAATGTTTAGCCTTTTCAAAGTCACGGCACTTTCAGAGAGAATTAAAGACTCAGACTTTCACTAGAAAACTCTAAGTAAGGCTTAATATGTCTCCTTTTATTTTTCCCACCCTGGTCACCCACTAATGATCTAAAACTTAACATCACCACCTGTACTGGACATTTCTGTATTCTCCTTTTTCCATCTCCTCCTTCCCCATTTCTTATTATGTAAAATCAGCAGGTTGAAAAGATCTCTATGGCCCCTTTCAGCTAAAACAAAATTCTATGATTTTATGATTTTCTGAATCCCAGTGCCACAGTAGCTCTAATTTCAGGCTTGTCTTTAATTCTTTGCTTTGCTCCACAGAGCAGGAGAATAGCTTATGTTGCAAAATGTATCCCAGAGAGTAGCGCCCCAGAGACCAAGAACAGGGCGAATGCAGGCATAGCTAACACAGCACTGCAGCCTGACAGGCTGGAGGAGGAGGGAGGGAGTCTTGTATGTTGATTGTGAAAAGCTTTGCTTGGCAATTTGGCAGTGCTGGTAATTATGGGAGGGAGGGTGACAGGGAATTAAGTGATGGTGAAGATTTCGGTTAAGAGAGCTCTTCCAGGAGTTTCTCCCTAATTTACCTCTACTGGAGAATTGGGAGAGCTGGCAGAGCCTAGGATAAACCTTGCAGGGAGCAATTCAGCTTCTTTACCTGCCTAGTTTTAGGAGATAACCCATGATGTCTGAACACATTGCTTTTTTTCCTTTTTCTTTTTCCTTTTCTTTTTCTTTCTTTCTTTCTTTCATTTTTTCTTTCTTTCTTTCTTTCTTTCTTTCTTTCTTTTTTCTTTCTTTCTTTTTCTTTCTTTCTTTCTCTCTTTCTCTCTCTCTCTCTCTTTCTTTCTTTTTACAGTACTGGAAGAGAGCTTTCCATGAAATGGAAGGTCACGGACTCACCCTTAACTCTTCTTGTAACATGTCTTCTTAAGCAATCCTATCGGACAGAACCCAGGATAAGTCATGCATAATTTAAAGAACTTCCATAGGAATTAAATGAGATAACATAAGTGAATGTGATTTAAAAATTGTCATATGTGAATCCACAAGGCAGGTGGTAGCAGAAGAAGCATTGGCTCTGTAGACAGAACTGGCTAAGATCTGGCTTTGCGTTTAGCACCTAGTAAGACCTTGCAACCAATCCTCTTTATGTCAGACTTTCCCTAACTTTAAAGCAGTGTAAATGTTGTTATTGTAATAACAATTACAGGATGACTCAGGGGTGGTATTAGTAATAGGAGTAGTAGTAATAATAATGATTCCCCTTCAAAAGGAAAATGAACCACATTCTCCAGAAACTTCAGCTTTATCCTTGGCACTGATGGATTTTCTCCCTGAAGGCCTCTCTCCATAGAGTTGGCTGGGTCAAGAGTGTTCTGGTCACAATAGCTGCAAATGATACCTTCTAATTTCCAATACCGAACCCTGTTGCCACCTTTAAAATCGTTCATATGAAGAATCACCCACCCTGAGCCACCAAGGAGTGATTTACCTTTTTTATGGCTCCATAGGGCATCAAAGAGGTGGTGAAAGAGACTGGACAAACTTCTATGAGGCTCCCACAAAAATAATCTCAACACTAGCAGAAGTACAAATACTATATTTACAACTGTTATGGACATATAAATCCAAGTTATAAAAACACAGTAGGTATCTCTGGGTGATGGAGTTATGGATGATTTTTGGCATCTTTTCTATATTTTTCCTTATTTTTCACTTAAATGAGCATAACATTTTTCTTTGGAAGGGATCGGAAACGATGTAAGGGCCAAGTATTTTATCTTCCCTATTTATGAAAATTAAGAAGACCCAAGAAGAAGCATGCACACACATGTGCACGCGCACGGGAATGCAGGCACACACGCAAATTGAAACACACACATCTGATTGAGGCAACTGGTTCCTTATGCCTAATTTTTAAACTTTCTTTCATGAGACAAAGGAAAACTAGAGCCTCAACTTTCCAGGTGGCTAATGGCCTTTTTCTAAATTCCGTGCTTTTCCAGTGACGTTATTTATTCTTTGGGTTAAGAAAAGAGAGACAAATAGAAAGAAGAAAAAGTCCATAACAATGCCCACGCCTGCTTCAAGGAGCAACTGGACCCTCACTGTTAACAGAGGAGGTGCCTGCGTGTCCAACTCTCCCTGAAAGCCAGCCCTGTTTTCTGTGCCTCTTGGCAGACACATGAGTGAGTTATTGCTCCTAACGTCTCTTAGTTTGTAATAAAGTTTTCAGCAGTTC
This sequence comes from Colobus angolensis palliatus, assembly GCF_000951035.1. Taxonomy (NCBI): domain Eukaryota; kingdom Metazoa; phylum Chordata; class Mammalia; order Primates; family Cercopithecidae; genus Colobus; species Colobus angolensis. Next base: position 5,985,111 of record NW_012118710.1, on the reverse strand, counting down.
TTTTTAGCTGCTGCAACCTCTGCCCCTGAAAACACTCTTTCTCTTTTTCTCTCTCTCTTTCACACACACACACACACATTCTGACTTCATTTTGTTCTTTTTTCACATAATGTCAACTCATAAAGCTTTCATCAAGTCAACCAGCTGGAAAAATCCCTTTTGCTGAAAGAAGCCTTCATTCCGGTCTGGGTGGTGAAGGAGAGTCACTGGGCAGGAGAGGGGATCAGCAGACAAGGTGGGGAAGAGAAGAAAGTGTGCTGCTGATGGGAAAAGTTTTATGTGTGACGAGGTGAGTGCGAGCTTCACAGGGGCGTGCCCTCTTGATGAAAGGGCTTCTCTCCTATGCTTTCCCTGGTTGCCAACATCTGCAGAAGCTGACAAATCTGTCATTGCAGGAATGGGGGATGGAATTCATAATATACATATTCAAAGAAGTAGAGCTTTGGACCTAATACCTGATGATGATAAGATGGTATAAGCAAAGTCAGGAATTCTTCCTTTGCAGTGCAGACCAGCCTCTTGTGAGGAGGTTGGCTTCCCCTTCATTCCTCCCACAATTCAATTGTCTAACCCCCTGGTTTCCATCTTCAGCCCTGCTACATCCTGCCAAGGTCACCCCTACCGCCAGCCCCATCCTGCTCCTTAGAGCCTTCTCAGCCCAATCTTTTCATATTGGCTCTTAAGTACCCTAGAGCCATGTGGGAAGGAAAAGTGTCACCAGAAGAATAATATACTTGGAGAAGGAAAGACCCAAAGAGATCAAGACTACAAGGAAAGGTAGAGTAAGATGTGTGAGGTCCTTTGTTTTCTCAAGAGCCAGTGTCAATACATAGGAGTTTAAGATTTGGGGAAAGGTTGAGTATTGCCAGAGCCCAGATCTCCTGATTTTCCTTACAAGAGGTTAATTTGACAGATACTCCCTGAATTCCTGCAATCCTCATGAAAGCTCCATGGTATTTTATACATGGAGGGCTTCCAGTACTCCTGTGAAGCATCTGAACATTAACTTCACCCTTCCAGAGATGAGATGGAGAAGACTCTACTCTCTAATTTCTGATTTTCCCCTCCCTTACTCGTGGTACTTAGTAAGAGCAGAGAACACCCACTGCTACGTAGCAAATTAACTTTTTCCCCAAGTCAGATCATAAACAGAAAGCAAGATGCAGCGAAGTGAATGCATGCAAATACCAAGAGATGCAGCTTGCACTAATGTGCTCAGAAATTCTGTGTTGTCTCTCCCCTCTCCTCGAGTCCAGTATTGCAGCAAGATTTTCAACGCTGATGTACGTAGCCAAACAGCATTTTCCTTTTGTCAGAATTTTCTCCTTTTCTTTGATTTCAGTAGTTTCATTATAATGTGTGGTAATTTTTTTGGGGGGGAGGGCGTTTCTATTTATTCTGCTTGGGGTTCATTGAACTTCCTGATCTGTAAATTTATGTCTTTCATCAAATTTGGCAAAGTTTTTTTTTCTTTCTTTGTTAGAGGGAGTCTCTCTCTGTCACTTAGTTTGGAGTGTGCTGGCATCATCTCATCTCACTGCAGCCTCTGCCTCCCAGGCTCAAGCAATTCTTCTGCCTCAGCCTACCACACCTGGCTAATTTTTTGTATTTTTAGCAGAGACGGGGGTTCACAGTGTTGGCCAGGCTGGTCTTGAACTCCTCACCTCAGGTGATCCACCAGCCTTAGCCTCCCAAAATGCTGGGATTACAGATGAGAGCCACTGAGCCTGAGTAAATTTGGCAAATATTTAAATCATTATTCCTTCAATTTTATTTTCCTGCTCTATTCTCTCTCCTCTCCTGACACTTCATTTTTGTTAGATCTTTTGATATTAGTTATTTTTCTTCAACTTTTAATGAAAGCCTGTATATAAGATTACTTCATTCCTGCACCTTCTCAATTGTTTCTCCTTTGTATTTGCCCATTTCCTTTCCTGCTTGGTGAGATTTGGTTTTCTGTTCAAAGATCTTTTTCCTGTCTTGGGCCAGTTTTAGCTTAGTGATGAAATGTTGCTGGGGCAAATGCCCATGTGTACAGTTGAGCCGTCAGCCTTTTCCCACTGCACCCTTTCAATGTCGACGACATATTTCTTCCTGTAAACCTGGACTATTTTGCCCATTTGTTGACCTTTATAGTGTCCTGGTACAACCTGAACTTCGTCATCCTTTCAGATGGGCATGGATCAAATGTTGCATTTCTGTCTCCTGTCTCAGCTCTTTGGAAAGAGGGGAAGACATAATCTTCCTGTGAATGTGAGAAGGTGCATTGAAATGCCTTTGGTGGTTCTTGCTTTGGTCAGAAGTCACAAAGGGATTGAATGTTGTTTTGGCTGCTCCCACTTTGGTGACGGCCGCAAAAGGGAAGAGAGCCACGCGCTGTGTCCGGTTCTGTGCATTTATGAAAGATTTTGGTTTGGGAATTTTTTAACTTTGTTCTTCACATTGTATATTTCCTACTGCTCAGTCTTCAAATTTACTGACACTTCTGTTATCTCCAATTCGTTCTTCAGCCTCTCCAGTGATTTTTTTAAATAAACGTTTTTATTTTGGAATAATTTTACATTAACAGAAAAGTTAGAAAAATAGTAGAGGCTTCTCCTGTATGTTTCCACCCAATTTCTCTCATTGTTAATATCTTTCATTACCATGGTACATTTGTCAAAACTAAGAAAATGACACTGATACGTTACTATTAACCAAACTCTAGATTCTGTTTGCATGTTAACATCTTTCCACTGGTGTCCTCTTTCTGTTCCACACCCAGTGTAGGGTACAACGTGACATTTGACTGTCATGTCTCCCCAGTTTTCTCTGATCCATGATAGTTTTTCATTGTTTTTTGTTTTTAATGATCTTGACAGTCTTGAGGAGTACTGGCCAGTTAACCCATAGAATGCCCCAGTCTAGGTTTGTCTAGTGTTTTCTTATGATTAAAATGGGCTTTAGGGTTTGGGGCAAGATACAACAGAGAAGAAGTATCCTTCTTGCTGCATCATGCCCAAGGGTACATGATATCTACATGACACCACTGGTGGTTAACCTTCACCACATCGGTTGATGTCCTGTTTGCCAGGTTTCTCCACCTGAAAGTTACTACTTTTTGCTTTTCCTATTTTATTATATCCTTTCAAAGAGAGTGACTAAATCTAGCCCACCCTTGGGGATGTAAGGAGGAGTAAGCTCCACCTCTTGAAGGAGAGATTTTCTACATGCAGTGTTTGGAATTCTTATGTAAGTATGATTTGTCTCTTCTCCCTTGTGCATTTTTTAATTCAATCATCTATATCAGTACGAACTCATGGATATTTATTTTGAATTTTAGGTAACAACTCAATACTACTTTATTTGTTTTGTTGCTTAAATTGTTACTGCTTTGACCAGTAAGTGCTCTTTCAGTGGGCTCCTGTGTTCTTTTGAAAATCTTCATCCTTGTGTGTGTGCGCGCGCATGCGCGCACTTCCTTACTTTCTGGTACACAAAATGTTCCAGGCTTACATTGTATTTTCTCTGCCCTAGCACTAGAATCAGTCATTTCTCCAAAGAGCCCTGGGTTTATGTTTATTTATTCATTCATTTTGGAAGAATTATATTTCAAAACCAAGATCTGAGTGCGCTGTGTACTTCCTCTCCAGTTAATTTTTTTTAATTTCAGGTGTTTATTTTTTAATTTTAGAATCTCATTTGTTTCTTTTTATATTTTATATTTCTCTGCTGAGAGTTCCTATTTATTTATTTATTACAAGCATATTTTCCCTTACATCCCTGAGCATAGTTGCTTTAAAATCCTGTTCTGCTAGTCCCACCATTTGGTAATATTAAGGTTGGTCTCTAATGATTGCTCTTTTTCCTCTTTTGAGTGTGGGCCATGTTTCCCTATCTTCACATTTTGTAATTTCACGTTTAGCAATTTTGGATTCTATCCTGAACATTGTAAATGATATGTCACAGAGATTGTAGAACTTTTATATTTTATATTCCTTGAAAGAGTCTTGATTTTTTGTTGTTGTTGTTTGTTTGTTTGTTTTGGTCCTAGCAGACAGTTAACTTGAGAGGAATCAAACTCCAAACTCTGTTTCTCTATAGTAAAAAGCAGCTGATATCTCTGTTCAGGTTTTTATAGATTTAGGTGCCTGAAGTTTGCCCTGCACTTATGTAGTTCAGTGATGAACCAGATATTTGGGTCATTTTTGCACAGAATTTAAATGTCTTCTCTCTAAAACATACTCCCTTACTTTCCAGTTGCTGTGATCGTTCCTCTGGTTCTTCAGTCAGCAAAACTACAAGTTTCCACCACAGTTTTAGACACTCCACATGAGGCCAAACTAAATCCTACACCTAGTCAAAGAGCCATAAAATCAGGAAATTCACCCAATGCCATTCCCCTCTGCCAAATGTTGCCCTGCACTCTAGTTTCTATGTTTGAGGTCATTCTTAAGTGCTCTTAGGTGACTTTTGTTTTTGGTATTATGTCCAGAATCAGTAGTGTTATTTGTGAAAGAATTGGCCCAATTGAACCTACTCTGCTATTACTAGAAGCAAAACCTTGCTACTGCTTTTTAATACTAGGATCAGTGTCCACTGACCCTGCTATTATTACACTTTGGTTGTCTATAAACAGTTTTAAAACTTAAAAAAAAATTCTATACTCTATGTGTTCAGTAAAACACAAGATTTTATCAAGAACTTATTTTCAACATTTATAAATTTCACAGGAAACACACTGTACCTATGGCCTAGAACTCTCCATCTCCCTCCAGGAGAATACAGTCCAATCAGAGAAATAACTTGACCACAACATATAAATAGCAGCGTGCAGCAGGATAGATAAATACCAACCAAGTGATATGATAATCAATACTGAGCAGGAGGAGTTCCGACTGGGCTCATTTAGATCAGGAAGTCCTCCTAGACAGGGCAAAAATTGAGATGATATTGAAGAGTAAAGACTTAAATAAATAAATAAGAAATAGCATTTTCTATGAGGAGAATAAAAATATGAACAAAATGCATAGTCTGATTTAGGGATAACAAGTAGCTCAATTAGGCTGCAACAGAGAGTTCAAGTAAGGAAGTAATGTGATACAATGTTAGAACAGATAACAGAAGACCAAGACTCCAAAGCAAAGGTACTTGGATTCTATTATCTTATAAGGGGTAGAACTAAGACTCATTATATACAGATTATGCAACTGAAGAGCTCAGGACAAGACATAATAGATGTAACCTGCAGTTTATGTTGGCTGTGTCCTGATATTTTACATCAGTTTTTATATTACAGTTTACAACGTAAACTATCAAGAGTAGCCCATATCCCTTTGGTTGAGGGTGGAGTCTCTACTTGAAGTGAGTAGACTTCCTTAATGTCAAGTATCTATGGAAGAGCTGGGTTTTAGGAAGGAATCTGAAACCAGCCTGAAATTATCCAGGACCTTTCCTTGGTCCTCACTCTCTTAAGTCTCTCTACTTTTCTTATGTTTCTGGGAGGTGAAATTACCCAAGACCTTTCCTTGGTCCTCACTCTCTTAAGTCTCTACTTTTCTCATGTTTCTGGGAGGTGAGGGAAAGATGAACCCTACCACAAAGAACAGGTTGATACTGAAGCAAGGAGATGCTCTGATTATAAGCTCCATGAGATCAAAGACTCACTCATTCATGTAACTCAACACCCAGGGGCTTGCAGCATCTAGCAACCAGTGAACACTGAATAAGATTGGTCATATGAATGCAGATGAATGAGCTAGAACTTATAAGTGGATTGCATGCTACTCTTCATGCTTACTTCCCCTACCCCTCTCTTTTTTTGTGGGAGTGTCATTTTAAAAGTATTTTAGCCTATGAGTGCTTTAATTAAAAGTGAACAATGGTTATGAGAGTACAAATTAGTACTAAATCCTTGAGGAAAAGGTAAATAAACCTCCAGAGACACAAATTTGAACCTTAGGGAAGTTCCTCCCCACATAAAATATTATTCTATAATGTAAAATATGGAGTATCTGGGTTTGCTTGCATTATGAAGGTGGAAAATAACCCAATGGGTAAGTCAAGCTATTTTTTAAATTTTGTTATTACACTAGCCCTGCAAATGCAGTATTATTTGCATATTAAATATGAGAAACATGAGGTCCAGAGAAGTTAAATACCTTACCCAAATAAACACAGCTTAGTAGGTAACAAAGCCAGCAATTAAAATCAGATACCTTTAAATGAGACATCAATTAGCACTAAGGACTTAGGTTAATAAGCTGATTGTGGTGTCATGTTAATGATACAGTCTACAAATGAAGAGAAATCCATTTGCAGAGTAATGATGGGAGGAATAGGCTTGTGATATATCCCCACGATTGGGGGCAGAATTGGGGTTAAACATGAGATTAATAGCATCACATCTTTCTCCTCTTGACACAGCCCATAATCAATAGTCAACAGAGAACAGAATATGACTAAACCAGTGAAATTCAGACCAACCTTTCCTTAATCACCTTGGTTATCAGAGCTTATCATGGGCAAAATTAGGACTCTAAAGACACCTTCAGCTGTCATGATAAAAAAAATAAAAATTACTACATCTTCTTGTTTGGAAATTCTACATTCCCTACTACTCCTTTCTCCATAGTCTTCCCCAGGTGCCCCAAATTAAAATTAAGGCTAAAACTCAGTCCAAAAAATCACGGACAACCCAGAAATCATCTCTAGTTGATTTATTTCACTAAAATAGATCAATTGAAGGAGGAGGCTGCTGAATTTAGTCCTAGTTCTCTTTCATTTAATTACATGTTCAACAAAATTTATTGAAGACTTGGCTATATCCCACACATTTTTTTAGGCATGCAGGACACAGATATTAATAAGACACACTTCTTACCCTCAAGGAGCTCATAGCACAATTACATAATCTAAAACCAAAGTGACTTTACTGTCCTTAGGCTCAATTTGCTCATCTATAAAACAAATAGAACAACTCTCAACCTTTTTCTGAGACGCTGAATATTCCCATAGGTGTTAATGCAGCTTGTGCTGCAGTGTGCTGTGAAAAGTAACCTGTAAGAAAATTATTTTTACCTTTACACACTGCTTCATTTAACAGCCAAGAAGCAAAATCTAAACCATGTGGATGAATTATGCACTTTTCTACCAAATGCTCTGAATTCCTATGAGACCACTAGTGGCATCATATAAAATCACCTGTCTTCTCAAGGAGTGAGGAACTAGAGAAAAAGAAGTATGGTTTTGCAGATTCAGTAAGGATTACCTTATTTAGGATTATATTTGTCTCTAAGTAACAGGGATTTAGAAAAGGGTCATCTAAATTAGGTAGAGGTTTATTTCTCTGTCACATAAGAGAATTTGGAGTTAGATAACTCCAAGACTTACATAGTTACAACGTTGTCAGGATGAAATCAAGCTTCTTCCTACTTTTAGCTGCACCAAATCCAAGGTCTATAGTCTTTGTTCATTTGGTTCAAGACAGTTGCCATAATTGCAGCTGTCACATTCTTTTCCAAGTAGCAAGATGTGTAAAGAAAGGTGAATAAGCACGCTCCCTTCTACATTACCAATCCATTTGCATCCCATTGGTCAAAACTGAGACACAGCCATGCTTCACTGCAAGAGAGGCCAAGAAATTTAGTCTTTAGCCAGGGGACAATGTGCCCACCTAAATGTACAACTTCCTTCAAGAGAGAAAAATGGAACAAATATTTTTAAGGCAACTTAGCAGTCTCTATCACAGGAAGCATCAGAAATTTATTGTTAAATATTCATTGACAACTCCTGTAGGTCTACTTTCTTCTTTTAGAGCTGCCACCTACTGCTGTTTAGGATAACCTTAATTCTTAGCCAATGGTTTTCAAACCTTAGCTTGCATCAGAATCACCCGGAGGACTTGTTAAAACACACATTGCTGAGCCCCAGCTCTAGAGTTTCTTGCTCAGTAGGTCTGAGGTGGGGCCAGATGATTTGCATTTTAGTAAGTTTCCAGGTAATGGTGATGCTGCTGGTCTGGGAACAGCACCTGAGAATGATTGCTCTAAGCAAATTGACAAGACAGGAACAAAAGGAAAAAGGAAGAAAGCAAAAGATCATGAGTATTAATGATGAAATGGGCAATAGAGAGTAGACTTGATGTAAATAATAATATCAAGCCATGAGATAGAAACACTTTAAGTCAGGACCTCTAACCCACCTACTAGGCCTCAGAGGAGTTCTTCTAGAGTTCCAGTACATTCTGGCTCATAACATAACCCAGATGCTGTTGCTCAAGAGATCCTGGGTGTGACTGTGACCTGACCCGCTTGACGTGCCTTTTTGGAATCAGCAGAGACCACACTTTATTGCTCCAATTTGCTGAAGTCTGATTTCTTCCTTACTTCTGACATATCATCTATTGTCCCATTGGAATTGCTGGCCTATGACCTGCCTGGGATATTTAGCTCAGTTTTCCCTTGGGAGGGTAGAATGCTGACAACAAAGTATCCATAATCAGCTTCGTCTCTCCCACAGTCTCATGAAATCAGTCAACTGGGGACTCCTGCTTTCCTTGTCATCTCTCCAGAGCCCCCTAATAATGACATCTTCCATATGAGGGGCTGTCAGCAATGAGAAGTTAGAAAATTCTAACCATTGATCAAGAAAGACAATAACATTGTCTAGTTGGGTGGAGCATCTTACTTTATCATTGAGGGCTTGTTTTACCATTTGTTTCACATGTGTTCTTTCCCCTGAAACATAAATTTATGTATGACTATGTGCATATGATTTTGATCTTACTCTTGTTAGTACATGCTATTGGCCTACTCTAGTTATTTGTGTATATCCCCTCTCCTCCAGCTCTTATGAGCATCCAAGGCATCCAGCGCAGTGCCTGACATCTAGGCCATCAATAAGTACTAGATGGTTGATGCTGGGCTTGGGGTTTTTCCACACACACGGTTTGTCAACAGAGCCTTGAGATTCTCTGCTGGCAGCCATGCCACAAGCTCCAGGCTTTTCCTCCACCTGCAAGCACCAGCAGCCACAGGATGTAGCCACTTTCTCATTGCCCCTTCCCTCATCTGAAATTAGATAGTGCTCTAAACACTGGACATACTACTTTTGGAAGAGTGCCAGACCCTAAGCAGGCCTTTGGCAGGAACAAACACAGATAAAAGGGGTAGAATATAAATTCCTAAAGATTTTCTGTCCTGGAGGAATAGCAGGTAACTGAACTATACCAAAGGAACCCCAAAGGCAGCAGCAATCATAGAGATTGATCCTGACCTAATGGGTCAGTGAGTGCTCAGTGTGAAGCAGACTTACCCTGCTGCCCTGTGTGTGTGTGGCAGATAGGGCATAGAATTTGACTCAACACTTTTGTTCCCTCTCTGACTCATTTTGCTATAAATTGTCACCTCCTTCACAAGACTGCCCCATCAAAGATCCTGTGGAAATGATTTACCGAGAGATTTCTCAGGGAAGTGAGAAGAATCAAGAAAATATCAAGGCTGTAACAGCCTTGCTTCTTCCTTCTTCTTCCTGTTATTCTTTTTGGCATTAGAAACCTAAAGCTCAGCCAGAAAGCACAAACAAATGAGGTTTTAAAGTCACCCATACCTCAGGTGCCAGGCTGTCTATGGAAAATGAAACTGATCTGTTTTAAAAACTTGATTGGGCTTAGAAAGATAGTTCCCTGAGTGCCATTCATCTGCCTTAATCAGCTGCATTTTTTTTCAGTCTCATTTCACTTTTCTTGCCACAGGGATAAAGTGAGTGAGAACAATAAAAAAAGGGAGGGAGTGAAGAAGGGATAGAAGGAATTAAAGGGCTCCAGAGTGAATAGGTAATTTGACTCACTATTTACATTGCTGGTGGAGATATTTAAACAGTTGGCCTACTGATGACCCTTTAAATTGAGATTTTAGAGAAATTTTTAAAATCAAATAAACTTTGGAGTAATGAAGACTGTTTCATAGATTCTAAACTAATCCAGGTATTCAGACAAGGAAGGGGTTCGGCAGGGGTCATTGCTGGGGAGGGAGTTGAAAAGATAGTTCTTCTTTTTCCTTTTTAAAGCCAGTTGTTATAAATTATCAAAAATGTATGGCAGTCTGTTATGTGCAAAATCACATACTGGGCAATTAAAATATAGTTGGTGGAAGATAGAGTATAGAACACATAGACAAACGTCACATATTTTTATGTTCAAATGGTAAGCACATATATAATATGTTGGAGAGGAAGATATTACTATGGAGTGTGATGTTCAAAAAAGATTTCATATACCAAGTGAGATTCTATAGGGTCTTGGGTGATACATAAACTTCAGATAGACCGAGGGGAGGTAGTTATTTTTCTAGAAAAAGGAAAAGGCATGAGATTAGATAAAGGGAGAGAGAGGACACTACAGATTACTGTGTTAATAGCTACTTAGCAAAGTAATGAGCAGAATCCCATGGGGAATTTGGGGGTGAGATGGTAATGTTCAGTGAAGATTTATAAAATCTCCCTCCTACGTATTGACCAAAAGAATGAAAAATAAGCAAAATAGAGAAAGATACTTTTTTACTCATTATTGTGATTAATGATCCTGGAGAATAATCTTACTTTGTGTCACAAACTCTGACAAATACATATAAGATACAATTTGGTCCAAATGGAAATGAGTCATCAAAGGCTGACAACCCACACCCACTTTCCAAGAAATCTCTGCAGTGCTGTAGGAAGATGAAAAGAAATTCTATATAATAATTTCCACAAGAATCTAATCCCAAATTTATTGAAATGAAGACGGGGTATATGAACAGGCTACAGGAAAAAAGGAAACACCTTACCCTGATTTTCTTTCTCCACTGAGGTCAAACATGCCTTATAAACCCAACTTTTGGAACAGAAGGTTAGATAGTCACGCCACATTTTTTTTTTTGTCTAACATGACTTTCTAATGGTGGCATAGGCTGCCTCTGCAAAAAAGACAAACTCTTCTTAATATATAGAAACATGATTTCAGGTAGAAACACCTCTTAATATATAGAAACATGATTTGAGATAGAAACACAGTGTTTCCACTGTGATACTAAGTCTGAATTTGCACACTAAGTTCCTTAGCTGCCCATGGCTAGACCTCCTCACCCAGTAACTACTGAGCAACCGAATTAATTTTTCCAATCCCCCATCCAAGTCTCCATTTAAAATATAAAGGGAGGATTAGAATACTGTGTAAGCAAACTAAAAATAGAAAAAGGAAGAACCTACTTCAGTCATGCAAATATAGCCAAAAAGAGCTTCTGTCATTAAAAGGTAATGAACAGGAAAACAAATGAAACAAGCAAGCAAACACAGAAGCTATGCAAAAATTCTGCATGACAAAGGTATATACACAAAGCATGAAAATGAATATAAATTGTAAGTTTTAGATTAAATTCATCCTCTGCAATAAAATTTAGTAAGAAAATACTAGGAAAATGTAGACAACATCATGCTTTTAAAGAAATTAAAGAAAATGGACTTTATGAAACAAATTGAGTGAGATAATTAGTAGACTGAGTTTTTAAAAGAGTTGCTAGAAATTAATAAACAATTTATTATGATAATGCCATTGCATTAAGTGACATAAAATTTAGCAAAGATCAGAATTAACAATACAATGATAGAATCACGTATACAAATTGAAATTTTAGAGAAAATTTTAAAACCAAATGAAGTTTGCAGTATGAAGACTATTTTGTAGGTTCTAAATGAATTCAGGTTTTACGACTAATAAGGGGTTGGGCAGGGGTCATTACTGGAGAAGGAGCAGGCTTACAGAAGAGGCATCCACACGGTAGGGAAAAATCACAAAACACTAAAAGTAGTAATATGTATGGAGAATAGGCAGAAAACAAGCATATGAGGCCAGGTGTGGTGGCTCACGCCTATAATCCCAACACTTTGGGAGGCCAAGGAGGACAGACCACTTGAGGCCAGGCGTTTGAGACCAGCCTGGCCAGCATGGTGAAACCCTGTCTCTACCCAAAATACAAAAATTAGCTGTGTGTGGTGGTGTGTACCTGTAATTCCAACTACTTGGGAGGCTGAGAGGCACAAGAATCACTTGAACCCAGGAGGTGGAGGTTGCAGTTAGCCAAGATCACACCACTGCCCTTCAGCCTGGGTGACAGAGAGAGAACGTGTTTCAAAATAAATAAATAAATAAGCATGCATATGATTAATAAACAATCTTTAATGAGAAAATAGAGCAAATGGGACAGAAACAGTATACAAAGACATCACAGAAGAAAATATTCCTAAAGTTAATGAAGATTTCAAACTGCTGGCTGAAAGAATTTACCATATATATCAAAATTATCAACAACAATTAAATATATTTTCTAATAAATCTTGTTAATTTCAACATTTAAAAAATATGCTACAGGCAGGGTGGCAAAAGTAACTTACAAAGGAAAATAGTCAAGTTGACTTCAAAACAAATCTTCAAAAACAAAGTATTCCAGAAGGAAATGGCACAGTATCAGTAGAGTTTTGAAGGGGAGGGAAATGAAATATAAAGTTTTGTACATCCAGCCAAATTCTATTTATATGTATTGACAATAGAAAGGCAAACTCAAAAGTTGATGCATAGCATTCTCTGAAAAACCTACTTGAGGATAAAGTCTAACCAACTAAGAAAATTAATCAAAATAAGTCATGAATAAAGAATTATTTGAAAAACATAATTTTGAGCATTCAATCTACATAAACACAGTGTTGGACCCAAGCAATTTTGTTAATTATGTTGAAGAAAACTATTATAAATATCAAATTATTCAAAGACAAAGTATATTACATAGAAAATGCTGACTGACATATAATGTAGTAATAATTTTGCTAGGAAAGTGAATATAACAATAAAACCCAGACAGTAAAGTCTAAGTCACCTGGTTTCTCCATCTTTAATAGACAAAAATTAATATGATTTACCTTTTCAATTGTATGAAGTAACAATTATGTTTTAGCAATTAGTTAAACACATCAAATATTCACAACCAGATGAAAATGTACAGTTCTCAAGAAACTGACCCAACAAGGAACATAAACATAGCAAAAGATACACAAGTGAGTGCAGACCATGTGGCAACAGAAAAAAATATTTTAAAAGAAAAATAAATAAGTAAAATGTGAAACAATATTAAAAAAAGAGAAAGCATAAAAGCAGAAAATAAAATAACAATATAAAATCAAATATGTATTTTATAGCATAAATGTAATTGACAACTTACCTATTCAAAGAAAAACTCTAGAATGAAGATACAACTTCAGGCTACAAAAACATGTAGCTATAAAGAAGGTATTTATTAAGACTGAAACTAAAATGATAAGCAAATACATAACAGATAAATGAAAAGTAAAGTAAAGCCACATGTAACTGAAACAGAAGTAACTAGATTTTCAATAGCTATGTCTCGCAATGTTGAATTTCAAATTAAAGAATTAAATGGGACAAAAAGAGTCCTATTTTATTGATGAAGGCATAACACTCAATAAACGTATAACTCTCCTTCATTCTATGTTCCAAATAAAATTAAATTAAACTATATAAAATAAAAATCTGTTTAAAATGAAGTGAAAATTTTACTGAAACACACCAGGTATAGGAAACTGGAAGACTGTTCAAATTCAAATATAAAATGCTCTTAATGTTCTAAACAGATTATATCTGTTCTGAATGATATAACCAGTAAAGTTATGATATATACTGTATCATTTCAAACTCTATATATCTAAATCCCATAGGTGATAAAAGCTTCTATTATTTATGTGAAAAATTTACATTTTTTAAAAACTGTTGATTATACAAAATGTGAAGGAAATTTAAGTAAATTTCAAAGATAACAACGCTTTTCTTACCACAATGCAACTCAAAGAGAAATAAATAACAGAAGTACAAATAATTGACAAACTTAAACATTTTAATCTCTAAAAACCTCCAATCAATGAGAATGTCAAAAATCATAATTAAAATATTAAATAACAATAAAGAAAATACTGTAATCAAGCTTAATGAATGCAAACAAAATTGTTTTCAGTGGGAGATTCATAGCTTTAAACAACCTTATTACCAAACAAGAATTGGTAAAAATAATTAGTATTTAATTCAAAAGATTTGAAAAATAAGTAAACAAATCTAGGGAAAACATAAGAAATGAATTCACACTTACAAAAACTAAACCCTATAAATTAGTACTTCATAAAATCCAAAGAATAAAACAGATAAATCCACTAGTTTTCAAGAAATTTTTAAAAAAAGAAAATATACAATACTAGAAGTGATAAAGGGAGTATATTCACAGATTTAATAAAAATTAGATAACTTAAAAAACAAAAACTTTATTTGATAGTATACAAGAAAATTTTTTTTTTAAAAAAGGATAACAAGTATTTTATAGCAAAATTAAAGTTACTCAAAATTTCTCAACAAAGGTAAGAACATTTAAATTGATTAACAACCACTGGGAAGAAAAATTAAGGATTCTTAAAACAGGCCCAGCACTGTGACTCACACCTGTAATCCAGCACTTTGGGAAGTCGAGCAGGGCAGATCTCTTGAGGTCAGGAGTTTGAGACCAATCTGGCCAACATGGCAAAGCCCCATATCAAAAGCCCCCTAAAATACAAAAATTAGCTGGGCATGGTGGCAGGCACCTGTAATCCCATCTACTCAGGAGGCTGAGAAAGGAGAGTCACTTGAACCCCGGAGGAGGAGGTTTGAGTGAGCCAAGATCATACCATTGCACTCCAGCCTGGACAACAGAGCAAGACTCCCTCTCAAAAAAAAAAAAAAAAGAAAGAAAGAAAAAAAAGAAAGAAAGAAAAGAAAAAAAGAAAGAATACTTCAAACAAAAATAAGCATCCTCTATCAAAAAATAAAAATAAAAAACAAACAAAGGACAGAACTCAAATGGTTCCAAACATAATTAATAGGGACTCAGGAGTTTTTAAATGAAATATCTAATTCTGAAAAAACAAGGATTCTTCCTAATGTCTTCCTGAGGCTGTAACCCGGGAAACAGCCTGGACTCATGGCCAGCTAAATCAGAAATAAATTTTAAAACCTTTATTTTTCTAGGCAGAATCAGGAGCCTAGAGAAGGTGGACAGTTAAATAAAACATCAGTTCACACCTATTAAAAGCAGGAGAGGCAAAGTTCTTTGCCAAATTGGCTTGAAGCAATCGTGTGGCAGGTATGCTTTTAATGAAGATCATTTCTCCATCTTCCTGTTTTAATTTGATTTCTCTGGCAGAGTTGGGCTTCCTTGGCTTGGAGGAAATGTGCTTAACTGCCACCATCTCAACCCTCAACCGTGAACCAGACAGAACTGAATTCCTTCACCACATAGGCAGCTTGGCCTTTGACTTTCACATAACAGCGTGGCCTCCACCAAAGTCCTGGAGAGTCTCCAGGAGGAAAGGAGAGACTGCCACATTTGGCTGGAACTGGTCACGTGAGGTGAGTGGCAGAGGCTTTGCCCACTTTAAGCTAAATTATAAACTACATTTTCTTCCCAAATGTGTGACAGCTAGCTATCCGACCTTTGTAAACATCTCCATGCCACTGTACAAGTGCTTCTCAAGCTAGAAGTGTGGCTGGGCCTACAGACTCTGCTCAGTTCTAGAGCAGCCTAGGGCTGCATTCTTATCTCACCTCTGGGGCTCTCCACACTTAACCACACTTTTTCTATAGATTGCATAAAAATGTCGTGGCCGTTTCATAGTTTTCCAGATAGGTTCCAAATTATATCAGAATGTGGAATGTCCCGCAAGACCTGAATCCAAGCAGTCTAGGGTTTGCTAAACATGTCTGCCTTCGTTTCCCATGGCAGCTGTAGCAAATCAAAATGAATGTCATAGTTTAAACCAATACATATTTTTTTCGTCTTCCACTTTATGAGATTAGAAATCCAAAACAGTCTTACAGGCTAAAATTAAGATGTTGGAAGAGCTGCATTTCTTCTAGAAGCTCTAGAGAAGAATCTGTGACCTGCCTTTTCCAGCTTCTAAAAGCCACTGGTGTGCCCTGGGTCATGGTCCCTTCTTCCATTGCTAAACCGCATTACTCCAATCTCTGCTTCCACTGTTGCATCACCTCTTCTGACTTTGACCCTCTTGCCCCCCTCTTACAGGGACACTTGTGACTATTTTGGGTCCATCCAAATAGTGTAGGACAATCTTTTCTTCTGTAGATGGTTAACTTAATCACATCTGCAAAATCTCTTTTGCTATGTAACATAATGTATCCACAGGTAACAGGAGATAGGACCTGGACATTACTGGGGAGTATTTTTCTGTCTACTGCAGTGCCTTCTATGAAATCCCATGGTACCTGCCTACAAGGACACATACCCTGGAAATATAATTCAACCAGGCAAGAGCTGCTACAACATGATGTGTGAGTAAGATCCAGTGAAAAACAAGAGGTGCAAACAAGTGTTAGGAGGTTAAAGAAGAGAGAGGACATCTTGTTTGGAAGTAGTCCAAGGAGCCATCATGGACGGAAAGGCCAAGGAATTGAATTGAACTAGGTCATAAAGGATGACAGAGAAGTTTGCTTCTCTGGGTCCCAAAGGGAGCTTTGATGGCAGTGGTTGGTTAAGGATATAAAATGGCAGCACTTTCATCATTCTCCTTGTAGCGGCATCTTCAGACATACAAATACCAAATAAATGGCTTTTAAGAGACAAAGAAGTCAGAGAATTTAGCTTTGGAGTGGGCCCTCACAGTCGTAGTTATACCCACCTCCCTGTCCCGTCAATGCCAGAGAATCTGTCTTTTCTTTTGAGATGGAGTCTGGCTCTGTCACACAGGCTAGAGGGCAATGGCATGATCTCGGCTCACTGAAACCTCCACCTCCTGGGTTCAAGCGATTCTCCTGCCTCAGCCTCCTGAGTAGCTCGGATTACAGGCGCCCACCACCACACCCAGCTAATTTTTGTATTTTAGTAGAGCTAGCTTTCCACCATGTTGGCCAGGCTGGTCTTGAACTCCTGACCTCAGATGATCCACCCACCTTGGCCTCCCAAAGTGCTGGGATTACAGGCATGAGCCACCTCACCTGGCCGAGAATCTGTCTTTATCACTCAGAATGAGCTGGGGTTAACTGGGTCAGGGATGTGTCCAAATGGAGCCTCTATTTTTATTTGGAAGAGGCCTCTGCCAATTCCTCTATTCAATGAGGAGGGAATGTGTCCTGATTTCCTAAGCTGGAACTCGGAATCTCTCTCTCGTGGAGAGAAGCAAACAGAAGCCAAACAGAAGGAATGTAAAGTGCCATTGGAACACACATAGATTCTTGGTTGGAAAGGCCTTCAGAAAGCATCTAGTCTTTGTTCAACTCTTGCTATCCTGTTTATTTTTTAATTGTTACTTTCAGTTTAATTTGAGCCATTGAACTCTGCCATTCTATCAAGAAATGTACTGAGCCAGGCACACTTTTATTCACAAGTCTAGGAGGACATAGATGGAAGGAATGTGTTCCTTTCACGATAAATGCAGCAAATTGAGCAGATCCCATAGCAAGCTGGCCCCAACACAGTTTTCCTGCGTTGTGACTACACTACAACTCCTAATTTCTAGTCAGCTCCCTTCTGGGTCATCTGACGCATTAATTTTATCTCTTATAAAATTCTGTCTCTCCCAACTGTTAACCAACACCTACCTTCATTCACCCTTCAACCTCAGCTCACTTCTTGTGAGTAGCTAAAGACGAAGAACAAGGTGCCCCTGGACCACAGCCTTCTTGCTTTCAAGGGCTAGCATGTCATGAGACCAGGGGTGATGCTGCTAGGGTAGATATTGTATTTACAGAAGAGAAAAAAATCAAGCATGGTCTCTTCCTTGTTTGGAAGTGGTCTTATAGGTCAGTTCAAGAAAGAAATATTAAACAAGTAGTCAATCATGCAAAGGAACATACAGTAACCCCATATTCTTATAAACATTACAGATAAAGCTTATCTATATAATCCAGAAGAATGAGCAGAGGCAAGATTTACATTGGGCTATCAGGAGTGGCTGCACAGGTAGCTGAGAAGTGAATGTTGGATAGGGCTTGTACAAAAAGCAACTGGGAGGGAGGGGAGCATTCCTGGAACAGCACATGCAAAGATCCTGGAGCTGGGAAGAACTTAGGTATTTGAACACCTGAAAAATGGGCAATGTCACCCCATCACTCATCTGTCAATCCTCTCATGTTTTCCTTCTAGGAGGGAGTTCGCTTACGTTCTGCATGCCCACGTGAAATATCTGTTTGCTATGGAGTTGTAAATAAGCAGACTGATTGTATAAATGTGTGATTGTTCATGTCCTATAACCTGCTCCCCTATAATCAGGTCATAAACTCCTGGTGAACTTGCCTGCAGAGCTGAAAGATTCTTACCCTTTAGCATAAAATACAGACAACCACTATCTGTCCTAACCCAGATTAGGACTTCAGTCACACTCCATTAGAGAATCTAATGCCAACCCTCACTTAGATGAAGCCTTTTTATCACTCTGCCTCTAGACATTTTTCTTTATTCTTTGAAGATTGGAGACTAAGGAACAAAACTTGCAAGGCCCCAGACCCAGAGCTTGTGAGGAAAGCTGGTTCAGGGGCAGAGATAGCCAAGGCCAGGACAGGTAAGTCTCCAGGAGAGGATGTGGAGGAAAAGGAAAAAGAAAACTATACCAATGATGTATAAATCCCTTTACATTTCTGTTAATTCCTAAACAATATACACAGACATTCTGATCCTTGTTTTACAGATTGAAGAACCTACTAATGAGAGTAAATGGGTAACTTGTGTAAGCTCACAGTTACTAAATGCTGTGCTTTTGAACCCAGGCTGGTTTCCAAAGGTCTGGTTCTTTCCCTTAGATTAAATACTGTGAATCCCATCCACACCAGGTCATCAAGCCTGAATGAGACTTGTTTCTGCTCTCTGGAAATTCTTCTTTGCAAGGGTTATCTTTTTAGGTGGGGAAAGTATATCATGATAGATGCTTCTAACTTTTGATAAGTTTAGTTGTCAGGGACATGTCAGGTCCACAGGTCCAAGAAGAATTGTCCAAGCTAAGGTGAGTCCCAGCCAGTGAATCACCAAAGTGGAATCTAACCCCTTGAAGGCATGGGGGTCAAGTTCTCTGGAGGAAGATCAAGTTCCCTGGCTGAGCAGGCAGGCTCAATTTTCATCAGGAATCAAGATCCTGTTAGAATATCAACACACAGTGGTGATCAGAGAGGATATAACTCTGTGCTCAACCTTTAAGGCCAGGTTCCCCAGGAGGACACTAGCACTTTACCTGCAGGCACTTCCGAGACCTCCACTCCAGTGGAGGAGATGCTCCCAGGACACCACTACATCTGGCTCTCACTGGCTCCAGAGAAAGGGATGTATTTTGTCTGACAGCTGGGGAGGGCTGGACAGGCAACAACTCCAGCTGGGACGAAAGTCTGTATTTGGAATCAGGCATGTCCCTTTTGTTTCATCACGAGTAGTGTTCTATTTTCCCAATCCGGGTAGAGCAACTTGGAATTTTCAGGGACACTTCCTTCAGCAAAAGGGAGTGGTGCAGGCCACAGGGACACCTGCCCAGGTATGTGAGAACAGGGCAAACTGAAAGTATTAGATTGGTGCAAATGTAATTTAGGTTTTTGTCATTACTTTCAATGGCAAAAGCCACAGTTACGTTTGCAGCAACCTAATAGCATGCAGCAGGACCAGGGGTGGCACTGCAGAAATGCTGTCTAAAATATTCTCAAGTATCTTCAACATGTAATGTCCATTTCACATGACTTTTCTCTTTCCTTCAAATTTGAGGCACAAGTGACATTCTATCAAGGCTCTTTGTTTATTCTCTAGAACTTTCTATGATGTAAAAATTTTCCATGTCTGTGCTGATGATTATGGTGGCTCCTGGCCACATGTGGCTACTGAACACTTGAAATGTGACTCGTGTGAATGAGGAAATGCATTTTTAATCTCATTTCATCTTAATTAATTTAAATGTAAATGCAAATAGCCACGTATGGCTAGTGGCCACCATTCTGGGCAGCAGAGTTCTAGATACTCAAGCTGCATCTGCACAGCAGATGTAATTTATTCAGCCTTGTATTCCCTGTGCAATCCCAGTATCTGGCATATGTTTTGCCCTAAATAAACATTCTCTATCTTGATTGAATGAAGAGAGGTAAGAAGGAATCATTAAATTTAAATGATCCTACTGTGCTAAAATGGAAAGTGGGCAACAATTTCATGCTTAAATTTTGTCTCTACCTTTAACTAGTTGCATAAATTTTGGTAGGTTATAATTTAAAATGATAATAATAATAATAGTTGGTAACATGTATGAAGTGCTCAGTGAGTGAAATCTTCCATGAGTATCAATTGGTTTGATTATTTCAACAAGCCCGTTCTTCAGTTGAAAAAAACTAAGACTAGTGAGAGATTAAGTCAAATTTTAAACTGAAGGTCATGACCCATTACTGGGTGGCAAATTAATTAAGTTCATTCTATCCAACCTATATATATGCAACATATGTAAATACACATACACATACATATACAGTATTTATACATATACATATATACTGTATATGTATAGATTATATATGCACCATATATAAATAACCTATATATGCAACATATGTAAATGCATCTACATATACATATATAGTACATATAGTATATATGTATTTATTTGTGTTGCATGTATAGGTTATTTATATGTATATGTATTTATATATGTTGCATATATATATGTATATATATATATAGGTTGGATATGTATATGAAGTTGATATGGTTTGGCTATGTCTCCACCCAAATCTCAACTTGAATTGTATCTTCAGAATTTCCACGTGTTGTGGGAGGGACCCAGGGGGAGGTAATTGAATCATGGGGGCTGCCCTTTCCCTTGCTATTCTCATGATAGTGAGTAAGTCTCTTGAGATCTGATGGGTTTATCAGGGGTTTTGCGTCTCTCTCGTTCTCTCTTGCCACCGCCATGTAAGAAGTGCTTTTCACCCTCCACCATAATTGTGAGACCTTCCCCAGCCACGTGGAACTGTAAGTCCAGTTAAACCTCTTTCTTTGGTAAATTGACCAGTCTCAGGTATGTCTTTATTGGCAGTGTGAGAATGGACTAATATAGCAGTATACCTATATACACATATATATGTATGTATATATGTATGACATGTTTGTATGCATATTCAAAAGCATCTGAAAGCACTAGATTAACTAACTTTACAAGGCTATTCAACTACCTAATGGTGAATTTAGATTTGTACCCAGGCCATCTGACTCTAAGAGTTGTACCTTAACTGGTATAGTCTACAGCTGCCTATGATTTTGTAAGATATGCATTTAAATTTTAAACAACTGACTTACACATAAATCTTAAGAACCTCACCCATCTATAAGGTATGGGATATGCCTGCACATGCATGCACTCTCTCTCTCTCTCTCTCTCTCATTCTCTCATTCTCTTTCTCTCTCTCTCTCTCTCTCTCTCTGTCTCTAATGTCTTATATCTTTTAGATTCAGTCTATTGTCTCTGGCTGTGGACCAAGGAAAATCAATCCTAATTTAAATATCTCTAAATCAACCTAAAAGATTCCACTTTGGCAGAGATTCCTAGTGCTCACATGCATATCTTCCCTTTTCATATTAGGGACACTGCTAGGCTACTTTTCCCCTTTGCCTTAAAGTTAGGTGGTGTCATTTATTGGGTTCTGGCCTTTGGGGCATAGGTAGAAGTGTGATACACCATTCTAGGACCAGCCTTCCAAATTCCCCGCATAGGCCTCCAGGGTCTCTCCTTATGCTCATCGACAGGCTGGATGGATAGAATAAAGTGGAAGATTCTGAAGCTCAAGGGGGTGGCAGAGTCAAGAAACATTCCTGTTCAGTGCTGTAAAGAAGTCTTGTCCCCGAATGACTATGTGGGTCCCTGGTCTCTAGCTTTCCCCTGACCATGCTTTGGAATGTGATGTAAGAAACAGTCTTTCCTTGTAATATGTCAACTATGATTTATTAATTTTTTACAGTAGTTATCCCATCCTGACTAATATATCACATTAGTTGGTGAAATGCACATACAAAAAACAAATCTGAGATGTGTCTGTCTACTCCCATCGCATCTCCAGTGTCAGTCACACTGAGAAAAGGAAGACCACAGTCCAGCTGCATTCACTTCTGGGGTCAGGAATGGGTAAGAGGTCTGTGTATTGTAGTTTGTCCTTATTGTTTAGGCCATCAGAGGATAAGGACAATGGGTATTCAATCATCTTCATAACATGACCTTCAGTTTATACGTGCTTTGTAACTTCTAAAAGTGATTCTTCAATACATTACTTTATCTGATTAAATTGAATAAGAACAAGTATACCCATTCTGCTGATGAAGAAGCTGAGACTTAAATTTAGTAAGATTTACCTGACTCCTCAGATACACATGAAGGTCAAGATTATGATTTATGTCTGCAGATTCTAAATCCAGTGACTTACTGAAGAGAAGGTGAAGAAGTGTGGGGCATCCGGAAGCCAGAGTTGAGGTTAGTCTACATGAAGCAAGTTCAAGCTCCTGTCTACTTGCAAGAAGAAAGACATAAATCATATGTGGCGTTCTAAACTTTCCAAAGTATTCTCATAACGGCCATCTTATTTGATCCTCATAATAACCCTGTGAAGTAAGCAAGGATGACACTATTATCCCCATTTTACAGATGAGGAAACTGAGGTCCAAAAATCTGAAGTGATTTTTTTCCTAGGTGCATAAATTGTTAGTGACAGAATTAAGAGTTGAACCTAGGTCTCCTGACTCCCACATCCAATGGTTGTTGGTGGATTGTGGTTCTTCTCCATTCCTGATCTCAGAGAACACTTTGCCTAGAATGATAGTTTCTCACCAGCCAAGGCTTTATTTTCTGGGACTCGATATCTTTTCATGAATTGGACATTTTTCTCACTTTACTTCTAATGCATTTTAGCTCAGGGAAAATCAATGATTTTAAAGAAGATGGAAAGTTTCCTTAAGCTACGAGCTGCTTTTTTTCTTATTCTTTCTTGATTTTCATTATCCAGGACCAAGACACATTCCTGTTCAGTCCTACAGTATTTGATATTAACCAGATGGTGTTACAGTGGGGAGTCACCATTACTCTGGCAGGGTACAAGATAGGATGGATCAGGGAAGGGAGGGTACAGGGTATCACAGACACTTGGATAAGGGATCACAGGCTCTGAAACAGCTGACAAGAAAGTAAAGATAAAACAACAACAACAGCAACAAACAGACTGAAGGTGACCACCACTGTCAGGCACAAGTGTGCTCCATTGCCCCTGGCAGCTGAGAAGCTGAAGATAATTTGGGGGAGAGAAAATCGTAAATAATTTCAGTGATTTGGCTCAAGAAGGAATGGGCATTCCCTCCTACAAGGAATGATGGCAGGAGGCGTGGCAAAGGGAATACAGGCAGAGATGGTGTAGGGTCTGAATGGTGGCCCCCAGAACCTATGAATATTGTGGTATCTTATATGGCACAAGATGTGATTAAGTTCAGGGTCTTGAAAGGAGGTGCTTTTTTCCTGTGTTATTTGTGTAGGCCCTAAATGCAATCACATGTATCCTGTTCAGGAGAGAGGCAGAGGCAGTTCTAAGACAGATGCACAGAGGAGAAGGTAATGTGAAGATGCAGCAGAGAGAGACGAAGCAAGACAGGGAATGCCAGCAGCCATCAGAAGTTGGATGAGGCAAGAAATGAGTTCTTCTCTAGAGCCTCTGGAGAAAGAATGGCCCGTCTTACTCCTTGACCTCAAACTTCTGGCCCCAAGAACTGTGAGAGAATGAATTTCTGTGATTTTATGCCACCAACGTTGTAGTCATTTGTATGGTACCTCTAGAAAACTAAGACTGTTGGGTTACAAGAACCAAAAGCCTGCAGAGAGGCAAACCCAGAGAGTTTAACTCTTGCCGCGTGTGTTCAGAATACGGAGATAACAAAAGCATCTGACATTCCAGACCACAAACACATCTGACTTATGCTGGTTGGCTTGGAGCATAATTCCAAATTGAGTTCTACTTTAAAACTACAATGGAAAGCAGAATGTGAGAATTCCAGGCTCCTTTGGAAGTTGAGACAACTAACAAGCCAATGAGTACCCACCATGGCTTTGTAGGTTTTCAGCGTAATATGATTATGATCTCTATACCCCCACCAAAAAGCACACATGCATGCCCTTTGATCTCTCCTTCCACACCCAGGAGAGAAGTCTGAGAATTTGGAAGAAGTCAGATTAGTGAAAAAGAAATTTGACACGTAATCCATAGTATGTAGGCAGGGCTTGCAGATAATTGTTCTTTTAGCATAATAAGGTCAAATTTATATTACTAGGAAGAAAAATGTTTCTTTATGCAGATACAAGCCACAATGAAGTTTTTTTTTTTTTTGAGTAAAAAACTCATTCTTGAAGAATGAGATGTGACTACATTTTTTTTAGCTATTTGAGGGAAAAGTGAAAAGATCTGTGTGCCACCCACCCCACCCTTACCTGACAAGGACACTGACATTCATATTCCCCTTCTGGAGCAACGAAAATGGGCAGAAGAAGAAAGACATTGGATTCACAACAAGCACCAGAGACAGGGCAATTTACACATCAACTATTGGGATTTAACAGTTTCTGAAGGAGGGGTAGTATGTAAAAAAGTGGGAGTGGGCAGAAAGGATTTCGGGAGGCAAGCACGATTTAACAGACAAATGCAGTCTCCTTAAGAAAGGAGGGAGCGTTACACCCTTTGAAAACTCGGCGATGTCCACATGGGACCCCTGATTATCTGCACAGGGAGAGCCTGATGCTTCCTACACAGAAGGGAACACAGTTCACTAGACCCTCAACTTCTGGTTCAATTCCTGGTAGACTCTGCAATCTGAACCACAGCCTCTGAGTGAAAAAAATTGCCTGAGGCTTCTTAGGTCACATGTAATGTGTGTGTGTTTGTGTGTGTGTGTTTGTGTGTGTGTGTGTGTGTGCACATGCATGTTCCCTTTGCAGAAATTATGGCCAGGGCAGTACCTGAAGTAGGGAGGGTATTAACTCCTCCACAGCTGATTAATTGAGGAACGAGG
Source organism: Colobus angolensis palliatus (assembly GCF_000951035.1). Lineage (NCBI taxonomy): Eukaryota > Metazoa > Chordata > Mammalia > Primates > Cercopithecidae > Colobus > Colobus angolensis. The sequence continues at coordinate 5,959,999 of NW_012118710.1, read as the reverse complement.
TGAGTGGAGAGGAGGAGTATGTACCCACAGTGGATGATCCAGTTGGTGCTTCCAACTTCTTCACTCAGAAAATAACATAAAAGGGCAGTTACACAGATCATATAAAAGTTGAAGTATTCATTAAACACCACCACATTTTCCCATGCCCTTTAGGAGGTATAATGGAAAAGGAACAAGCATTGTAATCAAGTCGAATCCCAGCTCCAATACTTAGCTGTGTATCTTTAGGCAAGTGATTTAATCTCTCTGAGTCCCATTTTCCTTTCTCTAAGAAGGGCCAGTGTCTATTTCTGACAGTTGCAGAACTAAATGAATGACGTGTGTAATTTATTTAAATATAGACACAGAGTCAAAATTAAATCCCCTTGAAAGCAATATTGGTTTCAATATTCTGCAGAATCCAACTGATATCTGAGATGACCTTCTTTAAACAGGAAACTCAGAATTGACTGTTCTTTTTAATCAACAGCAATTACTTCTTTCAAAACTCTTGCTCTTGATGCAAATCTTAACTTATCCATTCACCTCCTAACTAGAACTCATGGAATATACGTTTTTCTAACTGCCAAGAAATCCTAAACTCAGAGTTGGATTTTCTATCCTTCCATTTGATGTCGCCATTAACATTTTACATTTGCAGAAACCTACTAACTATTTATAGCCATTTGCTCTTATTACTGGGGGTAGGCACCAGGCAGTCAAGACCTCCTGTTTGGGAACTGTCAGCAAATCAGCGAGAGGGGAAGTGGGAAACTCGGAGCCCAGCGTTTGTTGTTCTTCTTCCCCCTCCCTCCAAGCTTTCTGGCAGCCAAGGGAATAGGCAGAGCTAACAAACCACAGTGGGCCTCCGACCTCAGCCCTCTTCCCACAACACTAAAAACACAACAAAATTGCCAGCCTTTGCGTGCTGTCCCTTTCTATTTCATTAGGTCAGTGAAAAACAGAACCAGCAAAAAAACAAATTTTTCTTTTAATTTTAATATTGTCAATTGTAATAAACTCAACTAAGTTCCACTAGCAAACTGTTTTCTGCTTGTTCAGGGAAATTAAGTTGTAGTCTTCAAATGCTGCTCTAACTAGATGTTTGGTTTTGGAATAAGGTTACAGCATCTCATGACACTAATGAATTCTGCTGGCTCCTAAGGATCTGGGGCTGATGCTGAGCTTGTGGGACTATTTGATTCATTTAACACTCGTGACTCGCTTAATACAATGTGTAAACAAAAGAAGAAATACCTTCTGAGGCACTGGAAGTACTTCATCACATCTGACAAGGTAGTCATAGCAAGTGTGTTGACTCTTTCCTTCCTCAGCCTCTCAGTTAGATTTGCACATACATGCAGCTGAACCTTAAGAGTTATTGGAACAGTTGAGATAAGTACAACTTTATTATGTTGAGGCCAAGGATTGAGGGACTCTGGGCAGCTGAGTGTTAGGTGAAGGCAGGTAGACTCCAAAGAAGAGGTTTCTTGTTTCTCAGGGGTCCCCCAGTGTGTTAGTCCCTTCTTGCATTGCTATAAAGAAATAACTGAGACTAGGTAATTTATAAAGAAAAGAGGTTTAATTGACTCATGGCTCTACAGGCTGCACAGGAAGCATAGTGGCTTCTGCTTCTAGGGAGACCTCAGGAAACTTCCAATCATGGCAGAAGGTGAAAAAGGGGAGCAACTGTCTCACATGATGGCAGCAGGAGCAAGAGAGAGAGAGCAAGGGGCAAGGGGCTACACACTTTTAAATGAACAGATCTCACAAGAACCCACTCACTATTGTGAGAACAGTACCAAGAGGATGATACTAAACCATTCTTGAGAAATCCACGTCTGATATGGTTTGGCTATTTCCTCACCCAAATCTCAGCTTGAATTATAGTTCCCATAATCCCCACATGTTGTGGGAGGGACCCAGCGGGAGGTAATTGAATCATGGGCGTGGTTACCTCCATGCTCTTCTAGTAATAGTCAATGAGTTCTCATGAGATCTGATGGTTTTATAAGGGGCTTTCCCCCACCTTCACTCTCATTCTTCTCCTTACTGGTGCCATGTGAAGAAGGACATGTTTGCTTCCCTTTTCGCCATAATTGTGAGTTTCCTGAGACCTCCTCAGTCCTGTGAAACTGAGTCAATTAAGTCTCTTGGCTTTATAAATCACCTAGTCTCAGATGTGAAAGGCAAATAAACCTTGGGGCCCCAAAATCACTAAACTAAAGGGAAAAGTCAAGCTGGGAACTTCTTAGGGCCAACCTGCCTCCCATTCAATTCAAAGTCACCCCTCTGCTCACTGACATAGATGCATATCTGATTGCCTCAATTGGAGAGCTAATCAGAAACTCAAAAGAATGCAACCATTTGTCTCTTACCTACCTGTGACACAGAAGCCTACTCCCCACTTCAAGTCTTCCCACCTTTGCTTCAAGTTGTCCTGCCTATCCAAGCTGAACCAATGTACTTTTTACATATATTAAGTTATGTCTCATGTTTCCCTAAAATGTATAAAGCTAAGCTGTGCCCCAACCACCTTGGACATATGTCTTCAGGACTTCCTAAGGCTGTGTCGTGGGTGAGTGTCCTCAACCTTGGCAAAATAACTTTCGAAATTAACTGAGACATGTCTCAAATTTTTGGCGTTCACATAGGTATGTCTTTATTAGCATGAGAACAGACTAATACAACCTCCATGATCCAATCACCTCACCAGGCAACACAGATCCAAAGCATATTAGTCAGTTTCTTCCCAGGAGGTCCTGATCCAAGAATGCTCTCTAGACCTGGGGCCTTCTTGGACCAGCAGCCCTTAGTTGGTGTCCTGGTTGTGCCTGGGTCAGAGTGACAGCAGAAACAGTCATTGCTCTCCATATTGGTCTTTTTCAGGCTGGGAGAAACAGGCGAGTGCTGAGGAATCTGAACTCAAACCACAAAGCCATAAGCTTAGTGGAATAGCTCAGATCTGAGAAAGAATAGTGGGAACACGTTGACTGGTAGGACTTTGCAGATCTTCTCTGAAGTGAATTTCTCCCTCACACTTCCAGGTTAGAGAGCGTGAAAGGTGTCATCTGAGACAGAGATGCTGTCACATGCCTTCATCCCCCTGCCGGTGAGGATGAGGATTCGCTTTCTGCTTGTTTCTGCATTCTTGCTCTCACTATTTCCAGTTCTATTCCAAACCTCTCCCAGTCACTGAACCCTCATGCTCCTTCTGCTGAAGGATCTTCAATAGCTATTCTCTCTGCCAGAGCTTCCAGTGTTCTTCTCTTGAATAACTCCTGTACATCTGGGCTTCGGAGGTTTCCCCCACAACCCTCTTTCTTCTGCCCAAGTCTGAGTGCAGGGCTATTCCCTCAGCAATTCCTTAATACCTTCCATTGTCTGTTTCCTTGTCAGTATTCCCCCAACTGCTGTCTGAGTTTCACGGGGTGAGGCCATGTCTCCCTTGCCCACTACTGCATCCTTGGTACCTTGTGAGATTTTACGGCATATACTTGCTAGGTATTTGCAATCTGAGTGGATAACAGAAAAGCTGTGTGTCTGTAAGCAGGCACGTGTTTGAGGCCACTGGTGGGAGTTAGAAAGGAAGAGAAAGAACTTCCACTCAAACTATGGAAGGTTTCATTCCCTGAGCACTAGCCATCTCTCCCTTTTCAGTAGGCACTTGAACATGTGAGATATAAAACGTGAAGCAGCTCTCTGGTTGTTTTAACTGTCCACAAAAAATAAGACTCAGATCAGTATTCCTCCAGCCTCTATAAGTTCTTAAGTACTTAGGTATTCCCGTTGCATCTGTCTCAGTTCTGGGTATCCCTTATAACACACCATCACAGCCCCCTTCTATGCTTGGGTTGTTTCCTGTGTCCGGTTAGCTTGATTCACTCATTAGCCTCAGCTCTTTAGTCTGGGACCTGGACTCTATTCTTTGGCGTGGGCTGAACATGCAAGATTTTCCCTTCATCAGGCTAATGAAGTAAGAGTCTTATGTCATCATTAGTGCTGGTGTTAATCCAAGCAGAACTAATACTGGTGTTGTTCCAAGTAGAATGAACCAAGCCCAGCCCCCAACAAGCCAGATGTTAGTCAGGCATTTCTTACCGAAGTTAATGAATAACTCCCTTGGGTTCCACAAACAGCTGAGTCCACCAAATGAACTTCAGGGACCCAGAAGCAAACTGCCTGCCTAATAGAGATTTGTCCTGGGAGGCTACTGAGGGCTTGGAACTTCTGAGCAGAAAGCAAGGGAGTTCCTTTCTCTGGATTGCAGATGACTCCACTGCTCTTAGCTCTCCAAAGAGCTGGCCACGTGGGGTCAACTAACAGACCCAAGGGGGTTCCTAAAGATTGTTTCTTTGCAGATCCCTCTCTTCTTCTGTGCCTATCTCAGTAACTGGGGTTATATGTTTATGTGTTTATTTCCTCCACTAGACAATGAGAGCAAGGACTGTATCTTTTCCCTTCTGTGTCTCTGGCATCTGATAGAGAGATCATTCCACTGTTGTCTGGAAATAACTGATGATAGAATGTCTTCCTGAAGAGGTTTGCTTCATCTTCCAGTTCCACATGGCTTTTCTCTCCCTCTTGATCAAGTAAAATGTATGAGTGCTAGACCTGTCATTTGTACTTGATCACTGCTCTCATAGGAATGTGATAATATGAATAGAAACCATTTATAGCAAGGGCCAGACACTGTGCTAATAAATTTGCATACAGTTTTTAACAACCCTTGAAAGCAGTATATTGATATTTTTCAATGCATGACCAAGGATTGGGGATGGATGGGGAAGCAGTTTAAGTACTTTGCTTACGATGGTAGGACTAGCACAGAGAAGCTCCAGAATGGGAATTAGAGACAAGCTGATGAAAGTCTGTCCATTCCACCAGCAATAGGTCATCTATTCAGCAGGAAGTCACTCCCATACCCTACTAGGAAAAAAAAAAAAAAGGTCAAATGTCTGTGGTATTTCCTACCTAAGCCAATGGGAGGGAGTTCAACCATTTCTTCCCATAGTAGAAGAATTTGTAAGTAAAAGTTTAAAATATTTTGAGAAAAACGGAATAGGAGAAACAGGAGGATAAAAGGAAGCCATTATGAGTAATTTTTAGGTTTGCTAAAATAATGAAGACAATATACTAAAGAGACTATCAGAAAGCAATTTGCAGATGTTTGATTATTACCATGGTCTACCACTGATTTCCATATACCCTACCCCTCCCCACCATACTAGAATGTTTTCAGGCTCTCCCATTCTTCTCAGATACAGTGAAGGACGCATAGAAATGTCTTTTAATTAGTAGCAAAGATAATATGGATACCAAGAGGATTTCCTTCCTGTGGCTGCTCCATCCAGGTGTTCAGAATCTTGTCTATGATAACTCAGTTATTAGCTCCCTCCTCCGGGGCCCCTCTCTTCCCCAAGGTCCCACCACAGACCTGGAGAAGAACTGGAACTTGGAGTTCTGCACTGGAAAATGTGAGACTACCAACCAAACCTCCCATCCTCAACACCATCACCAATGTTGGAGCCTTCCTCCACCCTTGATGATAACATCACATGAGAGTGCACTGGAACCTTCCGACCTCACTCTGCACAATCCCCTCATCAAGCCTCAGCCCCCACCTTGCTATGAACACAATAATGTGTCCTAAAGCCAAGTTCATTTTGTCTCTAATTCCTTTTCCTCTCTTAAAGCAGCACTGAAAAAATCTCTACACCTACTCTTTCTATCATCTATTTCACCTTATGCCTTTTTTCTCTTCCCAACCGGAAATTTCCTCCTTTTCTAATTATCTTTGTTAACAGTGACTAAAACTTTCAGCTACTACTCAAACCAAAATAGTTAGAAGAAAAGAATATAGCAGTAAGCCCATTTTTACTATGCTTTTCTTAAAGGACCTTTGCGGCTGGGCGAGGTACTACATATAGATTCATTCCCCGGGTCAATGCCCAGTCCATTTGTGCAAACCTGTTTTTTGAGCGCCAGACAATGACAATAATAATAGAATAATGTTGAACGTCCAACCCTATGCTCCAGGCGATATGGTGGACTGAGCACTTTCCATACAATATCTATAATGTAATGACACTCTAGAGAAAAAATTATCATCTCCATGTCACCAATGAAGAAAGTGATATCCATCAATGTTAATTGACCTGACTTAAAGTTACTTAGTTGGAGATAAGCTCACTTCTCTTCACTTTGTTAATGAAACAACTGTTCATACCAGAGAGACAGAGGTATGCTAGTGTGCCTGGATTGGTTAGCCACAGCTTCTGCAGGGAATCCCTGAGGGTAACCTTTCTCCTGGGAGAAGCAAGACTTCCAGTCTCTGGCAGGGCCACTGAGGGATGTGTCAGCCCTGCTCTCTATGATCTCAAGTATAACATGACCATATGTGTTCTGGCAGAGAAAATGCCATATTTAGAAAGCACCTATTGTGTATTTTGGGTTTTATACTTACCAGCACATCACTTGATCCTCCACTCTTCCAATCTTTGAACTTCTAGTTTCCAATTGAGATACAGTCCATAATACTATAGTATATGACACTTTATCATGATAAATGAAAACTCAAGGTATTCTTTCAAAGTAATGGTTTCCCAGTTAGGCATAGGAAACTAAAAACATTGTTGAAACTCCTGAAAGGAAATTGAGTTCCTTTCAAGTTCATGGATCCTTTGAGTATGAGATGTTCCATCATTTTAATAATACAACTTACATATGTTATCATATTTTAATGTCACAATTCAAAGGTGTAATTGTAATTATCCTTATTTTATTGATAAGACACTGAGAGTTTAAAGACTAAAAATGATGTGGGCAACAGTGGAACCTGGTACCATCTCACAGCAAGGCCAATACAGGTTGAGCATCTGTAATGTGAAAATCTAAAATCTAAAATGCTCCAAAAGTTGAAACTTTTTGATCACTAGCATAACGCCCCAAGTGGAAAATTCTGCACAGAAGTACTTAACACAAATTTTGTTTTATGCACAAAATTATTTAAAATATTGTATAAAATTACCTCAGGCGATGTGGGTAAGGTATATAATGAAACATAAATACATTTTGTGTTTAGACTTGGCTCCCAGGACCAAGATATTTAATTATGTATATACAAACATTACAACGTCTAAAAACATTCCAAATATAAAACACTTCTGGACCCAAAAATTCCAAATAAGGGTGCGCTACTCAACCTGTATACGGGGTAGCTCAGGAGTTCTAAATTCCAACTTCTCCCAACAGGATTATTTGACTGTCATATTCATTCCACTTAGCTTGATAGTTGATATCAACTTATTGGACAGCCAACTGTTGGTCTAATGCCTGCTTGTTTCTTTTTTATGTTTTTGTTTTTGTTTTTTGGAGATGGCATCTTGCACTGTCGCTCAGGCTGGAGTGCAATGGCGCTATCCCAGCTCACTGCAACCTCCGCTTCCCGGGTCCAAGTGATTCCCCTGCCTCAGCCTCCCGAGTAGCTGGGATTGCAGGCATGTGCCATCATGCTTGGCTAATTTTTTGTATTTTTAGTAGAGACAGGGTTTCATTATGTTGTCCAGGCTAGTCTCAAACTTAGCCTCCCAAAGTGCTGGGATTATAGGCATGAGCCACCACACCCAGCCTAAAGCCTGTTAATCTAAACACTGAAATTTGACGTCTCTGACTAACCTGTTTATGCAAATTAGGAGCATGTGGCCCCATTCTAAATGAGAAAAGCTGTTATTATGATACAGTTGTAAATGTTAGACCCTTATCCTGTTCTAAGCCCTCCCATTAAGACTAAATCTAACCCTGCCTTGAAATAGTCTACCTTCCAGAATATTATGCCCTATACTACCACGCCATCTATATATTCTCAGATGCTATGAGAAATTTTACAACCTCATGATCCCCAGGGTCAAGGTCCAGAGCTGGTAACACATAGGGAGTTTTTGGCAAAAGCAGGGCTAATGAGTAGGCACCCCATACATGTCTTTCCAGGGAAAGAGAAAGACTCAGGGAGAGGAAGAAGAGCTGATGGTTGGGCTGGAGGTTGACGCTAGGCCCACTTGAGCTGCAGGCTTTGTTCTCTCCATGATTCATGAACATGGGCCTGGGCTTTGCTGCCTTGCCAAGGCATATCATCAGTGTGTGGGACCCACACACCCTGAGGTCCCACACATGACATCATCAGTGTGTGGAACCCTCAGGGAGAAGGTAGGAAGGCGTCAGCAGGGCCAGGATAGAAAAAGAGAACAAACCAAGGTCTGGAGGTTTTCTATGTTATTAATTTAAAGAAAATGATGAATTCTGGCTGTTGGGTTCAAAAACAGATGTCTGTGGAAGTATAAGGTCATTCAAGAGCATAGAGTTATAAAAGAAGGTTATAAATGTGCATTGCTGTAATCTCTTAGTTATATCCTTTATTCTCCATCCTGTATCTTATTCTAGTTCACAGGGATGACAGAGTGCAAGAAATTTGTGCTACAGAATTATCTATCCCCTATGCATCTTGATGCCTTTCTCCCCTCTACCCAACACCCATACACATTCATAGACCTACCATGACAGTTTAATCAATAAGGTTAGGTAAATTACGTGTCCTTGTTATCCAATACTTGATATGTACTGGGTAACAGAAGTACCCATTTTATTTACGAAGTTCCCATTTCAGGCAGTGCTCCAGTGGTAAAAATGGTAAAAAAACCATTTAAAGTTTCTCCACGTATATGTGCAACACACATTCCTAAACACTCAAGTATATTTTCCATTTGCATCTTTTCTCAGCAAAAACCCAAACATTCATCTCAATAAAATGATTACCACATGCTGAATTTAATTTCAAAGCTCCAGAGACCCATAGCCTACCCAGATACGTGAGAGCCACAACACACTACACACACCTCCTCACACTGCCACTTCTACCACCCACCTCTGTGCAGCAAATCATTGCACTCAAATGCCCTCACTTCCCTCTCTTCCCTCTGCAGACTGTGAACTCACCAGCTTCGTCTGATCTCTGCCCTCCTTTTCCTCCAAATTAAATTTCAACTTTTTGTAAACCTCTCTGAAAATGACAAGCCAGTGCCAGAGCTGTCTTTTAATACACAAAAGCATAAATAATGCCATCCATCAGGACTGTCACTCAGAAAGATAGATTGCTAGTTGTCCAGACCCCTGAATGACACCAAAGCCAAAGTTAGAAAGTGTCTCCTTTCTTTTCTTTAGTCTCTCTCTCTCACACACACACACATGCTTGCTCACTCTCTCTCTTTTTTATTTGCCGGACTGCTTGATTCTGATTAATGGTCCTGTCAGGGTGGGATTCCACTTGCTCGGATAATGAGTCAAGAATGTATTCCCTGTCACAGGCGCAGCAGATGTCAGGGGCAGAAGGGCTCAGGGATGCCAGAAACAATATACAGTTTCTTCCTAGTCCCCTGACAGGCCAATATGCTGCACAAGGTCTAATTTATGTAGACAAAATGCAGGCGGGGCTGCTGCAACTGGAAAACTGCCCCAGAAAACCCCAGCTACAATGCAGCTTGCAAGCGGGGTCTGTGGGCTGGGGCGGCCAACAGCAGACTGGTAATGAACATCAGCAGCAGACTCAATAGTGCTGCCTCCAAAGGCCTGGACACACCAAGAGGCCCAGGACCTCTTTGACTTCATTAAACTGTACTTTATATCATTATGGGAAGAAATCAAACAGGGCAGAGGGCTTCTGTTTCCTTTAATGGCTTGATTAGGTTATTCACTGCTGGGCTCAGCCATTATCATACTGGGGCTGCTGAAAGCTGCTGAGAATTGTCAGCCTACACAGTTGCTCCAGCCAGACGGACGCCCTCTTTGCTTTGACTGGACTAATTTGATCTCAGAAGTTTGTGCATGGACAGGGACTGTCAGAACTCCCCGTCATTCCACCAGCACTCCAGGAAACAGAGCTGCTCCTTGGCCAAAACATAGATAGATGCTCAGTCTCAGCCCAAAGGTGGACACACTTGTGTACAGTCAACCTGTCCACATAGATTTTGCACATATGCATGTATTTCTTTTTTGAGAAAAATCTCTCAGGCTGTTTCGGGAGTTACGACATTAAAGCAATCTATATTTCCCTTAGGAATTAAAATGGGACCACATTCCCCTGACAACTCAAGCAGTTAAATGCTAAGGACCCACTGGAATCAGATAAATCAAAATCAGGCAGCGGGGACTGTCAAGTCACTCAGACTGAGAAGATAAAATTCCTGTGTTTACCAGCTTGCATTTTAATCTTAACCATGTCATAAGAATCTTCCACTAAAGGAAAAAAAAAAACTTCAAAGAGATGCTAAAACTCATTTTAAAAGGCTCTCTGCTTGCCTTCTACACCTCATTTCTGTGGGTACAGTGGATTATTGGGATAAGGTCTCTGGCTTCAGGTCTTAGGTTGCGGGTCCCATTAAAAGGTGGCAAGCAGCATGAAAGCCTAGTCAAAATGTTATAGGCTTAGCTGACTTCTCTTTCTTATAGTTTTTTTCGTATTTTATTAACATGCTTTTCTCCTTCGCTATATATATACTTTTTAATTTAAAAAGGATGTTGCCATATGTGAGCCAATGTGATGTGGTAGAAAGAATATGGATTCTAGAGATGGGCAGGTTGGTATCTGAGTGAGGCTCTGCGTGGCACTTGGGTTGAGGCTTTGGACAAATGCTTACCCTCTGAGCCTCATTCCTTTTAACTGTAAAATGTGGCTAATGTGATCTACAAGGTAGCATCTGAGGTCATGCATACACAGTGCAAAGTTATGTGTTAGGCCTTGTTTGAGCATTTTCTAAAAGCCAGCTAGCGAAAATATGGTAGCAATTATTATTACGTATTTTGTTCCAGTCCCTAACATTGTATGATGCAGAAGCTACTACTGTGCCACTATGATTACATAGAAACAGAAATTTAAAATGTCTCAGAAATTAAATGTCCCTGTAGTCATCACCCACTTAAATCGAGCTCACATACAACAGTCTTGAGTATATATGTACCAGTCTCATCCTTACCTGGACCTCTCAAAGCCCATCTCAGTGGCAAGCACGTTCCCCAACTTCGGCCTCTTAGTCTACCCTTTTAACCCTATTCCTTCCAAATCCTGTGTGTGTTTATTGGGTCTCGCATCCACACACATTTCTCCACTAAGTAGCCACTTGAGATTTTCACAAGAGGTAGCAATGGGAAAAGAAAACAAACAACTTCCTCAAATAGTTTGCCTCCTCAAAAGTGAAAAAATATACTGTTTAATGATAAAAATAAGTTGCAAAGAGTACGTGCAATAAAATCCAATTTATGTTAAATACGTGCATTTTAAAATTCATGTATTTAATGTTTGGAAAGATACATAAGAGATTTAGCAGAGATACCTCTCGGTGGTTACCTCCAAGGGGTTGTATTTTTTATCATTATATGTTACTTTTATATTAAAAAAACAATTTTTAAATAAAATAAAGAAAAAGAAGTGGAGAGGCCAACTTAAGCAACCTACTTCCTGAACTCCCCCAACTTAAAACACTGACTTCTCTAATGGTCTAGAATTTACTGGAGAATCATCAAGCCAAAGCAAATTTAACAATATGAATGAGCCCCACTTTCTGAAAATTCAGTGGGCAAAAACCCAAAAACATCAGAAGAAACTGCAGCACAGAACCTGGCTCAGCCATGGCAGTAAAGGAAGGTGGGAAACAGGGTTGACAGTGGGCAAAGGCAGTCATTGGCCCACAGTGCTGAGTGCTAAGGAGAGGTCACAAAACAGAGGAGAGTGTGGGATGTTTTGCAATTATAAGAAGATTTTCGTGTTACAAGTGATTCATTGGAAATCCCCTGAAATTTGTTTAGACATTTGTATATGAAACCAAAGGGCTAGAGCAGGGCAGGAACATTAACATTTGCAAGTTTTAGGGGACATCTGACCAAATGGTGAACAATTGGATAGGGAGGTTAGGCAGCAAATGCTCACTTCCTCCAAAATAATAAGCCAAGAAAAGCAATCTATACAAAACTTGTGAGGAACAACTTATTGTGTAAAATGAGCTACATTTGCACCAACTTGACCTTGGAGCATGCCTGTTTTGATTTGTCTGAGTGGAGGTCATTCATCACAGACTACAATATCCCAGAGCTGAGGCACTAAGCAAGGTCACCCAAAAGATGCCAGGGTGAGCACATTGGAATAAAAACTGAGAAGAACAGTGGAATGGAAAATTAATTTTAAATCCTAGTTACTGAACTGTTTCCAAAGGCCTGGCTGTTCCAGGGTGTGGAGAAGTGTGGTGTGAAAATCGGCCCTGCCTGACTTTATGCCCCTGTCTAGAGGAGGTTGAACACTCTGGCCTTGCTAATGTTGCTAGAATTGTATCATCATTGGAAACAGTGACTTCATTGGCTGTGAAGGGTTAAGAACTGCAGAGATGAAGGGTATTTCTGTTAGTAAGCCATTTGCCTCCAGGCATTCCCTGAAATGTTCCTACAGAGTCCTAATGAAGGAAAGAACCAGAAACAAGAGCTGGTTTCATTTCTAGCCTCACACCCATCTGGATTTCCTGCCTCTGTTCCTCTTTAGCACTTAGGTTTTCCTATTTGCCTGAGGTCGACTTTCCCTATCATCCTGGTCAATCATGCATCCTGCCTTCCAGGCCAGATCTGATGCATCCTTCTCTGACTTTCTTGTTGTAGACTGCCTTAAATCCTTTTTGGGAGGCAGGTTCCCAGATGTGAAATATAAAGTCATGTCAGGAGCCTTCCCTTGCTATCCCTGCTGTCCCTGGGGATACTCTCTCTAGGGACATGTGGTGGAGGGGAAAGTTGAACAATTGGCCTTACTCCTGCTCCAGTCAAAGAAGCACAGGTCCTGTTTAGCAGGTGCCTAAGTCCTCAGCAAGGCTGCTCTCCACTGATGATACTGGTGATCAGTGGGGGAGGTCGGGGTTGTGAACCCAAACCTGGAAGTTACTGTCATAATTATCTCCCCATACCAAAAACACATGGGGCCCTGATGACAGTTGAAGGCGGTTTTTGTTGGAGAGTCTGGTGATCACCCCAGTTCATGTATCTTCTCCTAGGAGAAGCCTCTCTAGTCAAAGTCATTCCCTCCCACATACTACTCACTATATTGCTTTCCCCGTTCTTCTTGTTTTTGTTTTTGTCTTCATTAAGCTTATCTTAAAATTTGGGTTTCCTCAAAAGCAGAACCCAAGGCAGGAACTTGGGTGTAGAAAATTTTTTTGGCAGGTGATTCCAGGAAGCAGAAGTGAGGGAGGAAGGGGAAAAAGAGGAGAAGCCAGTATTCACATGTGTATTACTGTCCCTGCTGTAGGCAATGGGACTTGGCTCCATTCAGGCTCCTGAGAAGATGAGAAGAGCTCAGAACACAGTCCAGCACTGTTCACCTAAAAGATTGGGAGACTGGAGCATCTATACATCATTCCCAGCTATCCCTGCTAGTGAAGGGTTTCTCTGGGAAGCATATTCGTCCCTCACTGCTGGCCTGCTACTGGACAAAGGGCTCCTGGGCCAAAGGGACTGACAAAGGCACCAGAGGTGTCTCTACAACACTAACTGTGAAATTCCTTATTTACAAGATGTTCACTTGTTTAATGTCTTTCTTACCCCAACTTAAGAGCAGAGATTCTTCCAGGAGAGGAGAGTCTTCTATCTGCACGACCTCCAGGGAAGCATAAGAAATATTTGTAAGAATGAGAAAATGGTACCACTTCCACCCCACTTAGGTGGTCACTGCCCTCAGGTCCAGGACTCAGCAAGTGGAGCTCGGGTTAAATGTAGTTCCCCACTGAGCCCCTCAGCTGGGTGCTCCTGGGCAAGGGAAAACCCCTGCAGTCATAAGGAGACCCTTGGACATTCCTTATGTCTGGTTTGATGGAGCATCCCCTACACCTAGATTAAGAACTGCCACTAGTGCATGCTTAACTGATTTTGTTGGATTAAAGAGTTCAAGTCACCTTAGTCAATCCCTTTATGTGAATCATAAGCTCCATAACCTTTTGTATCCTTTGAACACCAGAAGTAGTTCTCTCTTCCGGACTTGAGTAGCCACGTGAAAAGGAGAACTGCTTTATAATCTCAGTGTCTGCTGTCTGTCTGCTAGGGCTCAGGAGTAAGATGAGGTCTGCCCTTGAATGGCTCATTCATCCATAAGTTTCCACTTCAGGCTGCAGTTGCTTCTTGCCTAAAAATTCTGAATGTAAATACATTTCCAATATACCAGTCTCTCTCTCGCTCTCTCTTTCTCTGTCTCTCTCTCTCTCTCCCTCTCTCTCTCTCTCTCTCTCACACACACACACACTCCCATCTTTATTCCCTTTGAGTTCTATTTTAGAAATCTATGCCCCTTCCACATTTGCCTAATTTTCATAATATAATTTACCATATGTTAAGGCAATTTTGACTATTATTAAAAAACTTTTTTGTTTTTCTGACAAAGGGTCTTACTGTGTTGTCCATGCTGGAGTGCAGTGATGCAATCATAACTCACTGTGTCTCCATTTCCTAGGCTCAAGCCATCCGCCCACCTCAGCCTCCCAAGTAGCTGGGACAACAGGCAAGCACCACCACACTCAACTAGTTTTCCTTCTTCCCTCCCTGCCTACCTCCTTCCCTCCCTCTCTCTCTCTCTTTCCCTTTCTTTCTTTCTTTCTTTCTTTCTTTCTTTCTTTCTTTCTTTCTTTCTTTCTTTCTTTCTTTCTTTCTTTCCTTCCTTCCTTCCTTCCTTCCTTGAGACAGGGTCTCACTATGTTGTGCAGGCTGGTCTTGAACTCCTGGCCTCAAGCAATCCTACTGCCTTGGCCTCCCAAAGTGCTAGGATTGCAGGCATGGGTCACTGTGCCCAGCTAATTTTTTTGTTTTTTATTTTTGTAAAGATGGAGTCTTGCTATATTGACCAGGCTTATCATAACTTTTAATCCCCTCTGTAATTTACCTCTACATAGCTCCTGGGGTGATTGTGTCACTTCCCAGCTTACAGTTCTTCTTAGCTTCCTATTACTCATGGATAGGATCAAGACTGTACTTCTCAACATAGTGTACTAGGACTTCCAAAATCCCACTTTAATCCACCCTTCCTGTATTACCTTGTACCTGCACTATATAGAATCCTATAAAATTCAATCCAGTGGAATTAGATATGTTGGTTTTTCCTAAGGGTGTAACATTTTCCCCTGCTTAAAATGTCCTTCTTCCCCTTCACTATGAACTTGTGCTCATTCTTTGAAGTCCAGCATAAATATTACCTCCTTTGTAAAGACTTCCATTGCCTAGTCCTCCCCTCAACTGTGGTGGAATGAAGTTTATCCTCTCCTGTATTTCCATAAAACTTCAAAAGCAGCACCTACCATGCCATGTTGCAGTTGTCTAGCTATGGGACAGTCTACCCGAACAGACTCTATGTCCCTTTGAGGTAGGAGGTGGTGCCTGACTCAGGAGGTGGAATTCAACTCTGGAGGTGTAGCTTGGACACCAGACCTAATTAACAACTAGCTAAAACAGGGACAGGGTGAAAGCACCTCCCCATAGACATGCTTACCAATATGTCATGTCAGTTTACCATTGCCGTGGCAATGCCTGAAAGCTAATACCCTTTATCGAGAAATTTCTGCATAATCCAACCCTTAATTTGCATATAACTAAAGTTGAGTATGAATATGACTACAGAACTGCCTCTGAGCTGCTATTCTGGGCTCACTGCCTATGGGTTAGCCCTTTTTTTGCAAGGAGCAGTACCTCTGCTGCTGCTGTGCATGGTCGCTTTGATAAAAGTTGCTGTCTAACACCACCACTCACACTTGAATTCTTTCCTGGGTGAAGCCAAGAACCCTCTTGGACTAAGTTCCAATTTGGGGGCTTACCTGCCTGCAGTACCATGAAGGCCTTACTCAACCACAACATCCCAGCCTCTGTCATCAAGTCTAAAATAAGAAAGATTCTCAATAAATGTTGAAAAAAAATGATGGATGCATGAATGAGAATAACATACTCCAGGTACTGCATTTTCCCCCATGATCCCCACAAGCTGGCCAAGTCCTCCGTTAGGCATCATTTCCCAAACCGACAAGAGAAATTCACCTAATTCTCGGATACCACTGTCCTCTCCTTCTCTATGCCTCTGCACAAGGCTCTCATCAAGTTCAGGATTGGCTTCAGTTTAGGAAAAAAAATACGTCTCTCCATAGACACAATACAGCCAGCTAATTTATATGAGGAGGCGACTTCAGTCCCCTTGCTTCTTGGACTGAGCAGAGAGAACAAGGTGAGGAGCTCCAACATGAGTTACGGCCTCATTCAGTCTGGGCTCTCTCTAGCATCAGGGCCTTCTGCTCTTTTGACAGAAGTTTATGTTCTAAGTCATTAAGGTTTTCTGCCAAAACACAACGTCTTTCTCTTTAAAGGCCTTGTTCCCACTCAGAAGTTTCTTAATCAGAAACAGTGACCAGCTGTTAAACTCAAAATAAAGGAAATAAAATTAAATATCCCAATTGCTTTTTGCTGGTTTGGGCTTTAGTTTCATTTTATTATTTTCTTTACAAGCCTTAGGCTTATAGGGGAACTCCCCAGTGCCCACCTTCCCATTCTGTTGTGGAATGAGAGAGGTGTGATGCCCAACATGACGTTTGAGTTATAGGTGCTCTAAGCCATTTGCAAATATTGATGAATTTGGGATGTTAAGCACCAGTGTTTCAAACTAGCATGTCTGGACTGTGGTTGAGAGACTGTTGTGGGCTCCTAGCTGCATAGGTGCTGGGCATTTTCGGAGCCAAAGAAACAATGGCTCAGGAGGGAAGAAGAGGATTCTGCCAGCTTATACTTTTACAAATGGATTCCAGCTGCCCTTCCTACTCATGAAAGGTCATTGTAACAGTCTGCCTCTTTGATCCAACCATGGAAATACCTGGTATAAAGCCATTCAAGTACAGCTTAGAGAAAAGTCCAGAAAAGAGAGTGAAAAGTACAAAGAAAAGGAAATGATAAGAACTAGAAGAATTGGGTAGAGAGAATCATTGGATTAGAAATGGAAATCATCTGGTTCATTATATAGGTTGTACAAATCAGAAGAGTGGGATCCAGAAAGACTTCGACTCACAAAGGGGGAGAAAAATTGTTCAGTGCCCTCTTCCCCTTACTGGATGAGGGAAGGCATGAAGGAACAGGCAGGGCAAAGCCTAAAATTTGGCACATTTCCTGGCACAAAGTAGACAATAAACACCTGGTAAAATAACGTTAAATAAGAGTTCAGTCGGAGAATAATATAACCCAATATTTTCTCTGCCCCTCGGGCAACTTCACACAAAAAAAGTTTGGATGTATTAATATGTTTAACTTTATTTTGAAATAATTCCAAATTTACAGAAGGTGTAAGAGTAGTACAAAAAGTCTCTATATACCCTTTACCCAGATTCATCGATCTGTAATTGTTTACCACATTTCTGCTCTATATCTGATTATATGCACCCACGTATTCTTCCTGAACCATTTGTGAGTAGGTTTCTCTGTGTTTGTTTCCCCTCATTCCTTCAATGTGTATTCACTAAGAACAAGGACATTTTTTCATACTTATCGAATCCAGGAATTTTAACATTCATACAATACTTTTATCTAATCAACTGTCAACTTTCACTAGTTGTCTTAATGATGTCCTTTACGGCATCTTCCCCATAGAGCAGAGGTCCCCAATCCCTAGGCCATGGCCTATTAGAAAACAGGCTGCACAGCAGGAGGTGAGTGACTGACCAGTGAGCATTACCATCTGAGCTCCACCTCCTGTCAGATCAGTGGCAGCATCAGATTCTCACAGAAGCATGAACCCTGTCGTGAACTGCACATGCAAGGGATCTAGGCTGCATACTCCTTATGAGAATCTAATGCCTGATGATCTGAAGTAGAACATTTTCATTCAAAACCATCAACTCCCTTCCATGGAAAAATTGTCTTCTATGAAACCAGTTCCTGGTGCCAAAATGTTTGGGGACCACTGTCATAGAGGACCCAGTATAGGATCACATCTTTGCACTTAATCATCACATCTCATTAGTTTACCTTGATATGCACAGTTCTCAGCCTATCCTTGTCTTTTCTGAACTTGACATTGATAAACAGTGCAGGCCATTTCTCTTACAGAAAGACCCTCATTTTGGATTTGTCTGATGGTTCCACAGGATTAGATTCAGATAGTGCCCTTTTGGCTGAATCGCAACATAAGTGGTGCTGTGTTTTTCTCAAGGTATAGGAGACAACTACAAAAAGCCCTAGCGTATTCCTTAATCAGCCTACTCCTAGCCTACTCCTTAACCAGACACAACTATGAAAAATCCTAGCCTACTCCTCAATTGCTCACACAGACTGAATAATCACAGTATTAGCATACATTCCAAACATTCTGGAGGCAAACGTTCTGGAGACACATCTGGATGCACACTGAGTTTGTTTGCCTCTTATCCATGATGCTAATTGTGATGAGTGGCTTCTCTGCTGTACAGTCACTATTTTCCTATTGTAATTAATAAGCAATTTGGAAGGAATGTTTTGAGGCCATGTCAATGGCCTGTTCTTCATCAACCCCCACAATGAACTAAGCAACCAGTGAACTTTTTCTTTTATCCATTGCGTTGTAGAGTTGTCTTACACTGAGCATTCCTTTGTCCTTCTGGTGTATTCTCTTTTTGAGTTTTAATTTTTTTTGAGATTTTCTTACTTTTTGACAATACTAGATGTTTCAGACTCCTTTGTGTTTCCCTGTCCTGTCTATGACACCAGCCTTTCTCCAAGGATTCCTGATTCTTCTAAGTGAAAAATAGCATTTACAAACCGATATCAAGTGACTTATTTTGTCATTGGGATGCCACTGTTTTAAGGCGATACTGACAGAATTGGTGAATATACATTTTTACTTATCTGCTTATATTGATATCTCCAATACAAACCATCTCTTCAGTGATATTTCTTGTCTTTCTCTATTTTATATTTTTACATACTTACTTCACAGTGAGAATCCTGGCTCATCAAACAAACAAAAAAATAAATTTGTTTATTTCCTCAATCCTATAAGACTCAAAAGCAAACTAGTTTTAAAATGATTGCATCCATACCATTACAAAAAATTACTAAGAAAAGTTCAAGATATGTTTGTATCCTTGTCTTCTATGGAAGACATATATAGTCAAGACACTGTGTTGAAAAGTTACTTGGAATAATTTGTATTCCTCTCTTTGGTGTGATTATATCATTTCATTGAAATGTAGTTAGGTCTATTTATTTCTGTTTCCAAGCAGTTTTAAGGCTTTCTCCCCGTCCACATTTAATGTTTAAATTTATAGAAAAATAATATCATTTCACAAATCAAAACTATGTGGAAAAGTATGTCCAAAGAAGTGTTCCTCCTCATCCTATCCAACCACTCTGTTTTCCCTCTACTTGCACTTCTGGTAGATTACCAACTCCATTAGTCTCTGGTTTATACTATCTGGATATCCTTTCTCCCAAACAAACAGGAAAAGTATTAGTTATTTCCAAAAAAATGTAAAACGTTTTTAAAAAACAGATATTTGTAATTTTCTTATTTCCCTTATTATCCCAAAGTAGCATACAATCTATGCATTATTTTGAATTTTCTTCTTTCATTTAACATATCTTGAAATTCACGTCATAACAAATCATAGACTTCTTTTTTTTTTGAGACAGAGATTTGCTCTTGTTGCCCAGGCTGGAGCCCAATGGCACAATTTCGCCTCACTGCAACCTCTGCCTCCCAGGTTCAAGTGATTCTCCTGCTTCAATCTCCCGAGTAGCTGTGATTACAGGCATGTGCCACTCCGACCAGCTAATTTTGTATTTTTCGTACAGACAGGGTTTCTCCATGTTGGCCAGGCTGGTCTTGAACTCCCGACCTCCAGTGATCTGCCCGCCTCAGCCTCCCAAAGTGCAGGGATTACAGGCACGAGCCACCACACCCTGCCAGAAATCTTCTTAATTCTTCTTTTTGTTAGTCTTCCATCATGTGAATATACCAGTTTATTCAATCAATTTCCTATGTTTGAGCATTTATGTAATTTCTAATATTGTGCAACTACGAATAACGCTGCCGTAAATAAGCTTGTGGTGGTGTGTTCTTATGTTATTGGAGCCATGTCTTCAGGATAAATTGTTAGGTCGAAGGGCAAGTGCATATGTAGCTTTGTCAGACAATTCTATAGGGGTAACACCCTTTGCATTCTCAAAAACAATCTGTGTGTATTTCCCCACAGTCTTGCCAACAGAGTCCATTAGTGTACTTCACTATACTTTTATATGTGAAGTTAAATATCTTTTCATATGTTTAATCTGTGGGCGGTGGGGGTGGGGGGTGTATGTGTGTATATTGTGTTCTTTTTTAATTTTTAGTTTTTGGTCACATGGAATAGTTCTTTAGTGGTGATTTCTGAGATTTTGACACATGCATCACCCAAGCAGTGTACACTGTACCCAATGTGTAGTCTTTTATTCCTCACCCCCCTCCCGACAGTCCCACCAAAGAGTCCCCAAAGTCCATTATATCATTCTTATGGCTTTGCATCTACATAGTTTAGCTCCCACTTGTAAGTGAGAACATAGGATATTTGGTTTTCTACTCCTGAGTTACTTCACTTAAAATAATGGTCTCCATCTCCATTCAAGTTGCTGCAAATGCCATTGTTTGGTTTCTTTTTATGGCTGAGTAGTAGTCCATGGTGTATATATACCACACATTCTTTATCCATTCATTGGTTGATGGGCATTTAGGCTGATTCCCTATTTTTGCAGTTGCAGATTGTGCTTCCATAAACATGTGTGTGCAAATGTCTTTTTCATATAACTTATTTTCCTTTGGATAGATATGTAGTAGTGTGATTGCTGGATGGAATGGTAGTTCTACTTTTAGTTCTTTATGGAATTTCCATACTGTTTCCCATAGTGGTTGTACTAGTTTACATTCCTACCAACAGTATAAAAGTGTTCCCTTTTCACCACAACTATGCCAGCATCAATTGTTTTCTATTTTTAAATTATGGCCATTCTTGCAGGAGTAAGGTGATATGGCATTGTTGTTTAAATTTGCATTTCTCCGATAGTGATGTTGAGCATTTTTCATATGTTTCTTGGCCATTTGTATATCTTCTTTTGATAATTGTCTATTCATCTCATTTGTTCACCTTTTGATGAGGTTGTTTTTTTCTTGCTAATTTGTTTGAGTTCCTTGTAGAACCTGGATGTCAGTCCTTTGTCGGATGCAGTTTGTGAATATTTTCTCCTACTCTGGAGGTTGTCTATTTACTCTGCTGATTATTTCTTTTGCTGTGCAGAACCTTTTTAGTTTAATTAGGTCACATTTATTTATTTGTTTGTTTGTTTATTTTTGTTGCATTTGCTTTTGGGTTCTTGGTCATGAACACTCTGCCTAAGCCAATGTCTAGAAGAGTTTTTCCAATCTTATCTTCTACCGTTTCTTTGGTTTGGGGTCTTAGATTTAAGTATTTGATTCTTCTTGAGAGTTGTGTTTTTTTTAATAAAAAAGGTAAGAGATGAGGACCTAGTTTCATTCTTCTACATGTGGTTTGCAAATTATCCCAGTATCATTTGTTGAATAGGGTGTTCTTTCTTCACTTTATGTTTTTGTATATTGTCAAAGAACAGTTGACTGTAAGTATTTGGCTTTATTTCTGTGTTCTTTATTCTGATCCATTGGTCTATATGCCTATTTTTATACCAGTACCATGCCATTTTGGTAACTATCACCTTGTATTACAGCTTGAAGTCAAGTACTGTGATGCCTCCAGATTTGTCCTTTTTGCTTAGTCTTGCTTTGGGTATGGGGGTTTTTTTTGGTTCCATATGAAATTTAGGATGGCTTTCTCTAGTTCAGTGAAGAAGAATAATGGTATTTTATGTGTATTTTATTCGTATACCTTGCTCTTTTTTTCTATATAACTTTGGTCTTTTTTTTTCAATTTTTAAGAGTCCTTGTTATTAGTCCATTATTTGTTGCATATGTTCCAAATATTTTCTGCCAATTCACTTATCTTTGACTTTGCTTGTGTTGTTTTTTGCCGTGTATTGTTTTAATGTAGGCAATTTTATTAAACTTTTTTTGCATCTTGATTTTGAATTATGTTATAAAGCCTTTCCCTAAAACCAGGTAAAAGAGAAATTGATCCATTAACAATACCTGTATAATTAAACGTTTACATTTATGTTTCTAAAATGCATTCATTCTATCTTTGTCTAAATGGCTATTCAGTTATCCTAACATAAATATATTCACTCTAATGATTTGATATGCCACCCTTATCATATTCTAAATTTCCAGATGTACTCAGATTTTTTTTGCTTTCTTTTGCATTCTACTTTTCTTTTTGTATATTTCCATGCTAGTTCTAAAATATATTAATTACAGAGATTTTATAGTATCTTTTAATATCTGGAGTCATCCTCTGAGATCTTCCTTCTATTGTTTTGCTAAATATTGTGGCATGCTTTTTTTCCACAAAAACTTTAGTATTAACCTCTCTAGCTCCAGAATAACAATGGCAACGTTTCAATTGGGAAAACTACTATCTTGATGATATTGAACTACTCTATCCAAAAACAATGAATATCTTTTCATATGCTTAATTTTTTTAAGTGTGAATTCAGTGTGTGTGTGTGTACATTTTTTCCTCTTTTTTAAAACCATTTCATGTTAAAATTAAACCATACTAAACAAATGCAATACTCAAGCAATTATAAGACAAATAGTCTTGTATCCAAGTCAAGAAATGGAACTGGGTCAGCCACACCAAAAACCCGTCTGTGTGCTCCATTCCTATCACAGCTCCCTCCCTCATTCCAAAAGTAGCCAGTATCTTGAAATCCATAGTAATCAGCTCTTTGCCTTTCTTTATATTCAAACACTGTGTGTCCATTCTTTGACGCTAAACTTTAATCTCGCCAATGAAAACAAATTTTTATGTGTCCCTTAAATCTCAGTTAGTCTACAGATTTCTTCTCCATGCTTTTGTTTTCTATATAGTTATCTATTAAAGAACCTGGGCTATTAGACCTGTAGAGTTTTTAAAGCTTGAATTTTGCAAACTCAGGATGCAGTTCGTTATGTTTCTTCTGGAAATTTGTATTCCCTATAAATTGGGAATATAAATATAAATTGGACCAAAAGGATTGATCAGACTCTGGTTCGGTCCTTTTGGCAAGCTTACAGTGCTGTTGTTGCATTATTTCATCAGGGAACACAGAATACTAGGCGTTCACTCTTTTTTGATATTAATAATTATTGATGCTAAGTGCCTCCATCCTCTTTCTTTTCAATATCTCCCTAATCATTTTGTGTGTTTGCAACTCACTGATATACTGCTGATATCTATATTCCTTTGGAAAATAGAAAGCCTGGACTTTTATATGCAGCTTTCGCATCCTTTGTATGATATCAGAAGTCAGTCCTGCGCCCTCCCATTCATACTTACCCTCTTCTCCTCCTATCCACACATAATAACAAGGAGGTGCCTTTTACTATCTTGGTGGTAGGAAATAAGCACTGTGTATAAGAGCTCTTGGGAGGGGAAAGTGTATTACAGCCAATGTCCCCAAAGAGCACCGTCCCTGCCTAATAAGCTCTAAAGGTTAATGAACCTTACATGTCTGGAGTAAATGAATAGTTTGTGTTTGTTTTCATTTATTAACATATATTAAAAGACACAGGAATGCTTAGCCCTGAGGGAAAAGTCATCCCTAGGTGTATTTATTGCTCCAAAGGGCATGGTAGTGCTGAAGAATTCCTTTCATATAAGTTACTCCAAACCCTTCCTTGACCCAGAGAGAATCTTATTCAGAGGTGAGTTCTCTAAAAATGCTAGGCTGGTTAATGGTGTGAGCAGGGCTGAAACCCAAGTCCTCAATGGCTGTGCTCATCCTGCTGCAGAGGAGCACAGCCTCTACTTGGATCCCTGCCTTCCTTCTCTCCTCTCTCACCAAAAGTAGAAAACCAGGCTACACTAGGTCTCATAGCCACTAGGAAATGCTCTTAGATCAGCATTTTAAACAGGTGCTTTGTTTACTCATTAGTTATTTTTATTAAACGCCCACTATGTGCCAGGCAACTGCTTGGTATGGCTATCCAGTGATGAACAAAACAGATGAGGTCTTGCCCTCATGGAGTTTACTATAGTCCACTGAGAAAGATGAGCAATAAGTCAGGAGACAGCTACATAAACACAATTACAGATGATGCTAAATGTCATATAGAAAAAAAGAAAGAGAGAGAGAGAGAGGGACAAAAAAATACAAGAGTGGGGTTCTTTAATATGGATGATGAAAGAAGGCCTCTCCGAGGGGTGGCTGTTTATACAAAGATTGGAAGATGCAGTGGTTCAAGGGCAAAAGCAGGCTCTTTACACTACCCAATGTCACTTCTTTCTTTCCTTAATAAACTTTCATTGAATATTTTCTTATGTGCAAATCACTGTGCTAGCTGCTAAGGGCATACCAAGTTGAAATGATGTGCCTTTGTCCTAAGCAAAGTTTGTAGACTGGTGGAGGAAATACATAAATATAGAGATAACAGAAGAGAATAAATATAAAGCAAAGAGGGAGAGGACTGAGTTCTGACTGAGGCTGGAAATGACCAGTCTCAAGTTACTAGATTAATGCTGTGGAGGTGGACATGTTTAAAATTCAATTCCAGTAATATCATTGGTGTTGGGGTTCAGAGAGTGATACCCCAAAGAATGGAGCTTGGTCATGCTGAGCACTTTTGAGTTAAAGAAACTGGAAGGCTTAAGAAGATACCTCTGAATCAAGGACTTTCTCACGGTCTCCAGCTCCTACCCAATCACCTCCAAAGCACAGGAAGGGGTTCTCTCTGGAAGTTCTTTTATCTGACTGAGAAAAATTTATTTGCAATTATCTTGAAACCCCCTCCCTATAAATTTCATCAAACAACCAGGGAAGATTAACCACTGAAGAGGAAAAGAGACTAAAAATCATCAGTAGCCACGCCCAGACTGACTTTTTATCTATTCTTCTGAAGGCAGTTCCAAGAGATTCCCCGGGAGGCTTTATCTATATAGTAAGACAACCCTTTTCACAGTGAAGTTCCACCACTTCATAACTTCCCATAACTTGTCATTACCGCGCCCAGAACTCAGAGGAACTTTGCCTAAAACTCTTGTCTGCTCTTTGAATTGCCCATTCAATTCTCCTAGAAGTCGCTTATTACCCTCAAGAGTGCCTACATTCCCCCATATCCATCTCCCATGCATAGAACAGCATAGAAGATTCTGAGTTTTGGCCTGGCTCAGTGACTCAAGCCTGTAATCCCAGCATTTTGGGAGGTTGAGGTGGGTGGGTCACTGGAGGTCAGGAGTTTCAGACCAGTGTGGCCAATGTGGTGAAACCCCTCTCTACTAAAAATGCAAAAATTAGCTGGGCATGGTGGTGTACACCTTTAATCCCAGCTACTTAGGAAGCTGAGGCAGGAGAATCACTTGAACCTGGGAGGTGGAGATTGCAATGAGTCGAGATTGCGCCACTGCACTCCAGCCTGGATGACAAAGCTAGACTCTGTCTCAAAAAAAAAAAGATTCCGAGTCTCATTGATCTGTGGAGTATTAACTCACTTGTGATTTTCCCCCATGCATGTTAATAAATGCATATGCCTTTTAGTCCATTAATCTATTTTTATCTGATTTTAGCAAATCTCTAGCAGGTAGAAGGAAGCTTTTCTTTCACCCCTATGTCAGTAAACAAACAACCAAACAAAACAAAAACCATTAAGCTCTAGGATCAGCAAATAGTCTCATCAGAAATCTCATCTCAGCAGCATAATTGGTAACAGAAGATCCAAATATTATACTTTGTTCCCTTTCGATAGAATAAAGGGCATTCATTCCATCATCAAAGAAACAGCAGGTGGAATGGAGATATGGTGGAGAGTTTTCTGGTGTAACAAGGCGAATAAAATCTGGTTAGTGCTAGTCTACAGTCTTTCTTTTCTTACCTATCTTTGGGTTCAGAATGATTTGGAAAACATCTTACTGCATATTCAAAAACAGCAAGAAAGGACCCTAGCAACATGCATATCTCCCACTGGGCAGCGTGAAGTTGCCAATAGAGAAAGAGAGAGAGTGTTTCCACATACACAGGCTTACCTTTTCACTGTAGGACACACCTCCTTAGGATGCGGCCTGACAGTCCTTACCCACCTTCGTCTTCTTCCCTGTGGTCTCAGCAAGTATCCCAGGTTTGTTCACTGATCATGGGGAGTATGAACACATTCTCTTATCTTCTACTCCACGGGCTGTTGAACTCACACCTCTGGGAAAGATGGAGCTGACCTTTCCAAAATCCACAAACCATCCAGAATTGCTTGGACCCTTTTAATTACTAGATTCACTGCCCAGGGTATTCCTGGTAGAACTGCAGAAGCAGCATGGGTTAAAAAAAGAACTTTTTCTGCTTCCTTCCTCCCCACCTATGTCTACCTTTCTTGGCTACTGGAAAGACAGAATACATGAAGAATAAAAAGTGAATTTAGCAGTTCAGTGTTGAAAGGGGGTAGAATTTTATTTACCAAGACCTCTGCTGAATGTTTGCTATTTATAATTTCCTGTGATTTTCAAAACAAATGAAGTTGACATTTTATTTTTATTTTATAGATGAAGAAATGGAGGCTGAAAGCGTTCAAGTGAATGCCTAGATTGGTCTCAGGTCTTCTAAATAAATAGTATATGCTCTTTTAATGGAACCAGGCTGTCTGCAGGCAACACACTCAGGATGGTCTCCTGTAGTCATTGTTCTTTTGAAATCATAACACTAACTTAGGAGGTTCATTGAAAGCACATTGTCTTGTCCAAGTGCCATTAGATCCATTGTGAGATTCCCTGAAATTCTGAACTGAAGGCCAGAGCTCATCTTCACTGCCAAAAGATGTATCTGAGACTGATTAAAAAATTAGGTTTGACTCACCCCAGCCCAGGCTCCTAGGAAACCATGCCTGTGTGTATGATGCTGAGTGAGCACTTTAGTCAAGCACATGACTAATGTGAGCTGGAATAGCATATTGTCAAGATCAACCCCATCCCAGCTTGTGTGCAAATCAGAAATGCCAGAGAATTTTTCCATAGTCTTCCATAATGTTCATTATAAAAGAGTCCCCAGATGGCAGATGGCTATTAGCTCACCGTGACCTATATAAATGTCAAATGTAAAACTATTGCCCCAGCAAAATTCTCAAAATAAATAACAACAGGAGGGATGAGATTCTGTTGTCATCAGTATTTACAGTTGATGCATTTGGGCTCTTCTGTTCTCAAGCCAGCACAGAAATGCTTTCATCCCACTAGGGAATTCAATTAACAAGAGCAATACAGGAAGAGAAGTCCCACAAAAATAACTCACACAGATGAAGAATGGCTACCCTTACAAGGCTGGGAAGCAGGGGGTGGCTTTGGGGTATTTCTTACCTGGCATTTTAAAGGTTTATCTCCAGATCTGTATCCTCATGACCAGATTTACTAAGCCAAAAGAAAGGTCGGCTTGTCTAGCTTCACACCTGGATAACCTAAAACAGGAGCATGCTTCACCATCAAAGGGAACCCCCAGATCTCAAGAAATAGAGACTCAGTTATTTTTGTATTGGGCTTAGAGAATCAACTTATACTTCATTTGAAATTCACAGGGTCTCTGCCTGACAACTGTCAGCCCTACAGAGAACCGCTTTCCACCATGATATGTGTGTGTGTATATGTCCGTTGTGTATATGTACAATTTTTATACACACATATACACATATATATATATACTCAAAAAGGTATCTGTATATATCTTTTTTAACATAGCAATGTTTCTAATACAACACAATTTAAATCTGGTTCTCCAGAAGAACAACTGGAAAAATCTTCAGTCAATCTGTTCAGTGAACTAAAATCAGCTTACATTGTCATGTTGACTTTATGGTATAATGATTCCATTTGGAATTTTCTCCTACATTTCTAAAGATCTATTGATTCTAGGAGCTGAGATGTAAAGGAGGAAAAATTACCCCTAGAGCTTGGGCAAAGGATTCACCATGAAGCAACTGAGTAAGTGGTATGATCTGCAAGTTCAAAGAGAGGGTGACCATCTAATTTACCTTCCATACTGGGAAATTCTGAGAGTGGAAGGCGGTGCTATTAATAATTTCACCAAGGCAACAGGCATAAACCAGGGGTATCCAGGCCAAACCTAGACATAAGGTCACCTTACTCAAAGATGATTTATAGACACCACTAAAAGAGCTTATTTAAACAGTGCATGTGTCTGTGGAGTAAAAGGTTTCATTATGAGAAATAACCAAGGCAGGAAGGCAGCAGTGTGTAATAGAAAGAACTTTGTAATTCGACAGCACTTTGTTTTAAAACTGCCTCTCTTTCCCAACTAGCCATGTGACCTTAAGCCTCCATTTTTTCATTGGAAAAGTGAGAATAAAATACCTTCAAAAGCTATTGTCAGAATTAAATGAGATAAAACATGTGAAGTGTCAGACACATTGCCCAGGAAGAATAGGTATATTGGAATTTTTCTTTCCCATTCTCAGGAACATGCAGATGCCCCAGCTCACATCTGTGATATGACATTACTCCTTGGTTTTAAATAAACAACTACTACAAATGCACTTGCAAATTAATTTGCAACCAAGTTTATGCTAACAATGGACAATTGGCTCTACTAAAAATACAAAAACTAGCAGGGCACGGTGGCGCATGCCTGCAATCTCACCTGGTCTGGGGAAGTTGAGGAGAATCGCTTGAACCCGGGAGGTGGAGGTTGCAGTGAGCCAAGATCATGCCATTGCACTCCAGCCTGGGCAACAACAATAGCAAAACTCAATCTCAAAAAAATAGAAAAGAAAAAAAGAAGTATTTGATCCTAGTGTTGTTTTAGTTTTCACCTTTGAGAAGACAAATGATTATACAAATCATGCCTCAGCTATGGTTTCAAACCAAGGTTTGTCCTGGAAGTATAGGTCTCCTAGCCTAAAGAAATCTCCCAGTTTAGGAAAAGTGTCCAGTGTGTAAATCATAGACCCTGAGTCTCATCATACATCTACTAATATGAGATAATTTCTGGTATGCTGACACTGGCCAGTGTCCTACATATGCTTTTCATATGCTGTAAAATTTAAAGATTTTATAGCAAAAAGTCTATTTATGCTATTTCATTTAACTTCAAGAAAGCTCCCCAAATGGCCCATGGGTCCCAAACAACAGACGGCCGATCTTTCATTCCATGTGATGCTTCTTCTGGCTCCTGTTCCAACTCAGGGTACTCATTGGTGGATACTTTATATGCAGCACTCTTATAAAAGCAAAGTTGCAATTATTCCATTGGAGTCACATTCCAAAATTTCACTCTCACTATGGAAAAACTTAGAGAAAAATTTAGCCCTGAGGGTCTTATTGCTAAAATTGAACTCACATTCTAAAGTACCACTAACACTCTGAAATGGGTTTTGAAGTTGGAACACATTTATCTGCTGTTCAGTAGGTGTTTGTAAAGCACCCATTACTTACCAGCATCATAGTAACAAGCTGAAACAACTCAAGGTTGGCATTCAAGAAGCCCAATGCCTTAGGGGAGGAAGGAGCAACTAGATACTGTACACCAAGTAGATACTTTAATGGAGTTAAGAACAAGTTAAATTGAAGCATAAAGAAGCATCTAGACAGACCTGGGGAAGAAAAGGTTACAAAGAAGGAGAGGCATTTGAGCTGGGATTTAAAGGTGGAGTTTGCAAAGGGTTCAAGATCTAGGAAGAGGGAGCAACCCAGAGAAAGGCTGGAAAGAGGGGCCTGGGCTTCACACGTCACAAGCACAAGGGCAGCATATGATGTGCAGAGGCTAGGAAAGCCCATAGGATGGACATGTGTGGAGGACTTGGTCATGAGGGATGCTCTCCATTTTGTAAAGGTGTGCAGAGGTTTAATCTGACATGCCCTCAAGTCTTCAACCTATGCTTTGGATCTGCTCCACAACTTCATCAGAAAACCCTGTCTGCTGTAGGCTGAGAGTCTGTCCTCCATCTGACCCCTCCTAGTCAGGCCAACGTCTCTCTCCTGCTGGTCAGGAATAGCCTGTCCTAAATAATTTCGTGTGTCTGTTAAATTTTGTTTAACTTATTCTTAACTGTTCCTTCTATGTCTACCATGGCTAGAATGCAAGCTCTGTAAAGGAGGTGCTTAGGTTTTTCTCAACTCACTGGTTTATTCCCAGTTCCTTGAACAGTGCTCACACAGACTTGGCACTCAGTAAACACGCACAAAGCATGAGTGAATGAAGTCCATCAGGGAGAAGGGGAAGGCCAAACAGAAAGCCTCTGTGCCTCCTTCCCTGGCCTTTGCCTGTCTTAAGTATCAGGCTTCCTTATAAGATTTCAATGTGAATCAGATTCCACTGCTTAAACAAACAAGCATAGAAGGAAACAATTATGATGGCCTCTAAGAATTCTAAGCACTGTGATATGACCCGACTTGACGTTGAGGAGATCCTAAGGTGCAGATGAGACAGAGGCCCTAAGGCTAGAAGGAGAGAAGGCAGGTAAGGAGGGTCCTGCTGGGCTACAGGAGAGGAGCTGAGATCCTGCATTCAAGGGGAAGCAGGCAGAACTTAGGAATGGATGAGATAAGTGAGAGGGATTTTTAGAAGGAAGAATCCTTAGGTTTGGATGTAGAGCAGGTCAAGAGAAGAAGGACTCTAAGAACTCCTGTCAGTTTCTGGCTTAGACAAATTGCACAGAAGGTGACAGCATCAAGTGACACAGTGAAGATGAACAGGGCAGTCTGGAGCTTGTGTGAAGGCCTTAGAGGATAGCTGGGTGACAACGCCCATGTAGGCATTTGAATACAGATGGTCCCTGAATTAAAACAGTTTGACTTACAGTTTTTTCTTTTACTTTATGATGGTGGGAAAGTGATATGTATTCATGTATCCAGTAGTCACCATACTTCAAATTCTGAATTTTAGTCTTTTCCATGGCTAGTAATATGTAGTATGATACTCTCTCAAGATGCTGGGCCAAGTCATCTAACACAAAGCCTGTCTATAATAAAGCATTGAATAGCTCATGTAACTTATTGAACACTGTGCTGAAAGTGTTTTGATCATGTTTAAAGTAGGTCCGACTAAGCAATGAAGTTCAGTAGGTTAGGTATATTAAATTTATGTTCAACTTATTATATTTTCAACTTATAATGACTTTATAGGGACATAGCCCAGTCATAAGTCAAGGAGCATCTGTACAAGGCCCTAAAGCTCAAGAGAGATACAGAAGTCATCAGCATTTGGGAGGTGGATGGAAGCATGACTTAGAGTGAAGTTATTCAAAGAAAGTGTGTAGAGTGAAAAAAAAAAAAAAGAGCACAAAAAACACTCATTGAGAGGTACAAGCATCCAGTCAGCAGGTGCTTAGAACCTGATGAGCCTTGATTTTTATTCTGGCACCACAATACAGTGTCCAATACACTGTATCCAATGTAATGAACTCTTCAGAGCCTTGGCTTTCACATCCACCAAATAGTGGGAATTATCATTTCCACTATTGAGATACTTCCCATTTGAATGATACAAATCCAATTAGGAGACAGTGTAAAGGACTTAGAACATATGAAGCATTTAATAAATATGAGCTGTGGGCATTACTATCTGTTATAATTATATCAGGTAAAATGATGCCAAACAAACTAACACTTAATAGGAAGAACAGAGTCACCAACCTAAGGAAGAAAAGTATTTCAGAAAAAGAGTGAGTGGTCAACAGTGTGCAATACTGCTAACAAAACAAGCAACATTTCAGAAATGCTACTCAAGTCTGGTAGCTGAGTTTTTTGGTGACTTTGCTAAAAGTAGAGCAGAGGGAGTGGTGAGTACAGAAGCCAGATGGAGTTGGATGGGATGAGAACTCAAGAAAATAAATTTTAAATCAAGCTCAACCTCTCTCTAGCTTTGTGATCTTGGAACAATTACTTAGCCTTACTGTGAGCTGTGGTTTAAATATTTGTCCCTTCCAAAACTCATGTCTAAATGGAATCCCCAGTGTGGCAGTATTGACAGGTGGATACTTTATGAGGTGATTGTGTCAGGAAGCCGCTGACGTTACAACTGTATTAATCCATTCATGAGTTAATGGATTAATGCATTAATTAGTGGATTATCATGGGAGTGGAACGGGTGGTTTTATAAGAAGAGGAAGAGAGACCGGAACTTGCACACTCAGCCGTCTCACCATGTGATGCCCCATGCCGCCTTGGAACTTTGTGGAGAGTCCTCACCAACAAGAAGGCTCTTGCCAGATGTGCCCCTCCACTTTGGACTTCTTAGCCTCCAGAACTGCAAGAATTAAATTTCTTTTCTTTATAAATTGCCCAGTTTTATATATTCTGTTCTAAGCAACAGAAAACAGAATAAAACATTGTGTCTCAATGCCCTCATTATAAAGTGGAAATAATAAAATGCTTATGACAGTATCTGGCCAATGATCTTCCATTGCTTCTTCTCTTTGTTCCAATAGCAAAAATAAAAAAAAAAAAGGAAAAAGAACCAGTCATTGTATTTGATGCTGTTTCAAACACTTCAGCACAAAAGTACATTGATAGTTCAAAAAATAGCTACACTGGAAGAGAACATCAGATGATGAGAATAAAATTTGCATAAGGTATCCAAATAATTATGTCAAAATTAAATCACTCTAGTCAGTTAATGTTTTATGTTTCTCTTTTCTTACATCAGGTTTCCTTACCCAATGGTTACTATCACCATAATTAAATGTAATTACACAATGACTGGACAAACCCTAAAAATGTATTTTCTTTACATTGACCATCAGTGAAACTGACTAACATGCTCACAGCCCTAATTCAATTTTAACTCCCTTTGACTTCAAAAGACCTTGTTTTGAGTTTGACAGTAAATTGCTATGTTGCCCTGATGAGGAAGTATTTATAAGGTTTCTGGGCCCTGCTATTAAATGTCCAGTCTGCTATTTTTCTTGCTCAAATGACCTCATTTTCTTAGAGCCAAAAAAGGGCTCAGCAGCCTCCTTTTCCTTCTTAGGCAGCCTACTCCTCGGAGCTGAAAGGAAAGGAGTGAGAAGCTACATTCCCCCAAGCCCAGAGCAGAATCTCAGTGTATTCATTTCCTGCCCAAACTCCCTTTGGGGAAAGGAGAGCCTTTTGTTCCTCTACTGGTGAGGACAGAGTTAACACGACCCAGAAGAGACACAATCAAGTCTTTCCCCTGTTCTTATTCTGGCATGCCTACTCTTCACTTCAATGTCTATTTGCGCAATCATAAATTCTGAACTCAGGAGGATAATCTCAGCCAAAGTCTACATGTGCCGGATACCATAATGTAAACTGCATATGTTGCAAGAAGCTGTTAAATTGAACCAGTGAATGAAATCATGGCCAGCTCAATATTTGGGTCTCTGGATTTCCTCTCCTCTGTAAACCAAGGCCTCTCCTCTCAATTCTAACTTTCTGACATGCCCATAAACAAAGGTATTTTTGGCTACCAGAACCCCTTGAGATATTCAGGAATAGCCTCAATTCCAGAGTTAAAGTTCAGGCTTTGCTCAAGGGTACCAAGGGCCAGTCCTGCAGCTTCTTTTCCTCCTTACAGTCAGCAGACAGTGATGGGCACAAAGAGTACCCAAAAAAGTTTCACTTCTATTCTTCACAGGCCCATCCCCACTGCCTTCCACTGGGAAGTTGACCCAGCAGACTGGTTCAGCAGGGATGAATCCAGTCCACAAAATTAGGTTAGTAGTTGTTTGAGCTTCCATCCAGCTAGGGAGGTAGAAACTTATTTGAGTCATTTTAGCTCTCCTACCTCCCAACTCCCTGGGGTTGCACCCGAGTTTGAGGTGATTAAGGGTTTTATTTCATTTTGATTGCTATAAAGGAATACCTGAGGCTGGTCAATTTATAAAGAAAAGAGGTTTATTTGGCTAATGGTTCTGCAGGCTGTACAAGAAGTATGCCACCAGCATTTGCTTCTGGTGAGGGACTCAGGCTGTTTCCGCTCATGGTAGAAGGGGAAGGGGAGTTGGCATGTGCAGAGATCACATGACAAGAAAGGAAACAAGAGAGTGTGGGGAGGTTCTAGGTTCTTTTTAAAATCAGCTCTTGAGGGAATTAATAGAGTGAGAACTGACATGTTATCTTGAGGATGGCACCAAGACATTCATGAGGGCTCAGCCCCCATGAACTAAACACCTCCTATTAGGCCCCACCTCCAACACTGCAGATCACATTTCAACATGAAGTATGGGGAAATCAAATATACAAACCATAGCATGAAGCAATGCCCAGGTGTGAGAGGCAGACTTCTGGCCCTTGATGTCCTCTACACAGAACAGCACCCACTGAAGCACGCATCTCCCTCCCTGGTCCCTGGCTATTGGTCTATGCAAGGTGATGCTAAGGCATCTGTTCATCTTCATATGGCCCTTTCTGCTTCAGTCCCATTCTCTTAGCTTTATTTAAGCTATAATGTTTGGGATTCCTTTGGCTATTTTCAAGCCCTTCTTCTGGGTTCTAAGAATTTCTGTAAAAATTACCTTTCTGAATTTGTCTGGTCTCCTCAGGCCCCCGCCCAGGAAGCAGGGCCCAGGCACTCCGTGGCCTGCTAGCTGCTATATTCTTGTTACTTCCCCCGGAGAGCCCAAAATCCAGCTCTGAAGCTATTGCAAAATGCCACTCTGTAGTTCAGTAAGAGTTTCACTCAAAACAGAAGGAAAGATTATGTTCCCGGAGGCTAAATGTAAATCTCTCATAGAGCTAGAAGTCTATGATTCTATGATTCACTGTCCTCAGGAATCATATCTCCTCCCACGTTCTCTTTTGCAACACAGAGTCTAAAACTGATTCATTGGTATATTTTTACATATATATTTATAACATATATGTACACATATAACATATATAACTATATATACACACATATATCTCTATATATTTACATAGAGATGTGGGTATCTTCAGGCAAAAAGAACTGAGATATGTCTAATGCTCTGGGTACAGGATTTGAATTTTTATTATTTAGGGACAGGCAACCTTGAAAAGTTGCACCCATTGGACATTCCACATAAAAAGGATACAATGGAAATATAATCATAATGATAATTTTAAATATTTCATTCAATATGAAATATAGATCTTCATGTATTAATATTTTATCTAAGAAATGAGTTATCTCAGGTCAGGCAGCCAGTACACATGCACACACACTCAGGGAGAGGGAAGTAGAAAGACTTTTGGGTTCTGAATATGGGGGCTCCATAGGAACAAATACCAGAGTGAAGTTCTATAGCGTGAGAAAACTCACAAAGCTCCTCTAGTACTTCCCCATGCACATTTAGCCCCACTCTATCACCAAGAACCCAGAGCTCATATACAAGCTGTATCCATATGTCCCATTAGCACAGTAGCATAAAAAATTTAAATCACCATCATCCTCTTTCCTCTCAGCTCTGCCCATTCAGCTCATTCTCCTTTGGTCAAGTGATTAAGTAGTTATGAGATTAGGATCTCAGTATAACAGGGATAAGAAAATTAAAGAAAGGCAAGTTCATTGCAAAAAATAAAATTACATATATATATATATATAACAGAAAAATATACAAAGAAAAATCATTTATGATCTCACAACTCAGAAATCCAGAAATGTTTACTCCTAATATTATAAAGTGTGTTTTTCCAGTTGTGTGTGTGCATGGGCATTTATTTGTTTTCAAATATACTTAACAAAATTGGAATAAAACAGTTTGGCCTTTTATGCTTTGCATGCTTAGCATTTTGTCACATGTACTTTGCACTATCTCACTATTCTTCAAGAACTGAATTTTAAAGTATGCTTGGCATATTGTACCTTTATGGAAAATTTTGAACATTCAGGTTATTTGCAAAGTTTGACTATTATAAATAGCACTATAATAATACTCTAATGATCATCTTTGTGCACAGCTTTAATCACCTTCATTTGAGAAATATCTAAACAAAAAAGATTAAATTATTTTAAGTAGTTTGATATATGTTGCCAAATTACCCTCTAAAAACAATTTATTAATATTCTGTCATCCAGCCCTCTTACAAACACTGGTTTTATTGTCTTTGACCTTTAAATAAATTAAAATAAATATATCTATATATTTGCATATATCTAAATATATTTTTATATAGATATCTTCAGGCAGAGATAACTGAGATATGGCTAATGCTCTGAGCATAGGGTTTTCATTTTCATTGTTTAGAGACAGACAGCCTTGAAATGTTTCACCATTGAACAGTTTACAAAAGAAAAGGAAAATATAATTATAATGATAATTTTAAATATTTCATTCAGTATGAAATATAGATCTTAATATATTAATATGTTATCAATAGGTTTACATTTATTTGATTACTCGTTATGTGTAGTAGGCTATACATACCTCCAAAAGTATCAGGTCTTAACCCTGAAATATGCAAATGTTACCTTATTTGAAAACTTGATTTTTGCAAATGTGATTAAATTAAGGATCTTGAGATTAGGGGTTATGCTGGATTATCTGGGTGGGTCTTACACGCAATCACAAGTATTCTTAAAAGAGAAAGGAAGCAGAAAATTAGACACACTGAATAGAAAGCAGAGATTGAAGCGATATGACCACAAACTAAGGAATGCCTGTGGCCACTAGAAGCTGCAAAAGGGATTGTTCTCTGGATCCTGCAGAGGAAGCATGGCCTTGCTGTTGGCCCAGTGAAACTACTTTCAAACTTCTGAACTATAGAGTGATAAGAAAATAAATGCTTCTTGTTTCAAGCAACCAAGTTTGTGAAATTTGTTATGGCATCTATAGTAAACTAGTACAGGTTTAACTTATCTTCATGTATGTATTGACTACTGTTTTTCTTCCTGTGTTTAAAATGTCTATTCGTTATATTTCTTGCTCATTTTTCTCTTATGAAATTTGTTTTTTCTTCTTGATTTTTCAAATACATTGATAGCTTTGCATTTATACATTTATAGTTCTACCTTGGTGGTGTGAATAATCCCCAAATATACAATAATAAATCTTTTAAGTTTGCTTACAGTTTTTGGATGAATATGGGTTTTGAGTTTTTACGTTTAAAAATCTTTCAATGTGTTCGTCTATAATTTCTTATTTTGCTTTTATGTGATGTCAGATGGATGCCTACCTACGTTTTCTTATAAGTCATTAGTAATTTCATATTTTATGGTTATCTTTTTCTTTCATGTAGAATTTCCTTTGGTGAGTGATGTGAGGAGGTATCATAGCTGTTTTCTTTAATAGCTAGCCAATTGTTACAGAAGCACTTATTCAATAATCATCTCCCATCATTGATTAAAGTACTATCTTTATCCTTTGATTAATTACACATTATGGTCTGTTTCAGAGTCTTTTTATTCTATTCTATTATCATCCATACTTAATTATAGTAGTTTTATAAAAATTCTTTAAAATCTAGAAATACGTGTCTCCATATGTATTATTCTTTTTTAAATGTTTCAAAAACTTTCCAGATTAACTTTATAATTCCTTTGTAAAGTTAAAGAAATCATTTTAGAATTTGTATTGGAATTGCATTAAACTTATCAACTGATTTCCAAACCTCAGTCATTGGGATTCACTTACACATTTAAAATGTCGGCATTTTTACACAGGAACATAGGGTGGCTGGATGCTAATAGGGAGGTAGACTCAGACGTAGACAGGGAAAGTTGTTCTGAATAGTAGATTTCATCAGTCATGTCTAGGTGGAATTTTCATTTATTGCTCTTTGTAGTCTATGAACTCTCTCAAAAAACTTCTAGCATTTCTATTGGCTTTACTCTTCTGGGCAATCTTTGCTATGAATATTTTGGATTTCCTAAGTCAGACTTTTTCACAGTTCTCTTACTACTTCAGTTTATGTTTTTCCTTTGAATTCTGGGAGAATTTCTAGGATTTTCCTTCATTTTCACTGATTCAGTTTATCAGCGGTCTCCATTTAGTGGCTCACGGCTACCTTGTGGTTTTAAAGTCTATACTTGCATTTAAAGTCTATACTTGCATTTTTAAAGTCTATACTTGCATTTTTTTTCATTGGGACTTTTATGATTTCATATCATTACCTCCCTATGACATTTTAAAAATTCACAAATGAAATACTTGCTTGAGTACTGTAGAATATACACATTTGAAATGTTCAGCAATTTCTCCATTTATTGCAGTAGTTTGAGCACCATAGAAAGAGTGCTGCTCTAAATCTAAAGAAAGTTTTCTTTTAAAATTGTAGAATATTTTTGTGCTAGTGGTTTTTCTCCATTTGTGCCTCTTTCTTTTTCTTTCTTTCTTTCTTTCTTTCTTTCTTTCTTTCTTTCTTTCTTTCTTTCTTTCTTTCTTTCTTTCTTTCTTTCTTTTTCTTTCTTTCTTTCTTTCTTTCTTTCTTTCTTTCTTTCTTTCTTTCTTTCTTTCTTTCTTTCTTTTTCTTTCTTTCTTTCTTTCTTTTTCTTTCTTTCTTTCTTTCTTTCTTTCTTTCTTTCTTTCCTTCTTTCTTTCTTTCTTT